>NW_019154136.1:10567777-10722181 GCF_002288905.1 Enhydra lutris kenyoni | reverse complement strand
CCCACTGAGCCACCCAGGTGCCCCAATAAATAAAATCTTTAAAAAAAAAAACAAAAAAAACCTTACACTAATGATGTACTGTACGGTGACTAACATAATAAAAAAATTTTTTTAAAAAGGAAGATAGTGGGCACCTGGATGGCTCAGTTGGTTAAGCGACTGCCTTCGGCTCAGGTCATGATCCTGGAGTTCCGGGATCGAGTCCCGCATCGGGCTCCCAGCTCCACGGGGAGTCTGCTTCTCTCTCTGACCTTCTCCTCGCTCATGCTCTCTCTCACTGTCTCTCTCTCTCTCTCAAATAAATAAATAAAATGTTAAAAAAAAAAAAAAAAAGGAAGATAGTAATCCAGAAAAGGAAATAATAGTTGATTAAGAAAAGAAAGTCCCCAATGGCCTTCTCTCTAGTCAAAGGACGAGGGAAGGAGGAGTAGAGCATGAAAATACTTTCAGAAAATTATCTCTCTATTCCAATCAAGCACGGCATGAAAAATGGTGTCTTCACCCCCACCCCATGCCGGCAAAGCCCATGAAGAACCAGCCCCAGTGGGCAATGAAAAAGTACTACCACCCAAATGTATTGTTTTTATGTAATATTTTTGAAATGCCAAAACTATGAGACTACAGAACAGATTTGTGGTTTCCAGGGATTCAGAAGGTGGTTGGGCAGACGGGGAGTGGGTGTTACTGTCACTGGGGAACAGGAGAGATCCTGGCATGCTGGACTGTACTGGTATTAATTTTCTGGGTGGGATGCTACAGATTTGCAAATTTTGCAAGATGTTACTATTGGAAGACTGGAGAAAGGGCATGTGGGTTCTCTATCCTTTCTTACAAGGGTGCCTGAATCTGTATTTACTTCAAAAGAAACTGGGTATTGAAAAAGTCCGCAAAAAGGTATAAGCGCCCCTATGTTTATTGCAGCATTATTGACAATAGCCAAGTTATGGAAGCAGCCCAAGTATGCATTGATGGATGAATAGATAAAGAAGATGTGGTGTGTACACGGACACGCACACACACACGCACACACAGGAATATTATTCAGCCATAAAAAAAAATCTTGTAATTTACAACACCATGAATGGGTGGGTGGAGAAAGTATTATGCTAACGAAATAAGGCAGTCAGAGAAAGACCAACGCCATATGATTTCAACCATACATCAAATTAAGAAACAAAACCAACAACCAATGAAAAAAGGGGGGCAAACAAAAAGTCAGATTCTTGCTTCTAGAGAATGCAGGGAGATTTACCAGAGGGGAGGTGGATGACGGGATGGGTAAAAGAGATGATGGGGATTAAAGAGGGCACCTGTGGTGATGAGCACCAGGGGTTGTATGGACGTGTTGAACCACTATGTTGTACACCTGAAACTAATATACCACCGAATGTGTACTACACTGGAATTAAAACAAAAAATAATTTTTAAAAATCCCCCTCAAATTCTTATGAATGATGCTATAGTCCATTTTTCTTTATCTCCCCATATGCAGAAAAAAAAGAATATAAGAGAACATGCCAAAAATAAGATAACAACTACCGTCGTCTGCTTTTATGGTCAATTTAGCCTACGGCTTTGGAGGGCTGGTTGATCACCCTGTGATTTTCCCACAACTTCCATGTTTCCTACAAAGAAAATGCATTTCTCTCCGAAATAAGAGGCACAGGGGCGCCTGGGTGGCTCAGTGGGTTAAAGCCTCTGCCTTCGGCTCAGGTCATGATCCCGGGATCCTGGGATCAAGCCCCGCATCGGGCTCTCTGCTCAGCGGGAGCCTGCTTCCCCCCCTCTCTCTGCCTGCCTCTCTGCCTACTTGTGATCTCTGTCAAATAAATAAATAATTTTTTTTAAAAAGAGGCACAGATTTATAAAGTAGGAACTAGCAAACATTCAACATTATCTCCTGTTTATTTCCAATCTTTTCTCACGCCTGCTTTTGTGATATGCAAATATTGGAGACATTTCCCCCTTCATTCAACTGGTCCCCTCGTTTTTCCATTAAGGTTGAGGGATAGAAGGGGAAAAAGGATTTTAATATCAATTTCTTAAATGTGATCACAAGAGTTTTTCCTATTTCATTAATATAATAATCTTGAAAATGTGCTAGTATCTTCTTTCTACAGATGCGGACAAGGAGGTGGAAAGAGACCAAGGGAGTGCCTACCACACCGTGTTGGAGTTTGAGGGCACAATCCCATACCCCTGAGCAGGCACCAGATTTCTGTTATCTGACACATCCACAATTGACAAAATTTATTTGATTTTCTCTTGTCCTGTAAAGTGTGGAAATCATTCCAAATACCCTCAAAACACTCCCCGATGACTTGCAGGAACACTGCCATCATAAAAGAACATAATGTCCTAACTATTGCTATAGGCTGCGAAGCATAAAGCCTGCACAGGGATCCCAAGGACTAGTTATGGAAATGTGGAAGGCTTGAGATCATTCTTAAGATTTTAAGCAAACGATATTTTTTTTTTTTTTTACTTCTGCACTCACTTTGTTATAGATGAATTTATTGTTGGATGTTTTAAGAGCATAAACGTAGATGTCTGGAGTAAATACAGCTTGGTTTGTGAGTGATGGTAAATTGAAAGGTTTACAGCAACACCTATCAGCAGGATCTAATCGTTACTCTGTTTTGACACCAAGTGGTTAGTGGAAATTAGTAAAACTCAAAATAACTGTGGTAGCATTCCCAACCTAAAAGAATGTATTTCAGACCCATACAAGGCATTTACATTTGTGAAATTTGGTGCTGGAAGGGACAGTAGAAGTCACGGTCCCCAGAGGTCCCCGGACACTCCTTTTAGGAAAGAGAACATCACGCATGGTGACCTCTCCTGGCTCACTATATATGTACGTTATTCACAGAGGTAGAAGCAGAAAGAGAGGTTAGATATGAAGTATTTTCCCAAAGAGGTGTTGAACCCACTTGGGGCTATAAAAATCATGTTCACCTCCATCAAGAATCTCTCCTCAGTAAAAATCTGTAAATCCTCAAGATGACTGCTAGGGACAAGGCTATGTGTTTATGGGGTTGACCAGCCAGGAGCAGGATTCTAGTGGTTCCTAGGCACTGAGCACCTTCATTCTCAGAAGCTGCTTTGAAATACATCTGAGCCCAGATCTGGACCCACGTGAACGTCCAAATACTTGGTTTTCCCCTCTTCATGTGTATCCTTACGTCTTAGGATATTTGTGTGGAGCAAGGCTGAGGACCGCATGGGAAGGGAGAAGAGAGCTCAGCCAAGCTATCCTCCTCCTTCTTCCTCTGGAGCTCCCCACACTGAGCATATCCAAGTAGCATGTCCTTGCTGGAAAGTGAAGTCCTTTGGTCCACTGCAGTAGGTTGGGAGTCAAAGCCATGTGCCATTCACACTTGACCAATTCTCCAACCAAGGAGATCATGGAAGCCCAACCTCCTTCCACATAGGGTGCTGTCCCAGTGACGGGACATTTTTTCCACAGGCTCATTTCCAACAGTGATGCTAAATCCATCCCTAAAGACTCTGGCAACAAGAAACTGTGAATGGGCTCTCTTGGATCTGCTATTCCCACACTACCCAGGATTCTGGGAGCAGTAGGTTAGAACCCAGGTATAGACACACATGGGTGTGTGTGTGTTTACTAAAAACACAACAAAAAACAATAATGCCAATCATCAGCAATTTCAGGACCAGTGTTTTTTTTAATTTTGATTTTTAAAAATTTCAGTGTTCCAGAATTCATTGTTTATGCCCCACACCCAGTGCTCCATGCAATACATGCCCTCCTTAATACCCACCACCAGGCTCACCCATTTCCCCATCATACTCCCCTCCAAAACCCTCAGTTTGTTTCTCAGAGTCCATAGTCTCTCATGGCTCATCTCCCCCTCCAACTTCCCCCAACTCCCTTCTCCTCTCCATCTCCCCATGTCCTCCATGCTATTCGTTATGCTCCACAAATAAGCAAAACCATATGATAAGTGACTCTCTCTGCTTGACTTATTTCACTCAGCATAATCTCTTCCAGTCCCGTCCATGTTGCTACGAAATTTGGGTACTCATCCTTTCTGATGGAGGCATAATAACCCATAGTGTATATGGACCACATCTTCTTTATCCATTGAGAGGACCAGTGTATTTTGATCCATTTTATCTATTTTTTATTTATTCCCTCAGGGTTGATGGAGAAACCAGTCCTCAGATATGTTGTGAATACGGAAAGGACACAAAATAATCTCTAACAGAGGAGCTGGGATGAGTGTGAACCACGCCAGGATCCATTCACACTACTTATCCCATTCCACCATCCAACCACCTCAGGCACTAATCCACCTGCATCTTGAAAATGCAGAATGAAACATGTCTGACCTCTAACGTCAGCTTGAACGTACGAACCCCATGCCCCAGGAACAAACTGAGTAATATGTTGGAACTGTAACTCTTAACTTCAAGAGCAAGTCACCTTCTGCTAATTTGACAGCCTCTGACATTTTCCAATCTCTTTAAGGTCATGTGAATGAAAAAGTAGTTGTGGATAGTACTGAGCCTTAAGGACTATGATATTTAAAATAATCTTGGTAGATGGAGTCATTAACAGCCATTCGTAAAGAAACAGCCTTCGTGACAAAAGGAAACTTAAAGACCCCATGATTGCTCAATTTTGGGGGAAAGGTTTTTGTAAAACATTTCAAAACTCAGAAACATCATTATAGATCTCTCAAGGAGAATTTAAGTACCTAAAACAGTTGAAATGTTATTGACAACAATTAGGAGAGGAAAAATGGCTTTTTGGTTCTATATTACAGTAATATATTTCTTCTTAAAAAAATCTCAGAATCACTTTTAATTGGTCTCACAGTGCTCCTTAATGATTTTTTCTTTTACTAAAACCTAAAATCTGTCCCACTTTGGCTTAACTTATCTGCAGTGATGTTCAGAGGTGACTTTTCTCCTCCTTGAATTTCCTCTTCTTGTGGTTTCTATGATATTTGCCCCATTATCTTCCTACCTTTGTTCTTAAATAAATTTTATTATCATTTGAAAATAGTTTTAGATTTACCAAAGAAAGAGGAGCATTGTACAGATAGGCTTATCTACCCTAAACCCAGTTTCTGCTATTACATTAATATAGAACATTTATTACAATAAACAAAATAATTTTAGTACATTATTCTTAACTGAAATCTATATACTAGAGAGTCCTTAGTTTTTATAATTTCTACATAATGTCCCTTTTTGTGGGAGTGCTAGGACCGAATGTTACCATTCTGTTGTCCTGTGTTCTTCTATTGCTCTAGACAATTTCTCAGATTTCATGTGTTTGTGATGACCTTGACGGGTTTGAAGAGTCACAGTACGGTGTTTTGTAGCATGTCCTTCTGTAGGGATTAGTCTGGGGTATTTCTCATGATTAGACTAGGGTTATAGGTTTCAGTAGAGACACAGAGGTAAAATTCCATTTTCACCCCATCTCATCAAGGGCACGTCCCCTGTACTGGACTAACTGGTCATGTTGGCTTTCACTGGCTGGCTGAGGCTGTGTTTGTCAGGAATTCCCCACTACAAAGTGACTGCTTCCCCCCACTTTCTATATGGTGTTCTTTGGAAGGAAGTCCCCACACAGCTCACACAGAAAGTGGTAAAGGATGATCCGCTTCCTTCATGGTGTAGAATCTATGTAAATTATTTGGAATTCTTCTGTAAAGGAAATGCGTCTCTCCTTTCTCATTCACTTAGTCTTTTCAATCCTATATTTATAGCAGTATGGACTAATGGATATTTAATTATCCTTTGGATTCTCATGCAATAGTGTTTGATTGTACAGACCATTTCAACGTGCGTCATTGGGAATAAGTCCTTATCTTTTGGGAATAAGTCCTTCTCTTCTGGTCTTACAGGAAGTTTGGGCTCTTCTTAGATGTTTCCTGTTCCAGTTCTAGAATCGGGAATTTCCCCGAGGAAATGATGGTCGTCTTGCTACCATGTTCGTTGCACATTCTTGGGTTTCCACCAAATCTCGGCAGTCTCTCTTGGTCAACAAATGCTGGAGGGATGATCTGGACACTTCCAGACGTATGTCTTACCAGTTTTCTTGTCTATACCTACTCTGATGACATCAGTGTGAGAACATTCATGAGAAAACCAAGTCCCTGTGTGGTCCAGTTCACCCCTCGAGTGTCCATATTCTGCAAGGCCAACATGATGTCCTTTCTAAAATCCGATTCTGATCATTGTATTCTTACTTAAAAGCCTTTCATTGACCAATCCATCACATCTTCTATAGTCCAGTCTCATATGTCTGAATACCATTTGTGTACATTTTAATATGTGTAATATTCAAGAGTTATACAGGAATGCAGGAAAATGATGTATAAAGATATGTTCGTATGCTATGACATGTGTTCCCAAATTTTACTGGTGGCCCTGAAAGTTGGGAGAACACAACATCCAGAGTTAATTAGCCTTCAAGACCATATTGTTTCGCCTTCAGGTCTGTCATCCTCTTTAACATGGTTTTCTGATAACCCATCGATGCTTCCTCTTGACATCAAGACACCAAAAAAGAAGTTGTATGTCCTCAAATACACATATGCACACCTTCACAAAATCTTCCTTTTTGTTGTCTTTGTCCAGTTTCCACAACACAGTTCTACAGCCTTATCGATGTTTTCAGCGGGTGTTTTCTCTTCCTTAAGATATTGAACCAACTGAAATTTTCAGAACCCTTAGTATCTAGCTGTACTTGCCATTAATATCACCTGTTATGTGTGTATGAATATGTACACACTTATGTTTTCTTTTTTCCATTCATTTTTTTGGCAGAGTTTCACCAATATTCTCCAGACTTTACAAAGGATTCTTTGGGGCGCCTGACTGGCTCAGTCAGAAGAGCGTGTGACCCTTGATCTTGGGGTTGTGAGTTCAAGCCCCACATTGGGTGCAGAGATCATTAAAAAAATAAACTTAAAAAAAGAATTCTTTGTCATCACATTCTTGTTAATTCTCTAAATTGCATACCTGATCCTGACACTGACAAGATTTCTACTTTGTCTGCTTGCCATTTCAATGGATAACTAACCATCAATGTTAACTTATTTTTAATACAATCATTTTAGACTGTTTCTTGCTAGTGGTTATTTTAACTAGTCATTTTATATACATTCACACGGATTCAAAACATTTATTTTATGGAAAAATATAAAACACAAATGTTTACATAATAGTCTCCTATCTATATGTCTGTAGAAAAATTACTAAAAATGGAATGTGTGGGTTCAATAAAACACTAAAGCCATTTAGCTCTTGCTAAAGCAGGTGAAAATGGACATTAATAATATAAATAAGAAGGGAAAATTATGACGGTGCATCTAGACTTGTTTCACCAGAAATTTTGTTGTTACAAAGGTGATTCATTAAGGAGAACCCTGGCATAATATTTACTTGTTTTTTGGGCATGTGATCGAGCATGTTTCTACTCTTTAAATGGCATATAAATCTCATTATTAACCCTGTTTCAATTATTAACCAGTTTTCATGTGTTCATCCTTATAAGACTAGGTTTGAGTCATTCATATTCTCTCCCTCCTTCATTGTGGATGGGGCATTTCAAAGCCTATGAGGAGGGGTGGTGTACATTAGATGCATGGAGGTAATACTACGAAAGCAAAGAGAAGACCTAGACTCCTGGTACTTCCAACCCAAGGCCTTTTGGAAGAATTGTAGACAACCACGCCTGGGTGGCCCAGTCAGCTAAGCATCCAATTTTGGGTTTTGGCTCAGGTCATGATCTCAGGGTCATGAGTTCAAGCTCCATGTGGTTCTCTGTGCTCAGTGCAGAGTCTGTTGTCCTTCCCCAGGCCTGTCTGACCCTACCCCTCATTTCCTAGCTCTCTAAAATAAATAAGTAAATCTTCTAAAAAAATAAAAATAAAGACAACCATTCCTACAAGTGTCTCAACTCATGAAGGGCTCAAGGTGCTCACAGTCTGATCTTGATGTCCCATAAAAGGGTTAGAGTCCATTTCAAGTACACATACATGCACATACTTAAGCTTCATCTTCTAGTACTTTTTTAGACAAGATATTAGGCAAGAAAATAGATATATATATATGATCATATGATCAGAGAATCTTAACAATGTTGAATGAAATAAATCAGTCCCAAAACAGATCTATAGATGACTCATCTTTGGGAATTATGACAAGGAGCTTAAGATAACTATTATAAATAAAAATGCAGCAGGAAAAGGTAAGTATGAGTGATAAGTAGGCAAGTTTCAGGAGGGATTAGGGTGTTGTGGAAAAGAAAATATTCAGGGCTGAAAAAAATATGTGAAGTCAATTTCCTGACTAGAAATCACAGCAGACTATATACAACACAAGGATCAATGAACTTAAAAAGTCAGTCAAATTGAAGTGTAAAGAAAAAATAGTGAAACTGAAAAGAGCTAGATACAGAACTCTATATCCAAAAAACTTTCATAAATAAGGTGAAATAAAGGCATCTTCTGATAAATGAGGCGTTTGTCTGCAGACCCAGCTGGAAGAAGTTGACTAGCTAGAGGTCAATTACAGAAAATGAAGTGTAGAACTGCAGAACGGAATGAGAATCAACAGAAATGTCAGTATGTGGGTAAAAAACACACTGTTTAAATAAACACAGCCTTGCTTTGAAACCACGACCAAGCAACACAAAGTATATTGTAGGGTCTATGACATTTGCACAACTGTATTTCACAAGCCCACCAAGAATGGCTTGAGGGAAGTAAATAGAACTGCACTCTTATAGGTTTCTCGTCTTGCATGAGAAACCACACAGTATTTTTTCTTTCAAGGTTCACCATCTAAGATGGTTTCGAGGTTAACCATCTAACCACTGGACTGACTACTGAAACATTTAGAAGTAACTAAAAATAATAAATGGTGAAAATGGAGTAGCGAAATTATGGCCAAACTCAGAAGAACGTAGAAAAGAAGTAACAGAGGGACAAAGCAGAGATGGGACAAACAGACACTGAATGCCAAGCTGGTCCACTAAAATACAACCATATCAGACATCGCATTTTGTGAAACAGAATAAATAGTCCAATTAAAAGACAGATTGTCAGAATGATAAAGAAGCAAGACCTTCCTCTATGCTCTTTATTTTTAAAAGACATTTAAACACAGTCCACAGTCTCTCATGGTTGTCTGAGAAACAAACTGAGGGTTTGGGAGGGGAGAGGGTGGGAGGTTGGGTGAGCCTGGTGGTGGGTATTAAGGAGGGCACGGATTGCATGGAGCCCTGGGTGTGGTGCATAAACAATGAATTTTGGAACACTGAAAAAGATTAAATTAAAAAAAAAGACATTTAAACAATAGACACCCACATACATAGACACAAATCACAAGACACAGATTGAAAAATATTAAGGTGGAAAAAAATGGCATACCAACACAATACAAGGAATTGGAGGGACCCTTGGAATCATGTAATGAGTGGATATAAAGATGAAAACTCTTGTCAGAGATGAAGACTGGTCTTATTGGAGAAAAAAGAGTGAAATGAATAATCAGGAAGGCACAATGAGTTTTATACGTAAATGGCCCTTTTTAAAGAGGTTCAGTGCCCATGGAGCACACCTGGTTGCATTCACGGGAGGGAGGGAAGGGGAAAGAGAGAGAGATTCAAATCCATGTTGGGGATTTTAAGACTGCATTCTCAGGAATTGATTGAAAAAGTCCACTTTCCCAGGTGAGAGTATGTCAAATGTTTGTGACATGTGTGTCAATGTGCTCAGCGGATTTTATCATTTAGACTCCATAAAATTTCCAAGTTCTTTTCAAGGTTCTACTACCACCTGGAATAATGCACTAGGATAATGTTTTCTGTAAATGTTTGGAAGATTTTTTTCCTGTAACATCGTCTGGGTAAACTACATCTTTTGAATTGGTGAGATTCTTTTAACAATTCCTTATATTATTCAAACAAAAGGAGCTACAGATTATATGTGACTTTGGATCAATTTAAACTGGTTTTATTATCCTAGCATAGTTCTTTCCTTTGAATGTGTTGTTTGCTTGCTTGGGAACTGAATTTCTTATATTTCTATCTCCCCCTTGTCATTTCTTAACTCTGGCTTTTTCATTTTTCCATGTATATATTGAAAACATCTAAGTTTTCTCAAAAAATTACACTTGAGATTTACTAGGTTCTACATTATCTTTTTTTTTTTTCTTTTCTGCTTTTGTCTTTGCTTTCTTCAGGGTTGATCAACAATACCAATTTCAAGTTTCATGATCAATACACAAATTGCTGTGGTTTGATTTAAAGTGGTTGAGAAAGAGAGGGAGTAGGAAAGGTTTTTAAGGGCTGGAATTTCTCTGGAGGCAGAGTAACAGGGGCAAGAGTCAGGATTGCCACATGGTTTTGTCTCCTTGTTTTCTGGGCTGTGACTCTTCTCTCTCTGTTAGGAGTGTGTCACTGTGAACAACAGTGAGGCTTGTGAATACAACAACTAATACCTCCGGGTTCCTGCAGAGGAACTTTCCAACTCTGGAAGGATGTCTTCTAGAGATAGGCATGGAAAGGCAGAAGGGACATCAAGCCAGTTGAGTGTCCTGGGACATGGTAGTCCAAGCATACACTTCTTGATATACAGAGAGGATAATCATTATTCTCCAAGCTTACAACACAAATGAAAGTGATGGGATCAAGGGGGCCCATCCACACTTGCTGTAACATCAGATTCGCCTACAGCAAGCTGTCATGTCATGGGGCTCATTTCATCCTAAATCTCATATTTCCTGCCCAAACTGCCCATCTTACAGAGTAAATGGCTTGGGTACTAGCACTACATGAAACCCTAACTGGTCTTCAAGACAAGCCAAGACCACCAGCCATCTGGAAAGACCTCTACTCCCATTGGACCAGGTGGTGTCTGCAGCCCCAGCAAGTGACAGCCAACCATCCTCCCAACACATGAGAAAATGGGACAAACAGCAATCTGGTGACTCCTTGATTTCCCAGACACTAGATATGGTGTCAGATCCAGCAAGCATCCCAAAGCTTACTCTAAGAAACATCAACCATAAGCTCTTAACGACCTCCACAAAACAGGTTAAGGCAGAAATCCCAGAAGGCAAACAACCCTACAATTCAGACATGTGAGTGTATGCAGTAAATATTCCTCCTATAAACAGAAAACAAAGGGCACCTTAGTAAGGAAACTCTGCTCTTAAGACATAGGCAATAGGGAAAGCAGAGAAAATTAAAAGAGATCTCCAACTGTTCAGAACAATATGAACCCCAGAAATGAGCCCCAGACTTGGGCACAATGAGACCTCCTTAGCCCCACAACAAAGAGGGTGGACAAGAGCAGCCAGTATGATATCCTGGGTACACCCCAGGTAGAACCATTCTGTCAGATGTAAAGAGTGCTGGAAGGTACCAGAGATGCCATGATCTAGATACAGGTGACATTTCAGACAACAGAAAATGCCAACTTTGAGAGAGAGAGAGAGACAGACGGACAGAGAAGTGTTCCCAAGATCTAAATTGGGTTTCAGGAAGCGTCTTTTCCAACCATTTCACAGAACGCAGCAATTAGAAAAACTCTCATTAGAATAAAAACATGCATGCCTTACCAAGTCAGGAAGCTGCCTAAGGAAGCAGGCTCAAATGCTGATCCCAAAGGAAAGCTATCATCTTCTCGACCAGCTTGATGATGGATTCCTTGCCTTCCTTCCAGTTCTTACGTGCTGTCATCAGTTTGATAGAAGCCCAGTCAGAAGTGGGATTCAGATGGAGGGGACGATAGGACAGAATTTCTCATTTCAACTCTCTTCATCTCTCTTAACCTAACCCTTTGAGCTCCACTGCCCAGGGAGGATGAGGAAGAGAAGCTCAATGGTTTCAGTCAGGGCAAGGATAAGGGAGAAAAGAAGGTTTTCCAGGTATTCTAATGCAAATCACATGTTTCTGATGCCATAAAGGATGCAGTCCAAAAGCAGCCTCAAAGAGAAGAGGAATCAGGGTCCGCAATGGGTAGAGATTAGGTAGTAGGTTGAAGAAAGACGCTGCAGTTGAAGAAGAAAGAGGCCAACATGGAGTGTCTGACTTCCATCCCATACTCCCTCCACCTGAAGGACATAGGAGGCTCTGGGCTTCTCCCTTTCTTGTGACCAAAGTAGTGAGTGCCCACAGCTGTTTATGGGCATTGTCAGGGCAGGAAACCACCAATTACTTATTGTATAATATATGGCACTATGTACTCCAAGGAGGGGTAAGCACACATAATCACCCAACTGAACTATCACATGTACCCTCACCTCCCAGCCCACCCTACTGGAAAGCCAACAACATGTCAGACTTATTCTCTTGCCCTGAAGGGTGACCTTCATAGGAACACACAGGAAAGCACAGAGGATGAAATAAACAGCCCCTTAAGGATGAGAGATCCATGCCTCTCAAACAATAAATATATGATTACCTGAGGACCTTAATGAAGTGTAGATCCAAATTCAGCCTACCTGGGATGGACCCTCAAATCCTGTAGCTCTGCCAAGTTCCATGAGATGCTGAGGTTCTTGGCACCACACTTCTCGAAAAGCAAGGGTTGAATCAGCAGTTCTAAAACGTGTCTGGTGTCTCTGCCCTCCTCTCCGAGTTTTTGAATCATTGGTTTGGGAAAGGCCCAAGAGCTTGCATCTCCAACGAGTTCCCATATTTTGCTGACATTGCTGTTTCTCAGCCCAAATGTGGAGAAACCCTTCAAGGACCTGAACAGGGGTTTTCAGTCCTGGCTACTTAACAGAGTAACCTATAAAAATACCATGGAGAAAGGCTCATCCACTTTATTTCCTGAATTAACTGAGTTTGTAGACTGTAAACCATTTCAGGTGATGCGCTTGGGTACTCAACACTGTGAATCACTCTTTTGGACTTTTTCTTGGTTTAAGAGTCATGAAAGTCCATCTGTATCAGACCAGCTGTGTGGGAAACTAGAGCCAGGATCAACTTGCACGGATAGGAGGCCCCTGAGGCATCGCCCAGCATGGCAACTCGTGGTCCCCGTTTCTTCTGTGTTTGGTCCACCAGTCAGCTCAGGGACAGGTTCTATCCTTTCACTGCAAATGCCTCCAGTCAAGAGGCAATGTCTCCCCCATGGTCCAGTGCAATTTTTCATCTAGATATATTTTTAACCCACTTGGAGATTTGAAACAGAAAGAAAATATATTTCTAATTTCCCCAGAGTCAGTACTTTCTCTGTTGTGCCTATCAAGGTGTTGCCTAAAAATTAATTGCTGGTGAAGTTAACTGGTGTTTTGTTTATTTGTTTGCTTGCTTGTTTTTAAAGAATTTGAACTTTTTCCTTACAAACATGATGGTCTTCATTTTATACAGTCCCCCAATTTACAACCAGGGTCTAGGTAGATTTTCCTGCTTCACAATTCTGTGAATGTGGACAGTTTTTACAATGCACTGAATTTTAACTGTTTCTTTCTTTTTTTTTCCTCCTCCTTTCTGGTCTCAGACTAGCCAAGCTGCCTCAGCATCACAGAGTTCATCCTTGATTGTAGGCACCTGTCATTCTCCTTAACAGAATGAAGTGATGACTTTAAGCGCTGTGGAAAGCCAAGGAACATTCCTGTGTGTGGCAGAGTAGCAGAGAAAGAATGATTAGTCCCTAATAGAACATTTTAAGAGGAACTAAGCATTCCATCTTAATGGAGATTTGGAAGCCAGCCAAAATTCGTACCTTCCCATTTGCCATTATTCAGCCTTCATAGGTTCATAAATAATACTCAAAGGTAGAGCATCAAAATGGCTTCCAATTGGTTTCTGCTTCTAACAAGCTGAGGTTTCCCAGATTTCTTCATTACTGTGAATCATGTTCAACTTGTCTCTGTTTGCTCATTTCCATAAGTGAGGGCTGTCTTGATTGTTTGATGTCACTGAATCTCCTGGGTTGGCACTTTCCCCAAATCAGTAAAGTCCCATTTGATTCTCAATGGCAAGGACATGATGACTCAGCTCCAATTTGTTGTTTCATTCAAAGCATGGCCAGGCTCTTTGCCAAGGAACCTTGACTTTTCCTTCCTGGGCACTGAGGAATGATTGTGTACGCAGTCTTCATTGTTGCTGGCAGGACATGGGAGACCACAGAACAGCAGCAGTATCTCCAAGACAAGACTTAGGAGCCTTTAGCATTCTCTCTCACTCTCTCTCCTAATAGAAGCCAAGAGCTTCTTGGTTCATCTGCCCCAGTGGTTCTCAAAGTTGAGCATACATGTGCATCACTGGTAGCATTCACGAAATTAGAGAGGCTGGACTGGACCTCCAGGTTCTGGAATGCAGCATGAAGCTCTGCCTTTTTAGCAAGCTCTCTGGACTGTACTTGGAGAATCAATGATCTGTTCCCTGTTTTCAGCCTGGGACTGTCACCTTTGCTCCTCTTTTATAAAGCCGTATGGTCTGTTCTGCCTAATTTGGCAATGTCAGGATTTTCTTGTCAATGCTTTGCAAAGCTTTGGAAACATTCAAATATCAGCATGTGTCTGCTCCATGGTATTGAACGTCTTTTGAGTGACACTGTACAGCCCAAGTCTATGACCATGTATTTGGTAAATGGGCCTTCATCTTCAGGGTTTCTAAATTTAACTTCCTCATTTCCAGTAGCAATTTCCACATCAAAAATTCACAATTCTTGCTTTTCTGCCAGCAGAACTCAATCCGGTACGTCTTCCTTTGCTAAGACAAAAGTGAGGATATTTTCCTACTGACGTGGCATTAATTAGGTAAATTCCTAAAACAGAAGTACATATAAGAAAGGTCTGCAAGCCAAAAAGTAACTTATGAAATAGCTGATTTTTATATTCCATGCATGCTACGAATCAAAGGCAAGCAAAAATGACACTGCATCATTTCACAAAATGTGCGCGTCCATGAATGGCTGTCTGTATTCCCACCAGCATCATATCGTGAAGCATATCTGTGCTCAAAACTGTACCGCTAACTGAGGATAGAATTTTTTTCCCCTCTGACTTGTCTTAATGGCACACCAGCCCAATACCAATCAATTACTTCTGGCACTTCGAAAATGAAGCTTACCTCCTAGCATCAGGGTCAGTTTCATCATAACCTCCACCTGTGTTTATGGGGTTGTTGGGATCACAAGAGTTCCCTCAGCAAAAGTTGGGCCATTAAGGGCTGTTCTGAGTTCAGCTTCCTGGAAGAGGAATTTGTGATCAGCCAGTACTATGTCTGCATATGGTTAAATCCAGGAGCTCTCCTAAATGGCAGAACATTTCTACTCAGTGTGAGAAAAAAACATAAAAATGTCATTCACTTGTGATCATAAATGGCTAAACAAGAAAATGGGCCGGTACTACTACCTGGTGCTAAGTATTCCATGAGAACTCTCCATGGGCAGGGGCCACTAGTACAAAAGGGTCATCATGGAAATCTGTGTGGGGAGGAGAACCAATCCTTACCTCTCAGCTCCTGACTCATGGATAACATATAATGGGAAACTACAGAATTATCTATAGTGCCTTACTTTTCTAGAAATATGCCCTCCATTGATCTGCCCATAAGCTCATGGTCAATACAATTTCAGTTTTTATTTTCACCATGGGTGAGCCACAGTCCAATAGCTAAGTGTCACCAGTGTCCTTTTATTAGTGTCAAAGCAAAATCATTCTTCTTTGGTTGTTTAAGCTGAGAGTCATATGTTGTAAAATACGTGGCCAGAATAAATTTCCCACATAACCTGAATGGAGTCATGAGTTTGAGAGAGGGAGGAGAAAGAGAAAGAGAAGAGGTGGAGGAGGAGGAGGAGAAGAGGAGGTAGAGTTGGGGAGGACATTGATGAGCAAAAGACACATGTCTTTAGGGTCAATATTAATTGAAATATGGGTCTTTCTAGGTAGGCATATAAACATTTATGTGTGAGCTCCCTGATCCATGGGACCATGAGGAAAGAAGGAGAAAGAGAGAAGAAGGAAATGGGACCATGAGGAAAGAAGGAGAAAGAGAGAAGAAGGGAAAGGGGAAGGAGGAGGAGGAGGGGGAGGAGGAAGAAAAAGTGAGAGAAGGGGGAGGAGGTGAGGATGTGGAGATATACAGAAGAAGAGATAAGTGAATAAAATAAGCATAGAAGAAGAGCCACATGGGAGAGATGTAACAACCATACACCATGGTACTTGGTCTCATGGTTCCAAACTCTTAGAACCCCACATTCCTCTTATTCCCAGTTTCTACCAGATATCCCTTTTCAATAACAATAAATTTCAATTTTTGTTTCATAGGTTTTGACCGATGGAGGAAAAATATGTTCTAACTAATGCTGTGAATGCTGGTCTGCAGAGCCCATGGTTATGAGGGACAGATAAATTCAACATTTCCCCCCCCACCCTCAGAAACAAAGTTCTCCCCTGGGATGTATGTAAAGCCTGGGTGGTGGTGAGGTTTTGTGAACAGTTTGGAGGACCAGAGATATTGCCTTGTGCTCTTCTCACCAAATACTTTCCTTCCGAACAGACGTTCCCCAGCATCCCTGGGAGGTTAATTTGGGACCATGTGGTTGTTATGGCCCAGGGAACTTGGGTGGATGAGAGTGTGTCCCGTTAGACCTGGTGGACCCTATACCATTGTCCATCTCAGGGTCCTTGGAGGTCACATGCTGTGGAAGAGAGAAGAGGGGGAACTCTTGCATTTCTGAGTCATTGCTTAGAAGTAAGCCATATTACAAAAAAAGCCAATGGGAATTTGCTTCAGCAAAGGAGATCTGATTGTATGAGACCAAAGAGATTGTTGGTGCTGTTTGTTACAGCAACTAGCCTTATAAATACTGACTGATACAAATGGTGAAATGGGTAGAGGTTTTATGTTTAAAGACGTTACAGACCTAGGATAAATAGAACTGAATATGTAGGGTACAACAAGACTGCAGACCTGGTCTACTTTTGGGGACGACCTTTAGCAACTCCGCAAGCCAGGAATTCCAGAATTCCTTCACCTCTAGGGCACCTCCCATTTTGTGCTTATTCTGTCAGTGGAAATTGGGTCAGTAATGGTGCTCTTATCTCCACTGCTGTATCCTATGAGAGATGCCAGGTTAAAAAAAAAAAAAAAAATGAAAGACCCAATTTGAACTTTGGTTCTCGGAGCTGACAGGGAACCTCTCGGTGTATGTTTGCTCTCTCCTAAAGTGTTGACTTGAAGCTCCAGCAAGGACCACCTAAAAGAAACTCACTCTTCTCTGTGCTACTGTATTTATAGCCAAGATCCCTTTACTAAGCTGTAGAACCTGCAATTATGCTAGAGTAGCATGATTGGTTGTAATGAGAATTTTATTACCCAGAGCCTCCCTCGGCAGTGAGGCAAATAACATCTTACTGACTTACTTGGATGTATGTTAAAATGCGTGTTAAGCTGCGATTTCATTAGACAAGCTCATGTGGATGAAAATATATGTGAAGGCAGCACAAGATAATAGATTGCAATCTACTATAAAAATACACTGAAATCTCACGTCTCCATGACCACCTCCATGCATTAAAACCTCTACCTCCCATCACCATGGACGTAGGCAAGCTTTTTCCACATGAATGTAGTTCAGAGTCTTTCTAATCTCCTGTCATGAGGTTGGCCAAGTTGCAATTAATGGATGCCCAAGGAGGGGGTATGAAAAAAAATGGGACTACCGCAGGGTGCTAGACAACTTCTTGTCACACTTAAGTAGTCTAGTTTCTTTCTTGCTAAAGATTGGAGGGTTGAGTTTTATTTTATTTTTCCCTCAGACAGTAGTATGATTATGATTAGAAAAGTACTTTTATGTTAAATTTTTTTGGCAATCACATGCATTGAGCTTGAATCCTTCTCCCCCACAATCCCAAAAAGTACGTTGATAATGGTTGTTTAGAACTTTGCAGAGCGTAAGTGCTCTATGGACCTCAGTCTGGTGGAGAGTAGACATGCACAAAAGAAATCCATGAAGTCAGATTTTAAATAATGGAATAATTCATTTCACCTCATCAAGTGGCACACTGAAATAAAATTATTGGTCTATTTTCAGGGTTATTCCCTCTAACTGTTGTACAAAGATTTTAACTTTCCTGGGATCCTTACACAGTGATGTGGGTGACACAACATTACAGCCAAATACTTGACAATTCTCTAAGGTATATTTTGTCATATTTTTTATCCATAGTTTCAAATCTGATCACACCATAGGCAATGATTTTCCAAGAAATAGTATCCAAAACCATGTATTCACTTTAAAGAGTCTATACAGCACATTCCAAAACATTCTTCCTCTTGACAGTAATAGCATCTTCTTTGCATGAGGGTTAGGATTATACTTTATGATAATTATTGCACTTAATTGATGCAGACATGAAGATGGGAGAAATTGTACTGCCCTCTCTCTGCCTCTAGCTAGTTAGTTCCCGTTGTTCTGCAAGATGGGAATACAAAGCATCCCTTTGGCTTTTTATTTGTCCTTGGGACTTGTGGATGGGTTGATTCTTTGGAAGTGAAGACATTCTTAGAGATGGTATCTCTCTGTACCCAAGGTTGGGTTGATTCTTTGGAAGTGAAGACATTCTTTTTTTTTTAATTAAAATATTTTTTATAAACATATAATGTATTTTTATCACCAGGTTTAAACACTTCACAGCACTCACCATAGCACATGCCCTCCCCAATGACCATAACTCCACCCCCCTCTCCCAACCCCCCTCCCTCCAGCAACCCTCACTTTATTTTGTGAGATTAAGAGTCTCTTATGGTTTGTCTCCCTCCTGATCCCATCTTGTTTCATTTATTCTTTTCCTACCCCCAAACCCCCCACATTGCATCTCCACTTCCTCATATCACGGAAATCCTATGATAGTTGTCTTTCTCTGATTGACTTATTTTGCTCAGCATAATACCCTCTAGTTCCATCCACGTCATCACAAATGGCAAGATTTCATTTCTTTTGATGGCTGCATAGTATTCCATTGTATATATACACCACATCTTCTTTATCCATTCATCTAGGTTCTTCCCATAGTTTGGCTATTGTGGACATTGCTACTCTAAACATTCAGGTGCACGTGCCCCGGAAGTGAAGACATTTCTAAAGATGGTGCCTCTCTGCCCTCGTGGTTGGGTTGATTCTTTGGAAGTGAAGACATTCTGAGAGATGGTCTCTCTCTGCCCTCTCATTTGGGTTGATTCTTTGGAAGTGAAGATGTTCTGAGAGATGGTATCTCTCTGCCCCATGACTTCCCCATGGCTCTCGTCTCACATCTGGTGTTGGGGTGTGCAGAGGGATTTATGGAATTCGAAGAGACCATCCCCCATGATTTCCTTCATGTTTCTCATGTTTCATAAGACCTCACAAAATTTCCATCTGACATTGTAGGAGGCAATGTTAGGTATTGCTAGCCAGATGCTAATTTGAAATAAAAAAAAAAAAAAACAGAGAAGGTATTTTTGAAGAATGCCATACGTTTCATTGCCTTGGGGTTCTGTCTTCTGAATATGGTGTTACCCTCTCTTTCAGATGTGACATTACTTTCAGTTTACGAAGGAATAGTTAGTCCCTACCATTCACAGCAGCCTGTGGAGTTTTCACCAACGGACCCTCAAGTTCCACCTCACCTAATGAAGATTGAATGCCTGCAGTAAATAGTAATATTGCCAGGGCCCTCTTTCTCAGAGTGGTTTGAGATTTACGAGATTGATGTCTGCAGAACTTTGCTAGGTGCTGCCTTGCACAACTAAAAAATGACAGTCATTTTTCTCTTATTAATTGAATGTCAGTTTATTAAAAAAAATCATTCTGGTTATCAGAATTCATTAATATTAATACTATATAAAGCAACGGAAACAGCTGGGTGAGGATGTGGTATGACCTTGCTGTCAGAGTGGAAGTGACTGTATCTTGAATTGTTCAAGTCAGTGATGGAAAACAAAAAACAAAAAACAAACAAAAAATGCATATAATTGCTACCAATGAACAGATTTCCTGTTTCCACAGTTTCTTAGAAAGATATGAGTGGCAGTTCTGAATTTAACTGTATGCATCTGAACATTTGGAAGGGTTGAAAATAGAAGCAATTTTCTCCTCTCTTCTTCCTTGTTATTACAATCAAATTACCTAAACAATTTGTATAAGATGTAATTCAGGGTTCTGAGTTATTCAAACAATCACATCAATTTCCCAAATTTATGGGATTGCAACGAGAATTCCAAAAACTGGAGAGAAAAGCATTTGCCAATTTTTAGGAAGATCACATGAATTGGTGAGCAAAAGACACATGTCTTTAGAGTCAATATTGGTTGATATATTGGTCTTTCTAGGTAGGCATATAAACATTTATGTGTGAGCTCCCCAATCCATGGGACCACACCATTGGCCCCGTGTGTGTGCAGCCACATATATGAATCTGTGTGTATAAATCTGGAGAAGAAGGGATGCTTTAGAAATTATACACATTAAAATTACCACTGAGATGATTTCATTTCAAGGACAAAGCATGCCTCTGAGTCGTTTAGCTCAAAGACAATTTCTAGTGTGATTCTTTCTTAGAAATATCACAGGACACCACCTAGAGATAAATAGACATCCATTCAGAAGGAAAGAACGAACAAGGGTCTCAGGAAAGTAAAGAGCCCTGAGGAGGGAGTTTGGTCTCCTGGAGATGCTTTCTCAGTTCTGTGTCTCTGGAATGTCAGGTTTCCTCTCCACCAGGGACTGAAATGGCCCCTGTTGGTGTCATGGAGGGAAGTCACAATTGTAATCCACTTAAACCCAGGGTGTCTTCAAAGTTTACCCCAGCATTCTTTTCCGGGAACTTAATTCTGAGTAAAGAGGTTTTCATGCAAAATCACATTGACAAATAGTTCTCATTAGTGTACATTTATTCATGTTCTTGGAGTTGTTTTCACAGTAAGGTTTTGGAATAAAAGGCACACACAGCCAGCTATCAAGACTATACAAAGATGGAAATAGAACACCATAAGTGTCTTTGGAAAGATCTGCAAATGCACCACAGCTCATAAATGAAAACCTGTGTCTTCTTCAGGTGAAGACTGCCTTGCTTTCTCCTTGGGTGTTTTCTTAGAGTGAACCTGGACAGGATTTGTGAGAAATATTCTTGATCTACTTTTCAAATTCCAGCATGTTCCACATGGGACTTTCTCACTCTGCATACATATATGCAATATATATTATAGATCTTTTAATATGTACAGACAACATAGATCAATATGTACATGTAAATCTGTGCATAAATAATTGATAAGGAATGTATATATTATAGTAGACACTAAATGCCATTTTTGCAAATGCGTATATAATGAGGTTATCTCCATGTCTGAACTTATGCTTACAGGAGCACTATTTTATTGATAGAAACCAACGGTATAATTTCACAAGTTTGATATAAAATTGGTTTTTTTGTGTGTGTGTGGGGGGGGGAGGGAGAGTTTAAGTGACAGAGTTGGTTAAGAATTTGACTCAGTTTCAGCTCAGGTCGTGATCTCAGGTTGATGAGATCGAACCCCGTATCGGGCTCTGTGCTCAGCATGGAGTCTCCCTGAGATGTTCTCTCTTCCTCTCCCTCTGCCCCATCTTCCGTGCTCTTGTGCATGCTCTAGCTCACATAAATCAATAAATCTTTGTAAAAAATAAAACTACTTTGGTTTTGAGGGGTTTTATTTGACTGGGGGTGACAGAAGAGACTAGGAAGTTGTGGGAAGTGCTTAGTGAGGTCAAGATGAGACAAAGATGTAGGCAAGGTTCATTTGAAATCCTGTGGTCGTTGGGCACCGAAATGCAAACTACACAGAGGTTATGACAAAGTGTTGTGGATGCCTGCTTACCGCCTGATGCCAGTCTTCGGAAAGGGAGGTGGATCCCCTGTCTGTCCATTCAAATTGTCTGAAGGGGGACTCAGCAAAACACTGTGCTCTTTCATGGTAGCACTCAAAGATACAGGCTCGCTGCCCTTTGGAGGATGAACACAGCACAGATGCATCTATCTGAGGACTTTCCTTGTGTTTCCCTTGGACATGATTTAAAACACCCAGGAGACCATAACTTCCCCTAGGGACGAAGTATTTTTCCTTAAAGTATATTATTATGCCCCTTATTTAAGGTAAATACATTGCTGTGAATAGTTATCTTAATGCACATGCCAGTTCATGAGCTATGACCTAGAACTCGATCCATACACGTTTCTAAGTGAAATCCACCCCGTTTTTTGTTGTTTGTGTTTTTTTTTTTTTCTGGATATGATAGCTTCATCCTACTGAGACAGGGAATCTAAAAGCATTCAATATTATAGATTTAGAATGAGTTGTAGACAAATTAACGTTAAATACGTCATGTGGCTGCAAAGAGATTAACGTAGACTCTGATGGCAGATTCAAGTCAGATCAGGTGTGAAATGCAGTAGAGGAGACAGAGAGCAGTTAAGGAGAACGGAAGAAACTAGGGAAAGGGAGTGAGCTTGTGTTTGTGAAATTATCCGCTCCAACCACACACTGAACAGGCCCGGGGTGATGCTGCACACAGCCCAAGACTCAAAGCTCCCACGAAATTCAACTCCTCTGTGGGCACCATATCAAATCGTTTACCAGACAACACTGCCCAAAATGGGCTGCGTTTATTGCCTCTCTCAATGCAACATTGTTTCCTTAAATGTCACAGAATTAAAAAGTATTTCAGGCAACTTTAAAAAACTGTAAGAAGGAAAAGGTATACATCTACGCCCAGACGCAACCCCATGAACATATGGCCAAATCTCCTTCCGTGTTTTCCTATGTACAAAGATACACACTCAGTTGTTTTATGTTTTACATACTTGAAGTTGCAGCATTATGTTTTAATATGATATATACAATGTATATAATTGCAGAATTGTCTTTGAGCTTATCAACTGTGATCAGCACCTACATCAAGGAACAAAACAAAGCATCACCTTAGAACCTCACCTCATGCAAACTCCTCGTACATACTCTGACAATCTTCCCAAAGACAATGTTTTTTTCTGGTATGGGACGCCAAAGCTGAGCCTGGACAGCATCTGCACTTCATGTAAGTGGAACGATTCAGCACGTTTTCTTTATCTGGTGCTTCCTCTGCTCAACGTTATGTTGGTGACCTTAATCTGTGATGTACGATCTAGAGGTAGGTGACTTCTTTCCTTTGGTTTCAAGATTCTCTTACAGGTGTAGCTATCACTGATTTATCCATTCCCTTGTAAATGGACACTTGGGTTATTTCCTGTTTTTAACAATTCCCTATAAATGTCCTTAAAACAATAATGTGTCTGTGTGTGCGCATGCATGTGCGTACAGACATACGGACATACGTGTTTGGGAACTGTTGGATCAGACTTGATGTATCATCTCTGCAGCTTTGGTGAAAATCGTCAGAGAATTTTCCAAAGATGCTGAACCATCAGAAGTGGGAGAGATCCTCTTGCTCTAATTTTCTCCAGTGTTTGGTGTGTCTTGACCTTACTTCATTATAGCCATTCCGGCTGCTGCGGGGTATTATCTCATTCTGATTTAATTTTGAATTTCCATCATGATTAATGAAGATGCATTTTCTCACATGGTAATTGGGAATTTGGGTATGGTTTTCTGTAAAGTCTTTTGGGCCCATCACTATGTCCAACTGTCTGCCTTCTTCATACTGATTTTTAAGACTCCTTAATTATTCTGTATAGAAATCTGCTGTTATATTCAGAGCAATTTATGTATTTTGAAACATAAATACCATAAACACATTCTCCCATTCTTTGGTGTGTATCTTTACTCATTCAGTGATGTCTTCTCATGAATGACAAGGTCATCTTATGGTCTTTATAGATACTATATTTTCTTCCTTTGCATGACACATACGGTCACTCATTCAATAGTGTCTTTTGATAAATAACTATTAGTTATGTTATGGTTCAGTGTATCTGTCTTTCTCTGATGGGTTTTTGTTTTGTTTTTAAGATTTATTTGAGAGAGAGAGAGAGAGAGCATGAGGAGTGGTGGGGAGACAGGGAGAAAAAATCTGAAGCAGATTGGATGTTGAGCATGGAGCCTGATGGGGGTCTCAATTTCAGGACCCTGAGTTCATGACCTGAGCCTAAACCAAGAGTTGGATGGTTAGCCAACTGCACCACCCATGTATCCACTCCTGTTTATTTTTTTTTCTTTAATGTACGCTTTCAGAAACCTTTCCTAACACAAGATCATAAAGGTAGTTTCCTACTTGAATTTCTAGTTTCATTGTTTTACTTTTGAAATTTTGACCTACAATCTGTGTGTAGTAGAGTTTGTATACAGTGTGAGGTACAGATATTTCTCCTCCCTACATAGTTATTTGAGAAATACTATACACTTGAAAGATTGTCTGCTAGTGTGTGTCAAGGTTTTGTATCAAAATTTGAATATCTTTATAAGTGGGTATATGTGATGTCTCTATTCTGTCCTATCAGAAATTTGGTATAATACCACACTGTCTAAGCTATTATAACTATACAATAAATCTTTTTTTTTAAAGATTTTATTTATTTGACAGAGAGAGAGAGATCACAAGTAGGCAGAGAGACAGGTGGAGGGGGGGCAGGCTTCCCTCTGAGCAGAAAGCCCAATGCAGGGCTCGATCCTAGGACCCTGAGATCATGATCTGAGCCAAAGGCAGAGGCTTAACCCACTGAGCCACCCAGGCACCCCACAATAAATCTTCATATCTGAGAATGTAACCCCCCCAAGTGTCCTTCCTTGAGAGTGACTGAACTGTCCTTGACCTTTTATATTTCCATATGCATTGTAAAATCTCCTTGTGGATTTCTACATACTTGGATTTTGACTGTGATTATAATTAAGCCAGAGATCATTTTATCAAGGTTTGATATTATAACATTATTAATGTAATTTTAAATATACTCTTCTGCAAATTGATTTTCCAATGTTTAGTTCCTAATCTATTCCCATATAATTTATATTTGTTCATTGATCTCCTATGCAATGCCTGGGTAAATGTCAAATATTATTTCCAGTTTCTCCTTTTTTGTTAATATAATGATTTACATTGATTTCCACTAAGATTTTATTTATTTGAGAAGGAGTATGAGCAGAGGTAGGGGGAGAGGGAGAGGCAGACTTCCCATGGAGCCCAACATGGGCTCATGGGACCAGGACCCTGGGGTCATGACCTGAGCCAAAGTCACCTGTTTGACCAATGGAGACACATGGGCACCCCTTATGCTGATTTCTCTATGTAGCCAGTCTTGCATGTAGGTGATGATGTGAATATTGATTTGATATATAATTCTGAATTCAGTTTATTAATGTTTTAGGATTTTGGATCTGGGTTACAAATGGTGGATAATCATGAATGCAGGTTATACCTCTTGTCACTTGTCTCTCTTGTATTGCCTCCTTCACATCTTGCTATCAAAGAGGGAACTGAGAAGCTACATTTCCTACATGACCACACTCTTGTTTTGTCATTTTCCCCCCAACGACTACTTTGAAGAAGGCAAAGAAACCCAGCGCTGCCACTTGGCAAAGACTGGGTTTTCTCGTGTGACATCTTTTTTAAGTTTGCAAAAATATCAGCACGAGTGACTGTCCTAACATTTTGGTATCCTGACCCATGAGCTCCTGCTTCGATGGGAATATGGGGATATAACTTGTATGTTAAGGTAGCCCAGACTAATTGGAATGATGGCTTGTCTCAGCAAAACTCGCCCTCAACCTACCTCACTCATATCAGTTTGAGTCTGTTCTGTGCAGCTTTGACTGTTGCAAACGATGTCTTGTTAGGGAAGGTTTCTTTGGTTCCAAGCAACAGAAACTTGCTGTTGACAGCTTGGGCACAAAAGGGAAACCCATGGAAAGGATACTGGTGTGTTTCTCCCATTGTAAAAGATTGTGCTTAATTGCAAAGTCCCTTTAAAGGAGTTGACCAAGAAAGCTCTGAAGGTTTCTGAGTGGGAGTTGTCCTTCATTGTTAGAAAGCTATCTGGAGGCCCACCTCACTTCAGATGCTCACTCCTGGACCAATCAACAGGGACCATGTCTTGGGCTCTTACTAGAAAAATTTGGATACGTATTCTGGGATAGATACATATCTAGATGACAAGGGGTGGGTACAAAGCAATTTCTAGAAGATGTGGTAAGTCCTGAAGCCAATTAAAAAAATGTGCCAATCCAAGATAGAAGCAAAGTGTTGAGAAAGACAAATCACATCTGAATTCACTCCAAATGGCATATTAAAATTTAGCGGGGATACCATACATTGCCAATGTGCTATTTCTCTCTTTCAATCTGTTGCGTGTTTGAGTTTTACAAGAGAAAAAACAAAACACTTACACATAGGGTTATTCCCAGGCTGTGTATAAAGAGACATTGTCTATGGTGATAATGGGAGGAATTTGGATTGCTAAAATGCAAGGTTTACTACCAGGCAGTCCACTGAATGACAAACATCCCCGAAAGGGAGATGTAAGGACATGGATCATTCCCACCTAATCATGAGAGTCAAGTAATAGAAGGCCATCTGCACTGTGCATAAAACATAACAGTGCAATCTGGCTTCATCACCCACAAGAGGAGAGCCAACACAGTTGCTGGGACAGCAAAGATGGGACATTTGCAGACGTCCCTGCGGCACTAGGAGTAGAGGATTGTTTTTCAAGAGTGCTATCTGTGAGGTCGGGAGCTGATCTCATTCTGGTCATGATGACATGTGGTCCTGGCAGGTCAAGATGGAAAGAAGACTGAGCTGTTGTAGCCTTAAGTCTTGTAAAGGTGAGGGGGAAGTCAGGACCACCACTCTAACAGATAAATCCATCACCCTCTTTGGCATTTTCACTATGCATTTTGTAAGTCACTATCTCGATGTGTGTAAAAATCATGAATCCAGCCATTGGTTCGTCATTGGTTGTAGAGCTCATATATTCCTACGAGTCCAGAGCCAAACTATTTTAATATAGATCTTAATATGCTTCTGTCAGCATGAATACTAATTTGATTTCCCAAATATCTCAACCTCGATGACACGGCATGGTGTTTTCTTTCTCTCTCTCCAATGAAGTAATGCGGTCTGAAAATGTAGCTCTTCACAAGGATTTACGCAAATTGAAATTCTCTGTGCTCCAAACAATACTGTTTGTCCTATACCAGATGATGTGTAGAAAGATACAGTGAGCTCATCTAAATGATATGTGAAACACTTTACCCATCTATATTTATTTGCTACATAGAATCTTTCACAATTCATTCCAAAATCAAATTTCCATAGTAACAATTTTTTTTTTTTAAATGCACTGACCCATCAAGTTCTAAGTTCTCAGTCATAATCTGGCAGCTGTCTTTAGGGGAGCTAAAAATAAATCATGCGTTTATAGAAAACATCCATGCAAAACTCTATTCCGTTTTTACAAAATGTGTTTGTGAAAGATGTTTCCATAACATCCATATCAAAA
The DNA here is from genome assembly GCF_002288905.1 of Enhydra lutris kenyoni. Classification (NCBI taxonomy): domain Eukaryota; kingdom Metazoa; phylum Chordata; class Mammalia; order Carnivora; family Mustelidae; genus Enhydra; species Enhydra lutris. The sequence goes on along the minus strand of NW_019154136.1, from coordinate 10,694,722 downwards.
TGCTTAAAATTCATCATCTCTTTGATGCTGAGTCATCTTGTGATATCAACAATTCCCTAAATTTTAGAGATTTTGTTGCTCTCGTTGGGATGTTGACCAACATAAATTTCCATTTTCTGTAGTTGGTAGGGCCCGTTTCAGATCTTTCATGATGTTGTCTCTGAAATTGTCTGTTTTATAAGCTAGGAGCTGAAAAATACACTCTGGGATTCTCATCATAGGTCAACCATCTGATGAATGATCTGTTTGTAGTTCAGGGAGCCGTTAGATAGAGCTGACTCCTAGACCTTCCCTGATGGGTGTTCGTTACACTCCATAAAAAGTTCATCTCAGTCAGAAAAACCCTTCCATGCCCCTTGCCCCTTTGGCCTAAAGTCGTACACGCAAGACTCACCTGAAACACCAGAGGTCTGCTGGACTTTCCTGGACACCTAAATTCTCCAGGAGGTATGAACCTTTCTTTTGCAGATGGTATGGGTTTGAATGACCACACTCTGGAATGAGAAATATTCACTAACTTGATGTATTTCATGAAAGCAATCTCATTTTAAGCATTGTGGGATTTTAAGGAAACTAATGGCGGTCATCGCTGGGACTTGGACTAAAATTGCCGATTCCAATGGTTGGAGCAGGGAGATGTTAGGGGGCTACAGGATCTAGATTATTGACCTCCAGTGACTGATCTACACTGGTCCCACCCACAGATGTGGCTAAGGGATAAATTAGTGTTTCTCAGTGTGATGGGAAGTGGGGATGAGATGGTGGTATTGTGTATTCTTGGGGACATTTGAAAATGTCTAGACACACTTTTGGCTGTGGGAAGACTACTGACATCTGGTGGGTAGAGATCAGACATGTTCCTAAACATTCGAATACCATAAAGAGGTATGTGAGATAATAGAAAAAATATATATCTGATCTTTGCTCTGGTTCCCTGCATGGGGTCTCCTGAAACACCTGTAATTTTATAAATGTTAAGAGCACTATGGGCATCCTGTTCCTGGGGTGATTCTGGGTGGGCTTCTGGCCCAGGGCTGGTCACCATAAAGACAAAACTATGATTAGAAGCTTGGAATTTTCATTGCCTTCCCCATTCTCCAGACATGGGAATGGGGCAGGAAATGGAATAATGGGTCATGCCTAAGTGAGGAAGTCTCCATAAAATCCCAATAGTATAGGGCAGTAAAAACCTCTAGGTTGGTGAACACGTCTGCTTGGGGATGGTGATACACCCCAACTCCATGGGGATAAAAGCTTGAGTGCCTACGACCTTCCCAAACCTCATCCTCTGTGTCTCTTTGTCTGGCTACTCATCTGTATCCTGTACCATCTCCTTTAATAAACTTAGAAATGTAAGAGTCTCCTTGTGTTCTGTGAGCTGCTCTAGCAAATTCTTCAAATGCAAGGAAGAGAACCTCTGATTTGTACCACATTGGAGCAAAGTTGTGGGCACCCTAGGGACCTGCTGCTTGCAACTGGTATCTGCACTGATTGGGGGGGGTGGTCTTGTGGGGCTGAGCTCTCAGCCTGTGTGACCTGTTACTATCCCCCTATAGATCGTGTCATAATTGAGTTAAAGGTAGGACACCCAGCTGGTGTTTGAAGAGTGCAGGAGACACATAATAAGAAAGACATACAGGGAAAACCGCAGGTGTTTCTAATTCAAGTACATCTCCAGCCACAAGTCTCAGTAGTGCCAAGGTTGAGAAAGTTGGTTTCAGAGAAGAAACTCTGCTTCTTCCACACCTTGTTCTAGTCAAGAAGACCATGTGTTTTCATTCCAGCCTTCCTTGAATAGAAGCACTGCCTTTCCACTGGAAATTCTACCATGTCCCCTGGTGCCTTTGATAAGTGTGCTGGATTACCATCTATTTTACAAGGATTTCCCACTTCTTCCAATTGTACATGACTTCTAGCTCCCCCATTCAAACCTTCCTCCCTTGTGTGGTTCCCAGGGAAACTTCAGACTCTAACGAACTGTCTTTCCTATCACGTAGTCTTTAAACTGGTGTCCGTGTATCCCAAATATTTTTCTCTGATACTCACCAGAACAAAATCCTTCACTTTAACCATGTGGACAATTCTTTGAGAATAAAGTCCACTCTTCAAAACCATTTCAAAAAAGAATGTACAAACCAGAATTTTAATAGTAGCGTACTAAAAGTACGAATCACGTTATTATTTTATATAGGCTTTTCTATGTTTTATAAATTTTTCATTACAAATATTTGATATTTTATGATCAACTCCAATTCTTTAAATTCCTATTCTCTAAAGGAACATTTTCCATCTGGACAGCACAACGTTCCCTAGTTATTCTCAAGCTTAGCTCATGGGAATCCTAATACTATTTTTTATTAATGATACGGCAGTAATGATACATATAACAAATACATTTCTGACAATATACTTACAGGATTCTATGGACATTTGCATTATGTTAGCCTGGCTTTATAAAAACCAGCAAGAATTACATAACTGGATTCACTAACTCTATTGCTGGCATAATTCATAATGTGAGCATGTATTTACCCAAAGCACTAATACCATGGTTGTTCAGATGTTATGCATCTCCAGTTACATTAAATCTAAAAACATTCCCCCAAAATAAGGATAATAATTGTGTAACTTCCTTTGTCTTGTGCCTGGAGGAAACCTGTGATACCCTAATTGCATCCTGTTCTCTGTCCGTTGCTAAACGATCATAGGAAAACAGGTCTGGCAACTCTGCATATTGCACTGAAAAGCCAATTGAGAGGAATACCCTTCAATTCATCATACACTAGAGAACTCAGACCAAACTTCTCATTGAAAGAAACTAGCAAAGCCGGACAAAATAAAAAGTGTTGAATGGTTATCAGGTCAATATCTGGGGCATTTAGTGCTGATTTTCTTATAGGGTTGTCTTCCAGTAGTTCAGAGGCAGTGAGAAGTTGAGCAAACTTTTCAATAGCCTCATTGATTTAGAGGGAAAAGTATAAGCAGCAGGCCCAGAAGCACCAATACATCTCCCACGCTTTAGACCGAGACCCTAAATGCTATATCCCAGGAGTGAGTATAATTTGCACCAAGTCTCACTGGCACCAGAGCTAAAACCCAATGAGTCCCATATAGCACACTATAATGATCTGGGATTGGCAGTGCCACCTAGCCAGTTACTGGCAGCAAAGGCAATTTTTTTTTTTTTTCTGAATGAAAAAAATCAAGACCTCCAATTATTCATGTTTTGTCACGGATAATGTCTGGCACTGAATTAGAAATGACTAGGTACTTGAAGAGATAAAACCCCATCAACTCAAACCAAGAGGAATAATTGAACAACCTCTCTCCCCCTTTCTGTAACTGATGAAATAGGAACACAAAAAATCAGGCTTTAATGTAGAGAAGTTTTGAAAACCACCCAAACAAAATGGACCAAATTAACATCTGCAGTATATTGCATTTGAAAAAGTAGAGACTACGTGTTCATTTGAACAATATGTGAAATACTAACAGAATTTGCCATATTTTGGCTATATAGCAAATCTCAACAAAATTAAACAGATTGCAAGCATGGAAAGTATACTGACCATAGGCCAATTCCTAGCCATCAGTCATCGAATACAATGAGAAAATTAATATGCTTGAAAAGTAAGAAAGCATATTTGAAAATATTATGTATTAAAAAGAAACCAGAGTATTTTAACTAAATGATAGTGAAAACTCTATCTTCCTAGAATAGAGGCTTAGATCAATACACAATTACTTTCTTGTAGTTGTGTGCTGATAGGTGCTATTTTGGCTAAAATTTTCCCTCTGCTTCTGCACTAAAGTCATCCAACACTTTCTCTTTGAGTTAAAAATAAGACCCGATAGCCTTTTGTCAATATTTCTATGTCACCTTTTATAAATATGTGCAAAGACAAAAAGAATGAGGGATGTAAAGATTGAAATATACAACTGTCATTATTTACAGATGGTGTGGTTGTGTATATAAAAAAATTCCAAAACAATTTACATAAAAATTATAAGTACAAATTAGTTTGGGGGGTTCCTCAGTACAATGCAGATGTATAGATTTTATTAATTTTAACTATACATGAGAAACAAATGAAATGTAAAACGTAGAGTATCTATGTAGTAAAGTATTAAATATGTACCTATAATTTTAATAAAAGATGAGCAAGTTTCTATGTATCCATGTAGACATGGATTCATACAATATTAAAGTAAATGATGTAAGAAAATAGATAAAATAAATGCAGTGTGCATAGGTTGCAGCACATAATACAATGTAAATATCAATGTTCAAGTTGATGTATAAATTAAATATAACCATGTATAAAATACTAGCTGGAGATGTTAAAATTTGTGTGATCCAAATGATTAAGAAAAGGAATTTTTTTTTTTTTTAGGAATATATTCTTGAAGGAGGAAAAAAAAAAAGACTGTGCCATATTGTAAAACTTAGATGTGCTCTAAAAGGCAATATGGTATTGGAAGAAAGATTAACTAGGTCGATGGAAGAGCAGAGAGTTTCAGAGAGACCCACAAAGGTTTATGATCAAAGTGAAATGTCAGAGCCATGGAAGGAAAAAATGGTCAAGACATGATGCTGGTTCATGTAGACTCCCAAAGAGAAGGAAAGGAATCTTGATCTGTACATCATACAAGAAATATCAACTCCTTGTTGATTCTGGCTCTGGATATGGACAACCACACAACCTCCCTTACAGAGTAAAACATGAAAAAATACCTTCATGAGATTTGCAAAAGAAAAAATTTCTTAAACCAGACTCAAATCACATTAACCATAAAGGAAAAGATTAATAAATGAAACTGGGTGACAATTTAAAATTTCTATTCATCAACAGTCATTATTTTTTTAAATTTTATTTTTTATTTACTTGACAGAGAGAGAGAACACAAGCAGGGGGAGCAGCAGAGGCAGAGGGAGAAGCAGGGTCCCTGCTGAGGAGGGAACCCAATGCAGGGTTTGATCCCAAGACCTTGGGATCATGACCTGAACCAAAGACAGATGCTTAGTGACTGAGCTACCCAAGTGCCCCTATCAACAGTCGTTATTAAGAAGAGGAAACTCCAAGCCACATATTAGAAAAGAGAGACAGGTAGTTGATGACAGATAAAAGGTCGATAGATGAATAGATAAGTAAGTAGATGATTGAGAGAACAGATACAGAGAAACTTCTATTCTTCACAGAAAGAGTGTTCCTTTAACATGGGCTGTACACTTGCCCCAAAAGCTTGCACCTTTATCAGATTCAAAGGAGTCATTCATTTTTTGAGTGTATGCACCATTAACAATTTGAGTGTTTGTGAGCTTTTAGAATTATACTATATATGTAGCAAAGAACAAAAAAAGGTAACCAATAATGTTCAGTTATTTGTATTAAAAAAAAAATAGCAAAGGGGGCACCTGGGTGTCTCAGTTAAGCATCTGACTCTTGATCTTAGCTCAGGTATTGATCTCAGTGTTGCGAGTTCAAGGATCATGTTGGGCTCCATGCATGAGCCCAACACGAGGGTTCCATACTTAAAAAAAAAAAAAAGCACAAAGGACCATGTTACCCACAGCCTACATCAAGAAAGTAAACATTACCCAGAAGCACAAAGTCACTCTGTGCCTCTTCCCATGTAATCTTGAGCATTTTGTTCCTTTTGCTCTTTATTATATTTGTGAGATAAATGCATATGGGTATGTGCAACATTGCTTTAGGCATTTTCATTACATGGAATACAATGTATTAATCCATTCTACTGTGGATGGAGTTTTCTCCCATTTTGGAGTGGCTACCGATAATGCTGAAACACATTTTTTCTTAAACTTCTCTTCAGGTACATGTGTCTGACCATTTTGGAGGATGTAGGTTCAACCAGAGAATTTCTTGATCACATGATGTGGGAGACAGCATAATGACCCTGAAAGACATCCATGTCCTTATTCCAAAACCCTGTGAATATGGTACCTTCTATGTTCTTTGACAGCCCTGCCTTCTTTATATGAGAGTTCTGATTACCCTGAGGCCTGCCAGATAATTCAAGATGGAAAAAAAGCTCAAAGGTTTAAACCAACCTTTAAAATTTTGTTCCAACCTATCGACAAATAACCATAGAAAGCCCTTATAGTCTATATATACATCACTGGACTAATTAAAGGAAATTGTCCATTGTTACCTTTTTCCTGATCCAGGTTTTACGAGCCCCGAGTCTAACAAAAATAAGTGAGACAGGCATTAGTTTTCCAACAGTAGCTGCCATCTGAAGGGGCCATCAAGTTGTACGCCACAAAAATAGCTCTGTGCACTGAGCACACTATCCGCATTCTTGGTTCTGAAGGCCTCAGCAGACAAGTGGATGTTTTCTTAATGGGTAGGGGAGGGGTGCCTTGGTGGCTCAGTCATTAAGCATCTGCCTTCTGCTCAGGTCATGATCCCAGAGCCATGGGATCGAGTCCCACATCAGGCTCCCTACACAGAGGGAAGCCTGCTTCTCTCTCTCCCACTTCCCCTGCTTGTGTTCCCTCTCTTGCTCTCTGTCAAATAAATAATAATAATTAATTATAATAATAATAATGGGTAGGGGAGAAGCTCATTTAGGTTTCCAACCAGATGGATGGATAATCTTTGCAAAACATTCAAAAGGGGTTCTTCCATCTAATTGGTAAAAACTGAGCATGACCCAGGATTATTGTAGACCCAGAAACATTTAAAAATACAATGTGCATCTATTACATGAATTCTAATAAAGATAGACACACTTGGCAATGGGTAGAACCATGAGAATTCCTAGCTTTATTTTCATTTTCTCAAAGAGAAATCATCAGGGGAAAAAAATCACTCTTGTTTCAAGGGGCAATTAATAAAAACATCAAACTACATGTGGAATTCCCAAAAGAAAAAACAAACTACAAAGATTTCTAATTTAAATGGCTTACTCAGTCATTTCATTTGATTATCACTTAGATTTGACTAATTTATTAGACTTATCTTTTACAGAGATTTACATTGAATATAACTGTATATCATTTCACTATAAAAATCTGTATGACATCCCTTTCACATTAAGAGTGATATAAAAATCGTTTAATATGGTTATAACTATTTAATATATGAATATCTTAGTATTTAAAGATCTCTGGAGGTTTTCCTTTTACCCTTATTCATATTCATCTGGGAAAATGACAAGTCCCTCTGGGTGAGGCTTAGGGGAACTTTTGGGTTCTGCTGCACACCTATTAATTAATCATAGGATCTTTCCTCAAGTGTATGCTTCCTCCACTGAAAGGTTCTGCATCTATGAATTGCCATGAGTCTGGACATTAGGTAAGACACTGTGACTCCCCACTATACTGAGTTATGCTTTTGCCAAACAGATTTAGGAAATGTCTTCCCTTTTTCTACATTAAGCTGCATCTATCAGGCTACTGCATTTTCTGAGGTCCAATGATCAATTAGCCATTGTCAGACACTTTCAACTCCTACACACTTTGTTTGACTTTATTAGTCCGTCTTGGGGTATAGTTTACCCATTGTACCAGAAGTCTAAGTGTCCTACAGACTCCACTCTCCCAGAATCCCCTTACTCACACTGAGATCAAGAAGTGAGCATGGCTCTCATCTAAAAACAAAAGAAAACAAAACAAAACAAAAAACAACTAGAAAAACTTGAAAGCAAAATCTGGAAAGATCAAACTGTTTTCAAGTTAATGTAATTGGGCCCCCAAGCAAAATTCAACAAAATTTATAGAAATGCTAATAACTAAAACAAACACTTATCCACCTAGAAATCTATATCAAGCAGAAATATCTTTCAAAAAAACAATGAAAACTTTTTTTGGATGTACAAACATCAAAAACACAAGCAGATCTGCAGTAGAAGAAATTTCAGTCCAAAGGGAGATCATGCCAGGTAAAACTATAGATTTAATCAAAGCAGTTGAGAGCTACAATGATAAGTGTGTGGGTCAGTGGGTCAGATTTTTCCTTCTTGCTTAATCATTTTAGGAGATAATTGAATACATAAACAAAAGTTAAAATGTAGTTTCTGATTTCTAGCATATGTAAAATTAAAATGCATGACAAAATGGCAAAGAGATCAGGATTGTAGGAATGCTCATTAGTCATTCTAAGGGAATAAAAGTAAATTATTCTAACATTCTTATATTATGCATGAAATAATATCACTAATGGGTAATTAAAGATTTACACTATAAACACCACAAAGAACGCCACTTCACAATAATAAAGGGCTCCGTTCACAGAGGACATAACATTTCTAACCATTTACACAGCTAATAATAGAACTTCAAAGTACCAAATTCTAAAATAACATATACTAGAAGTAAAAAAACAATAGGATTGCAATGAGTCAGATTTCAATCCCCCCCACTCTAATAATTGATAAAGTGTGAAAATCAGTAAGCATATGGAAGTCAATAGAGGATTTGAGCAAACCTGAAGTCAGTATGTCACAGTTTATTTCACAAGAGTCCCAGTTTTTTTTGGAACATGTTGAGGTATAACTGACATACAGTAAATCACAAATATTTAAAGTACAGAATTGGACATTTTGATATATGTAGACAGTCATTAAATAAAACCCCCAATTTTCCTCCTTTTCTTGGTAATTTTTCTTGTATGGTCCCTCCACTAACCCCCTTGTAAATAAGCCTTGATTCACAGAGGCAATCACAAGGAAAACTACAAAATATCTCACTCTGAGTGATGAGAACATGAACATTTATTTGTGAAGATGCAGGTAAGGAAGTATTAGAGGAACATTTATAGCTCTGCATGCTCTTATTAGAAAACCTGTTTATTGTTATCCACCCAAACTTCCTCTTAAGAAGGTAGTAAAATAAAAAAAAAAAAAATTAAAGAAAAAATATAAAAGGAAAGAATTAATAAAGAGAACAGAGGTAATTGACTATTTATTGTTCATGGAGACTTGGCAAAGCGTGGCAAGGGCACGATGATGCCTGTGGCAGTGTGTCTGCTGCTAGTTAATTAAGTGGCCAATGAAGGTGAAGAAAACTTTCCCCGCCATCGTAACACATACATGCACACACTCTAAACTAGCTGCATCCTACCTGAAAAGTCCTATAATAGTAAGTGGCAAAAAAATTTTTCATGAAAGGCATGGAAGTGAACTACTTTCTCCAAAAGACTGCATAGATGGTATGTTTTGAAAGTCACTAGAAGACAAGAAAATAAACACACAAAGCTAAGCATATAAACTGGAAAGAAAGGGAACTTCCCTGATTGGCTCTTGTTACTTCTTCTACATAAGCAGCTGCTGGAGGTTGTGGAATCCTACTCATAAGGGGGACTGAAAAAAAACTCAAAAATAAGGTGTCTACTTTCCCTCATTTCCAAATCAATGAACTCTAACATGCTAGGAAAATACGCAGTACAATTTTGCCATAGAAGTCACAGTATTTTTCAGATAAGTTTATAGCTGAAAAGGAATTAGCTGGGACACTTGGGTGGCTCAGTGGGTTAAACCCTCTGCCTTCGGCTCAGGTCATGATCCCAGGGCCCTGGGATGGAGCCCTGCATTGGGCTCTCTGTCAGCAGGGAGCCTGCTTCCTCCTCTGTCTCTCTCTGTCTCTCTGCCTACTTGTGATCTCTGTCTGTTAAATAAATAAATAAAAATATTTTAAAAAGAAAAGGAATTAGTTGTGTTTTTTTTTTTTTGTTATTTGCTTTTTTGAAGAACCCCATTTGAATTCAGCATTGTAGCAGGCTTAGTATTTCTCTCCATAAAATATGTAAAGCTCATAAACATGTTATTTTTTTTTCCAATTCAGGTTTATCCCTTCAAATGCTTAAGTATTCTTTAGCTGCTTAAGAATATTTACAAATAATCAATATATTTCAACTCTATACGCCAAGCAGAACAATACGATCTCAAATTACTTATATTACACCAGGTTTTATATTTAACTGTTAAAATGGCATTCGCATACATTACTGCCACAACTACCTGAGCTCTCACTAAGATGCTTTGAAGATCACCATAGAAATACATTGACTTTCCATTTGATCTCCTTTCACTTGTTTTGTGCCTCTAATCTCTAGGCACTGAGTAATGCTGTTTTGTCTGGTTATTCAATCTTTATCCAACTGAATTGTGCTGATAACACAATTGACTTTGGGAATCCTGCTTCATTAGTGGGCTGGGGCGGGGAGTGATTTGCTTCAGGATTTTGAAGCTTTTCATTCACCCGTTAGAGTGACAGGCTGGTGGCCATGTCCATAAACTCATCCCTGTGAGAACAAATCTCTTCATAGACAACCCTGAGCACGAAAAGCTCTACTGCCTATTTGTAACCTATTTCTCGAGGCATTTCTAGCTTCCTTGCAAAGAACCGCTATCCACGCAGTCTTCTGCCCAAAGTGAACCTGCTTATCATTTCCCACATTACAGATAGGGCTGCAGTTTTCTGGGGCCATTTTCCTTAAATGGAACATTTTAGAAGCCCAGATTTTGAGGACAATAGTGTCCAGTAAGAAATAATGCAAAAAGAACATGCAAAATATACGTTCTTTAAAAGAACCCACTAGGGGTATACTTTTCATCAAATTTTACATATTTTTAACTTTTTAATGATGAAAATCATGTCTGATGAGGGTAAAGAACTTCCTTTCATACAAGTAGACGCATAATGAAAAGTCGTTCACGAATCAAAACAAACAAAATACCCAAAACAAACCCATTCTTCTGTTCCCAGAGATAAATGCTACTAAAGCATTCTCAGAGCCCATGGTTGGCTCAGTCAGTAGACCATGCAACTCTTGCGCTCAGGGTCATGAGTTCAAGCCCCATGTTGGGTATACAGATTACTCAAAATTTAAAAAAAAAAAAAAAAGTTAAAAAAAAGCATTCTCATCTTCTCATCTGCCTTTCAAAATCATTTATACATGCTCATATCTACATTTGTGATAACTAGGTGAGTTCTGCAATGCATGCGACAGCAATTAGGTGGTTCTACTCTGGCTGGCTGGGACATTCGAGATCTTAAAGTCATGCGCACGTAATTCTTTCCCATACTCACCCCCTTTGAACCTATTCTCTGGCATATAGCATCTCAGATACAGTCAGAGACTCAAGGACACTCTATGAGATTTTGGACCATGTACATGCACAGTGCCATCATTCCCATTGCCTGGCCCACAGATTCTAGCCACAGCAGGTGCTAAGAATTCAGACAAGAGTGACTTCCACTCAGAGGGACCATATTGCTTTTTGTAACCATCAGGTCACCAGGTTGGAGTCTGTAGTTTGGCATGAAGCCAAGCTCATGGTACAAATTCCTTAATTCCTTAAGTGCCCACCATTTTGGGTGCCCATTGGCCAATGTCTTGTATAACAGCTCGTATATCTTGTCACTTTTACAGTTGTTTGGTTGAAGAAGGGTCCCTCTATCATAGTTGGAAACAGATGGTCTAACATCTGTTCTGTCCATTCTATGTTAAGTTTGAAGAATGACAAGGAGTCTTCTGTCTCCGTAAATACCAGATGAGTTTTTTTGGGGGGTGGATACAAACGTGCCCACTCAAAACATTTACAATATTGCAATTCTATAAATTGAAATGCATGCCTAAGAAAACATAAACATAAGGGAAATCCTGGAGGATCAGAAAACCATTACATTTAAACCAAGTAAGTCACTACAGGGGATGTGTTTAAAGCATCTCCTGCTCCTGATGTAAAATTTGCTACTTGTTTTTAGATACTGTTACACTGCACATGAAATTGTACAATGGCCATACCCGCATTATCATAGCATTTAGTTCTATGGGTTCACGACTTTGTTTCAGACTTCTACACCTGAATACCATGGTCTGCATTTTCATACTCTTGGCATACGACAAATAAATGATATTTTCATCACTTGTTGATATGTATCTGTTTACTCATCAGCTAGCTTTTTGAGTCCCTTGTTTTGCATTGTTTTGTTTTTAACTGAAGGTAAGATTCTTGTTCTTACAAATCTTGGGTAGATCTTATCAGTGGCCATGGATGTTTGGGAAGTTTTCACTGTCTCGTGAAGGAGTTACATAAGAATATTCTTCATGAGAAATACTAGCTATGGGCAGTTTTCTCATTGCAAGCCATTTCCTAACAACTGAAATATGCCATAATTTAGGAGGTAAATAGTAGTTCCATGAAAAAGTTTCTAAGGTGTCTTGTATTTGGGGGGATTTGAATCTAAACAAGGATATATCAGCTTCTGTATTTAAAGACATTTTGAGGGGGCCTGGGTGGCTCAGTGGGTTAAAGCCTCTGCCTTCAGCTCAGGTTACGATCTCAGGGTCCTGGGATTGAGGCCCGCATTGGGTTCTCTGCTCAGTGGGGAGCCTGCTTCCTCCTCTCTCTCTGCCTACTTGTGATCTGTCATATAAATAAATAAAATCTTAAAAAAAAAGACATTTTGAAACCAATTACACGCTAAAGATCTTACCTCATGGAACACATCCAACTTATTTGATCATAACACAGCTTTTGTCTTAATCATTCAGAATTATTTGTGTGACAGGGACTCAAGGAGGACAGTTAGGTGCAGATTCCGAAATACTGACCTTATATTTCTGAAAAAATGAGGTTCTCTCCTGGACAGATCACCATTCCTTCCCCATATCTGGCAGCTGTATTTAACACCTAAGATGATTACCTGTGAACTCTGTCATTCCCTGCCTGTGTACTTCAGAGAGAAGAAGGGAAACATTGCAGGAACCCAGAAGAACACAGATTTGCTGAGTGACACTACAAAGGTTTCCTAACCTCTTGGGTGGAAACTTGCTTATCCAAGAGCTTATGAACTCCCGCACAAGGATCTTCAGAAAACTTCCAACCATGCTGCTAATGAAGAGTTGACCACCGATCAAGGCCTTCAACTCCTATCATTTCAGATAATTCCCACTGTGCCGGAAGGAGCCGTAACCAAGTGACTTTTGAAAGTAGAACAAATGGTTCGGTTCCTAGGACAAAGTCAGATATTTCTGTAACAGGCGCCCACATGCCTAGTAGAGAAGGCGGCACAGGTGGTGTTGTTTAGAAAGATATAAGAGAGTTGACAAGGGATTGAGCCGGAGAAGGTTATGGTCACAGCCTTTTATACACTGTAAGGGCAGCTCACACAGGATGCTTTTATGGCAAGAACCCCTGCAGACGGTCTCTGTTCTCTTTAAACACTCGGCAATAAATGAGGCTGGGCAAGATCTCTTCCCGGGAAGCCCTCCGTTTTCAGCTTGCTCCGCAATGCTTTATCACACACGCAGCTCAGAGCACCCGTGGAAAACATCAGATGCCACGGTTCCAAGCACAGCTGGGGAGGTTGGTCTGATTTCCCCAACCTCGTGACCTGCCATTCATCAAAAATGAAACGTTGATTTTTTTTTTTCTTTCCCTTCCATTAAATGTCACCAAATAAAATATCACATTTAAAAGTCATTGGTTCTATAAATGTACAAAATATTTTATTCATACCAAGAGTTGAAAGCGTGACAGGGGCACTTGGTTTCTATATGATGGCATGCGAGGCCTTCTGAGTTTGAAATCCATTCAGATTGGAGCTATGATGGCTCAGAATGGAGCTAAATTGACAGCCATCGAAGCTACAAGGCTCTGGGCGGGGGGAAAAAAAGGGGTTACCGATCAACCAGAAATCAGAAAGCGTATGAATGCAGTACCAAGTCCGGCCATGACAGAGATGCATACACACACTAAAAACATTGGTAAGTACTTCACGAAATCCCTTCCCTGACCTGGGGCACTGGGCAGCCTCCTTGATTCACCATCCATAACTAACAGAAGGGCAAGTGAACTAGAGATCCATATTGTGTCGATTTTTGTCTGGCGTGGATGTGATTAGAAATGCACGGACATCACGGTGCCTGGGTGGTTCAGTCAGTTGAGTGTCTGCTTTTGGCTCAGGTCATGATCCTGGAGTCCTAGGATTAAGGATCCCCATTGAGGATCGAGGGCTCCCTGCTCTGTGGGGAGTCTGCTTCTCTCTCTCCACCTCCCCCTGATCATTCTCTCTCTCAAATAAAATCTTTAAAAAAAAAATGCATGGACATTGAGGGCAGAAGAAGGGAACTGAAGATTCTTTCCAATGGGCAAAAATGAAAACAATTCGTCGAGCTGTCTCTGTATTTACAGGTATCAACACTTGTCAGTTGAAGGCACACTTAGTAACTCAACTTTGAGTTGAGTAACTGCCTTTTTTTTTTTTTTTTTTTTTAATAAGAAATCTGTCTAGTTCCAGACTGAACAAGAACCCCTCTCCAGACAGGACATAGAAACAAATTAGCCCTATAACCAGCTGTGCTAGGATAGCCAGTGCTGACATTTTAAAAAATAATTTTACTTGTTTGTTCCTTCTCTGTGCCCCTCATATGGCTTGGCCTGCTTAATCAGTGTGCACTATAAGCTAATACAATCTAATAGACTAGGTGGGCACAACAATCCTATCGGCTTTTATTTAAGGAATTCTCTAAGTTTGCTTTCCTACAGAGTGTTCCATCACACACCGTTTGGCTTCAATGGCCAAAGATGAACTGATGGGGAGGATAGGAAGGTGGCTTTTTGAGGTCACTACCCGTGAACAAGAAATATCACCTTGGTTTCTCGAGAAAATGAACAATTCCAAAAGTACACAGTTTTGTTTATACGATAAAACTATAAGTGGAGATGGTCACGTAGAAAATGTGGGCAGGAATGCCGGATGTGCATTCACCTGGAGTGTGTACTCATAATGCTCCCCAGACCCCCAGGTTACTGTTCTTTAATTTGCAAGGAAAGGTCATGCTTTTCTTATTACATCATCTTCGAATTGAAACCAGACACAATAGGCTTTCCTTCTATCCTCAATATTTCGTCCTAGAAAATGATCTTCTTCTCTGGCAAGAACAGAATTCTACACTCCAAATCTTGTATTTGGAAAGAGAAATATTGTAAAATCGCATTCAAGATGAATAAAGGGATACATTGATATATGTATTAATATTTTATCCAAGCCCATTAAGGTATGAGGAAACAATTTCTTATTCTGGCAACAAGAGTATATAAAGCAAATGGAACACAGTATACATATATATATATACTATATAATATATACACTAATGTATACAGTATGTATAAATTATGATACATAAATATATTTGCAAGTGTATACAATGAAACATTGTATATAATAAACTGCCATTGCTTTTATTCTCTCTTGATGGAGATTCTTTCCTCAAACTTGATGCTTCTTTTCCATGGAAATATTGGCACAGTCCACCTAGTAAAAATCCCCTTCTCTCAATAGGATGTGTCTATTTTCCCTAATGGAAAATATTTCAACTGAGACAATTTACAGTTCAGCAAATGTCTGGGTTGGTTCCTAATACGCACACCACTCTCTCCAGCTCACATTTATAGCAACTCTCCCTAAAAGACTGAAAAACTAGGGAGGCCACTGATTTTCATATAATGAGATCCAAATGGATGTTCTTGTAGTAGCTTACACCCAACCGACTTTCAGAAATATCAGCCTCCATGAATTACTTCATACCCTAAATCCTGCCATTTCCAAACTTATTTCTGGATCCCACACTTGATTATAATAGATATCAAGTTCTGTATGGCTTTTAATCCTTTTTAACTCCAGATTTTGAATATATTCATAGGATGGATATATGACAGCATATCTAATCACCTTTGTTACACAGATGTTACTGTAGCTGGGCAAAGCCATGGACAGTAATGACTAAGTAAGTTTTCATTAGATTTCATGTCAAAAAAATTTCCATGAAGTTAAAACAGTAATCAATTTAGAATAACACATTACTTCCCAAATGGAGCTAAATGTAAAGTCAAAATGTTTTCTATCCCACAAAATAAATCTTTAAGATATGCTAAAGTTTTGGCAGGTTTCCTTTTAAACGTTGTCTGTTGTGATATGGCTTATCATTTCTCCACATTCCTGTTATAGCAACATTCAATAAATGTCTTTAATTTCTTATTTTTCATATCTATGAAGATTTCAAAGTAAACAAAACAGAAAATAACATGCAAATAAAGAAATCAAATAAATATGCATTTAACTAATTCTAAAAACTGCAAACAATCCATTTCTCGGGAGTAAAAATATATTTGCAACCCTATTCAGTCAGCTGTCAAAATATATTTAACAGGACTTAGAAACAACTTAGCCCTATATCCAGCTCCAGAGTGAATGATGGGAGAAATTGTGACTGTGTAATTGGAATAAAGGCTATTGGTTTAATGTTTCCTTAACCCATGTGGAAAAGTTTGGGATCTTCAACATCATAAAATTTCAATAAAAATTCTAGCAACTTTGGTCCTAACTTCAGCTTCCTCTGCAAATTAGTATTTTATAAAATATGTGTATTTCATTCATGAAAGGTTCATAGCATTTTTCTACATAATGCATGCATCTTTTTCAGAGTTATATAGATTCTTGAAAAAAGGACATCTGAGAAGGGTAGTTAATATTCTGTTCTTTAAATCTTAAGAAAAAGAAAAAACAGACTATTGAGGATACCTGAGTGGTGCAGAGGGATTTTGGCTCGGGTCATGATTTCAGGGTCATGAGTTTGAGCCCCAGGTGCGGCTCTGTGCTCAGCATGGAGTTCACTTTAATTTCTCTCTCCCCATCTGTCCCACCCCCTGCCTGCTCTAAAATAAATTTTTAAGAAATTAAAGCAAAAATAAAAACAGACTATCGAATACATGATATCTGACTTCCCCCCACATTTTTGTGATTCAGGAAGATGAAGTGTTTTGTAAGTTATTTTTATGTTCTTTAAATTATCTGTAAACATCTATAGGATTTTAATCTTTGGATAAATTTCAAATAATCTTAATTATTCTAATATCCCATCTGTGCATGAAAATTTGCTGACATAATAAATGAATACGGGCTATCTTTTTATAACTTGGCAATGTATAAATTCAAACTTAAGACTATGTAAATATTATACATCTATAAATTACATATTTACATTTTAATTTGCTAGTTGTGCACATTAGACCTCTTTTATTTAAATTCAATTAGCTAACATGGAGTACATCATTAGTTTTTGGTGTAGTGTTCAACGATTCATCAGTTGCGTATAATACCCAGGGCTCATCGCATCATGTGCCCTCAAAACCATATTAAAATAGACTCCATTTTATGTAGGAGGTTATTTTGTTTATAAGATAAAACAGTGGAAATATTAACGGATATGTAAGTAGACAATAAGAGAAAGCAAACATGAGGGACACCTACTTAAAAGTAGGTTTTCCAAAGTATTTAGACACCTTGTGCAATGCCAAAAACATCTTTTAAAAATGTAACCTGGGGCGCCTGGGTGGCTCAGTGGCCTCTGCCTTCACCTAAGGTCATGATCTCAGGGTCCTGGGATCGAGTCCCGCATTGGGCTCTCTGCTCAGCGGGGAGCCTGCTTCCTCCCCTCTCTCTGCCTGCCTCTCTGCCTACTTGTGATCTCTGTCAGATAAATAAATAAAAACTTTAAAAAAAAATGTAACCTGTGTAGTGCTTCTGGATGGTTTCTCCGATAAGGATCTGAAACACTCATTAAAACACCCACCTGGAAATGCAAGTGTGTAGCCCCATGGTCATTCCACAGAGAGTGAACAAAAGTGAATTCATAGGAAGCTCATGATTCTGCATTACTGGAGGTTTCTGAGGATACTTGAGATCTCTGAATGTCCGGGGTTCCTTAATCACAATGAGATGGCCTGCCTGACTTACTCATTGGCTGCTCCCACACTTTTGTTTTTCAATCATTTATTTCATTAACCTCGTGAAGGTGATTAAATGTAATATTGGGAATGTTAAAGCATTTCTCAATGAAATGCAAAAATGAACAGCCTGACCCTGTATTACTATGTTGCTAAGAGATTATAGGACATGGGGGGAGAAAAGGGTGATAACGACATTAAAATTTCGTGCTATTTGATAGACGACCATCAAGGGCTATGTGACAGCTGCGGAGGCTCATAATTTTACTGCTACCAATAACTCATCATTTTCCAGAGTCTTATATGAAGCCATGAGAACGTTGTAACAATTCTGATGCCTTTTAGTTAGCTTAGTTATGGGACGAGATGCTATTTTAATGAATTACCACCTGTCCCCTTTGTCTGGCTGTTCCAGAATTGCTACTCTTACTCAGAGCTGTGTTCAAGTTATCGGGAAGTACTTGGAAATGTCGGAAGCTAATCATATTTTCATTTAAGTTCTCTTTAAGCACTTTACACCTTAAGAAAAAAGAAAAAAGGCAAGAAATGGTCCTGAAGATTTTTTCCCCACTAGATAATTCAAATATTTTCAATAACGATTGAATATGCCTTGTGTGTACGTGTGTCTGTTTTTTGAGCAGGACACTGATCCTGGGAAGCCTAACTTATCACTAAGTAAACTCCGTTATCCTAAATTTGCTGAGAGTAGTTAAAACACAACACATATGGGTGAATTTGAAATTAAGATGCCCAAAGGTATTGAGTATACAGCTTGGCAGATGTCGAAAAGAGTTTTATCCAATTTGGGATAATCAGGGATTACAGAATACATAGAAATCGAGTAATTATCTGACACTGGAAATTGGTCAGTGTGTGGCATGAAAAAAAGGAAGACCTAATAGCCTTTCTACTAATACATAGTTTGAGGCAGAGAGAAGTTCATGGAAAACAAATTACAAACACAGAGAATGTAATAAGTGACAGTAAAGACCTCAGGTCAGTCAACCATTCCTCAAGAACGTTCTGCCAAGTCAGTCTCCAGATTTTTCCCTGAAGACATGCTGAGAAGGAATTCTTACACCTCCCAGAGGTAGCCTCCCCTCACTGAGCAGGTCTTACCCTCTCTATGGGACATCCCATCACTTCCTCTTACTTCTCCTTCCTGGAGAAACGACACTCAGAAAAATAATCTGATCATCTTAGAAACAGACATGACTCAAATATTTGCAAACATGATACGTAGGGTCCCCTTTCCACCAGCCTCAACCTTTCTACCTCCTTAGAATGATTCACAAATGAAATGATGTAGACACCTTGTCTTATCCCATTCAACACCTGCTTTGGATACATGCATCTACCCAAATGTTTCTTCAAAAATGGAACCTAGAACGAAAATCTATGATCCAGGTGCCAGTGGACCAATGCAAAGGGAAACGGGTTTATAGTCAACCGTGGAGCATTTCTGGAAGGACGGGTTTGGCATTGCTTATCCACCAATCCCGCACATCAACTTAATTATAAATTATGTTTTCTACTGTTATGCAAAAGATTTTTGGACTTCAGTGCAGAATCTCAGTATGCAATTTCTATCTCTCCAGATCTCATTCTGTCAATTGATGTAATGGCTCATGCCTTCAAACTTCATACCATCTTCACATTTTCACTACACCGGTTACATACTTTTAAGTCTTTGACAGAGGGGTTGAAGAGGCTGTGTAAATAAGGGCCTTATGGGTCAGTTTCTCCCCTAAAAACTCATCTTATTTGCCATGGTTCCATAATCACATCATTATATATCAATATTTAATTGATTGTGATTGTCATCTCTATGCTTTTGGGTGTTGTCGCACTCCAGTACACTGATTTCTTGTATGTTAACTAGCATTTTCATATTTTGGCTTTTGACGATTTCTCTTTTACGAATATATGAAATATTAACATCCTTCACATTTCTATGCTCAACCCACTGGGCTGCTCATGCCACCAGCCCTGAATGATAGTGCTTGTACCTTTAGAAAGAATACTCAGCTTTCTAGAGTGTATGTCTACCTGATAGCTCATAGACAATGACATAAGGCAGCTTTGTCCAGACACACTGTTCTCCTGCCTTTACTGTTTCCATTAACAGGCATTCACAGAATCAATAAGCTTACCCATGGAGAGCTTTTAAGGGCCTTCCTCCCCACAGTTAAACATCACACCATGCTCATTTATCTCCAAGGTATTCCAACTCCTCAATCTAATAAAATGTATCCTCCATTTATCAGTCCCATTAATTCTTTTTTTTTTTTAATTTTATTTATTTATTTGACAGACAGAGATCACAAGTAGGCAGAGAGGCAGGCAGAGAGAGAGGAAGGGAAGCAGGCTCCCTGCTGAGCAGAGAGCCCGATGTGGGACTCGATCCCAGGACCCTGGGATCATGACCTGAGCCGAAGGCAGTGGCTTAACCCACTGAGCCACCCAGGCGCCCAGTCCCATTAATTCTTAACTCCATGCTTCTGAAACAGGTTATAAACTTTCTTGTGCTACTACCATGTTTGCATAGGGTCATAATGACCATTGTTGATAAAAGGGTTTATCTTTTTTTTTTCTTTGCCATGACAGTAGAAACAAAATAGAGCACATAGTCAATTTTTGTTTTGTTTTTGTTTTTTAAAGAAAGGAGAGATTGGATTCTAGATCAGGAAAACTTATCACATGCCATTGTGGACACACAGTCTACAATAATAGGAGTTAAAATTTAATCCTAAGATTTGAGCACAAGGAATGCCCAAATATTGCTCCTGGTTTCTGACAATGGTTACCCATTTTATTTTTTGCTCGTCTACACTCAATGCAGTGTTGGTAAACCAATGTAGCCACTTGGTCTCAGGTATTTTGTGACATCAGCTTGTGGATGAAGACAGACATTGGTACCTGAGATGTCGGGTGTTGGTGTAATGAACACATGACGTCTTGGAAGTGCCTTCGGAATTAGGTAATGGACAAAGGCTTGGAGAGTGTAGACGTATGTGCTAGATAGAGCCCACACTGCCGTAATTGGACCTTCTGCAGAGGACTTGGAAAAGAAAGAATCTGGAGACTGAGCTGCCATCTTCTTTGAGACTCCCTAAGGGGTTGTGAGCAGAATGGCTATAGGACTACAATAGTAAAGCCATTCTGAGGAGGTCTGAGACAGAAATGAAGACATGGTGTCAGACACCAGAGGAATGGTGATCCTTGCTATAAAGTGTCAAAGAATTTGGCTGAAAGGTAGAACTTGTGAGGACATTGGGTGTTTAGCTCAATAGCATTCTAAACGAAGTATTGAAAGAGCAACCTGATTTCATCTAACCTCTTAGCCCAGGATGGGGAAAGAAAGGATTTACAGAGGACCCTGTTCTTCAAAAATGAAGCAAAACTCAAAGATCTGGAAAATTCTCAGCTGGTCCATACCAAAAGGGATGAGAAAGTATGTTGGGGAAAGAACAAGGGTGTGGACACAGGACCATCTGATTGAGGAGATGGGCAGCTGTCTCAATGGAAGCTAGGACTGTTGTCCAAGACCATGGAAGAATGACCATGAAAGCAACACAGACATTATCAGGGCTAGCCCTCCCATGGCAGGTTCAACAAGCCCTGAAAAGGAGGGAAGAAGAGAGCAGAATGGGGCCACCTTTCTTGGCTGCCCAAGGTGTAGCACCAGCAGGAACAGGTACAGTACAGGCTGTACCCAGAAGAATTCTAGGGCTATGGCCAACTCTGCTCAGAATTCAGAGGATGTCCAGAACATCACAGGCACAGTACTCTATCACACACCAAGAATCACTGTAGGGATGAGGCTACACTAGACTGAGTCCTGCTGGAAACTTGGGAGCTCAAACTGTGCCTGCCAAAACTGCAGGGGCAAAGCCAGTACCCCAGCAGGGATGTAGGGCAGAGGAGGACCCCAAAGAGAATTAGCCTCAAGCCTTCATTAAGGTCTAATGAGATTCACCGGACTGGGTTTCAGACTTGGCTCAGGACCTGTTACCTTTTCTTCTTTCCTGTCAGTCCCTTTGGGAATGGGTATTTCAGTCCTTTGTCTGCTCCAGCACCCTTTTTTGCAAACATATAAAATTTAATGTCATAGGTTCACAGCTGGAGAGGAATGTGCCTCGGGTTGACCAGTACCCTGAATCTCACTCAGACCTGTTTTAAGTTTTGAAGATCTAGAATATGAAAATCACTTGAGTTATAGAACACACCTAAAAATAACTCTTGGAACTTTCTTAAAAAAAAAATTAATATTCTGCCCTGGCAGGGTCCACAACCACCTGTCATTTGTAACATTTCAAATCAGTCATATTGCCAGTGCTTTTAATATGAATAGACTTCTAGGATCTGGTTCTAAACGAAATCTTTAGATGAAAATTCACAGCTGGTGGGACTGCTGCCACCCTCATGAATTATAGTTATTGAATCCCGCAATCATTATAATTAAATCCCAGTAATCAGTGTTGACTGACTGTCACTGCCCATATGGTAAGGTACCATTTTACTGTATTAGTGAAACCGTCACTAAAATATAAGTAATATTAAAAACCTCCTCCATGGAAACCTTTCTACTCTTAATTATGTGTAGTCTTCACAAGGTAAATTCTATTAAATTATTCCAATACATTGTTCTGGCTTCAGGGAAAACAGTTGGTTATAATGTTGGAGGCTACCTTCCCATAAAGACATTAGCTTTGAATTTTTTAAGTCTGTTTGTATATAATTTTATGAAAATGCATTTTTAACATGTTTGGTTGAACAAGGGTTGCATAATGGAACCACTCTTTATTGCACAGAGAGAAAATTAAAGTTCATTAAATGCAAATGGGAATCCTAGTACCATCAGAAGAGCTTACTGTGTTTCCCTTGGTCTACAAGGGGAGCATGTCACGCTTTTCTTCTCACCTTGACACCCTCAACTCCTCCCTACTCCAACTCCTTCTCAGGTGATGACTTGAGGACAATCAGACAATCTAAAGAAAACCAGCAATTACACTTCCCAGCAAATTTACCACATATTGTAACCATAGCTATCATAACCAATTAGCCCAAACTGAGCTGCTTAAAAGAAACAGATCTTACACTTCTGGAAGTTTAGAGTCCAAACTCCATCTCAGAGAGCCAAGGTCAAGTTTTTAGCAGGGTGCCATTTCTTTCTGAAGACTGCATGGGAGAATCTATTGTCTGGCTGTTTCCAGTTTCTAGGGGCTCCTGCATTCTTTGGCGCAAGGAGTAGGGTTGTATCCTCTATACTTAAAGTGGATTCAACTCTTAGCTTTTTTAACACCTTCAATTATTCTATCAACATGGAAGATAAAATGGAGATACATAGGCTGAGTCTAGCGTCATCCAAACATCATAATCACTTGGAAATGAAATGATTGTTCATAGGACAAAAAAAAAATGTAAATAAACTTTGAAAGGCTTCAAACACTAAGAAGACAGCCAACCTTTGTAATGGGTGCTTCCCTATTCTGCATTTTCTAAAATATTGAAGATACTGCTGAAGTATCCTAAGTTGAGAGTCTTTTGCACATAGTATGCATTACTAAGTCACTCGCAACTCTTCAACTGCGTGAACAGTGCTCTAGGATTGCCAGGAGAATATTTTAATAACATGCAAAATCCAGTATCAGCATTGCAAAACCCCAGATAAAAACATGCCATGTCAACCTTGCAAAATGTAAATGTGAGTTTGCAAAAAAAAACAAGCGAAGGCTTGCACAGTGGAGCTCTTTGGAGACTACATTATACAGGTCCAATTAAAAAGCATAATATTCTACAAATGTCTTGAAATGCACATCTTCTTGGACATTTATGAGGAAAACTTTAAAATGCTCTTAACATTAGCATCTGAAAACGTTAGTTTTCAAAGATTTATTTATTTGAGGGGCGGGGGGAGGGACAGAGGAAGCAAATCTTTGAACAGATTCCCGAGGAATGGGGAAACCAGTGTGGGACTCTATCTTCCCAACTAGAGGGTCATGACCTGAGCTGAAACCAAGAGTTAGAAGCTTAAGCAACTGAGCAACCCGGCCTCCCAGCATTTATAAAAATTTTATTTAGCTCCTTTGCTACGATTAGTATTTGATATAATTAGGTACACATACAGCCGAAGTTCCATGAAATAGTGGTTTCCTCTCAGCAGTTAACTAGAAAACCTTTAGTATGGATAGACAAAGATGGCGGCCTAATGGCAGCCATGCTCCCATTTACTCCTTGAAGTCCCAGGCCCTACCTGCTTCCCAGCCCAAGATGGCATTAAAGCCTTCATTGCCCAACTACCTGGGTGCCCCCGTAGTCTTCTATGCAATCGAGTTTAATTTTTCTCCTGTTCAGTCTCGTGTCTATTTTTTCTTAGACCAAAGAAACCTCAGGGTAGGGAGGAAAAATTTCCCTCCCCAACAATGGGGAAAAAAATGAAATCCAAGGCCAAGTCAATTTAACTCAGAGGTGACAAGACGTTAAAGCAGCAATCCATCTCTGGGCTTTCTTATCGTAGGCACGGTGTTTTTTTCCCAACACCCCACCGTTCATTAATGCTCTGAATTTCTGAAAAGGCCGTACACCCCGCGTTCCTACAACACAGCTGCATTTGCAGGCAGGCACCCACAGGTGATCACGGTCGGTGATTGCGTACCACGATTTTCTTGGAGGAAGCTAATGACAGTCAATACAAATTAGAGCAATTTCCTCAGGATGAGAAATTAACCTGCTCAACTCTTGCCAATGCGGAGGGGTTCGGGGTGGTTATAGGTTTTGAAAAGCCCGAATCTTCGAGACCTTAAAAATGGGCTCTGTGGTCAATGGTGAGCGGCATCTACTCCTTTTCCTACTTATCCTGGCATGGGTTGGGGAAGCTGTTTATTCAACTCATTACCCTAAATGCTCTGAATTGCTATTATTTAGATATAAAAGTTGTAAAGGCTGTACCACGTGTACGATGTGCTGTTTTCATGTTAAAACGGCAGGCATCAAGCTATGTCTATTCAATTCAATAGAGTCTCTGTAAAGAGCTCTACTCTCGGTGCAAACTTCCTACTGTGAACCCAGTGAACGGAGCTAGGACCAGAGGAGGCACTCGGAGCAGGACAATGCTATTGGAACTGACAACATTCTGCTTCTATTTTGCAGGAATAAAACAGAGAACTACTACACATTAAATAGTACAATGATCTCTTCATGCGAGTTTCTCCATGGTGCTTGGGATTTGTTGATGGAAGGTCTTTTCTTCAGTCCCTAACCTGCTGTACAAATGTTCAGTGAAAGTGGCAAGAAATTGAGAAGGAATGAAGGAAGGGTGGAAAAGGACCGAGAAGGGAAGGAAATCTAGCAGGAGGTTCAGGAGGAGGATGGACATTAACTAGGTATTGGAGAGTTCAATGGAGGCATTGGAGACGGAGCATTTAAGTTCTGGCTTGAAATACTGGCTGACTTGTTGCAGCAGGGAGGGATGAAGAACACAGGAATGAATCAATCCCTATTTTAGGAAGAAAGAACAGCATTTGACTTGATTTGATGGAAAGATACAAACCTTTATCCAATACTGCAAGGTGTGCGTTTCAAACCCTGGTCTGAGAATGTTGCACAACCAGACCTAGGGGGAATACAAGTATGGTCCTGGAGAATCAGGACAGCATTCAGACTTGGAGCCATTTGGGGGATGCCCTGGGGTGGAAATATATTTTAGGAAGGTGGATATCAAGAGCCCATCACCCGTGTTCCTATCTGGCATCCCTACTGTATTCATTTGCATTTATGGAGATAGGAAATCATGTAAAGCATCTACTCAATCTGTCTTCCTAGTCCCAGAAATCTGTCAGTGAGATGAGACGTCTCATTAATGCCAATACCCTGCATCTGGCACAGGCTTTCTCAAGCTTAGGACCACAGAACTGAAAGTCATGGAAGTTGGGTCGATGATAACTGCCGGCCTCCTAGCCTTCAAGAAGAAAAACCTGAGGATCCCTGTAGGAACGTAGATGACTAATGGACTCTATGATGAAATAGGTGATAGGGAAAGGTAGGGCAGAAAACAGGGAAATAATGATGTAGATTATCTTTAAGCTATAGCCATGAGAGTCTGAAATCTTTGAGTTCTTGTTCTCGACACAGAGAGGTCGCCCACACTCAACACCAAACAATTCTTGGGCATAAGTAGAAGGCCCTACATTACAACCCAATTCTGACACCTTCTTCCCAGAGATAGTGTCACGGTCCACAGGTTAAGGGCTTAGTCCTACGAGACTGCTCCCACACCCCACTTCAGATACCAGTCATATACCCCAGGCTCCTGGCCAGATCACTATAGATTGTCAGTTTCCACAAACTCCTTCTCTCTTAAGTTTAATTAACTTGCTAGCATGGCTCACAGACCTCTGAGAAACACTCA
This sequence comes from Enhydra lutris kenyoni, assembly GCF_002288905.1. Classification (NCBI taxonomy): domain Eukaryota; kingdom Metazoa; phylum Chordata; class Mammalia; order Carnivora; family Mustelidae; genus Enhydra; species Enhydra lutris. The sequence goes on along the minus strand of NW_019154136.1, from coordinate 10,668,552 downwards.
CCTGCATTCACCAGTGTATTAGAGGAGAGGAGACAGGTTGTGAATCTAAAGGCTGTGCAGAGAGTCGTAGGGGAAGGTCCAGAACAAAGGAGCTTCCCTCCTTATGGAGTTCGGCCTGGCTCAGCAGCGTGTGAAAGCATTCTAACCCCGCGGGACTGTGGAAGGGTCCAGAAATGCTCCTATTGAGTTTTTATAGAGGCTTCATTGCAACGTCATGAGTGACTAAGTCACGGACCATTGGCTAGTTCAACTTCTAGCCAACGTGAGGGGGTGGGACTGAAGTCTCCAACTCTCTAATCACCTGGTTGATTCTCGTGGCAACTAACCCATGCCCGTGGTGAGGGATGGGGTCACAAGTCACCTGCATTAGTAACAAGACACCCATTTCTCCTTCTGACTCTGAAGCGCTTTTCAGGAACTTCAGATGAAGACCAAACACATCTAAGAAGTATCTTTTGGTCATGTAAATAACCAAGTATGCATTTCTTTTACATCGTTCTATCACCCTGACATGCTGGTTTTCCAGTGGAGCAAGGATCAGGGTCACCTGGCAGGCTTCTTAAACCATCACAGCTGGCCCCAACTGCAGATTTTCTGATTGATGGGATATTGCTCACCCAGAATCTACATGGCAGAAACCGCTTGTGGAGTCTACATTACATCATCAAATTAATCCCACTTGGAGAAAGACAGGCTGACCTTTTGCATCCTCTATGGGCCCACCAGGGGAGCGGACATCCCTGGATGGGGGGGCACCAGAACATCCTAGATTCAATGGGCCAATTAAAGCACAAAACCTATTCCCCAGGAAAGCAGTAATTTCTATGGGAGCCCTTAGCCATCAAGGGAGCCCATAGCCATCAACATATCACTGCTGGGGCTGGGTATTGTAATGATACTTAGATTTCTTTACTATTACAGTGATATGGGGTCGAAAATACAGATGTTCCCATTTGTGCATAGGAGTGACCTAAGGCCTTTTACGTACCCGTTTTTGTCCCGAGTTTCTGTTTGACTTGCATGAATCCCCCCCTAGTTTTTAACATGGCTTGCAATTAGTGGACAGCTTGTTGTCAATAAATGAGTATTGAATGCCCTGTGGTAACAAGAGTTTCTCAACCATGAATCTTATTCTGTGGGCTCTCTTTTTCAAACCCTGCAGGAATATCACAGCGAGTTATTTCCCACAGACCTGTGGTAGTTTGGGAAGTCTGGTATGTTGGACAAGTTAGTTTTACGGACGTATAATTTTCCTGTGGGGACTTCTGGGAGGTGAATAAAATATTTTCTGTCTTGATTGTGCTGGGGGGTGATGCGGCTGTCTTCTTTGGTTTGGTTTTGCTTTTTTCGATAGCATTGCATCTGACACACTAAAATAAACTCTCCGGCTAAGATCTGAGTGACGACCCACAAAGCCAACAACACCCACGTTGCAACGGGCACAGAGGCATCCTTGAATGGAAGGTGGGGACTGTGGCCTTTCTACTTACCTAGGTTGTGCTGATGTGGTCAATGGGGGTGAGGCAGAGAACATCGCTTCTACTCAGTAAGAGCATTGACCCGTTCTTCCTTTTGGCAACAACCACGTGAAGTAGAGGTTATGATGGCATTTTTCAGATGAGAAAATTGAGGGTCCTTCATAGAGGTGCCCCGCTCCTAGGACCATAAGTGATGGAGCTGATGGGACTCCCAGAGCTCAATGAATGAAGTGACACACAAGGAAGGTTAAAGAAGCTATATATGGGAGATATTGCAACCCAAGATGAGAAGTGATCTTTTAGAGTTAAAATGCCGATATGAAGGCACTCCTTATCACGCTAAGCTTGTGAAAGTCACAAAATCTGAGCCCAGGGTTCACCTACATATATAATCATCCTACCTATATTTTCAAGTAATGCTTCACCTGAAGGTCACCATTATCTTTTCATTCATACCATCTGTTGATTACTTGGGTTTACACTCGAGAGGAGACACGTGTCTAGTGAACAGAAACGTGAAAACGTAAACACCTAAAATCAGGGAATCCAGGTGCTAATTCCACTATAGTTTATCTGTATGATTATGGGTGAGTTATGTAACGTATCTTCAGCCTCAATTTCCGGGAAAAGATGTGAAGTTATTGGATGAAAAGTGCTCCCTTGAGGACTAAGAAAGGCAATGGGTTTGGAAGCTTTTGGCTTATGGTGCCGTGTACAATTTCCTTGCTTTTCCTTGTAGGTGGCATCCAGGGTGCTGGGGTTGGGTGGGTGGTGGATCTTGTTAACACTTCTCATTAAGAACATCTTAGTTTCACCTCTATGTATGAACTTGTTTTTTCTCCTGTCTCTTTCTTGTTCTCCACTTCTGCTCTCTTCACTCTAGGCTGTGGTTGACTTTCCATATTGCCAAAGTCAGCAACATTTTCACAGCTTTTCTTTACACTCTTTCTGAGGTTTAGCCTTGACACTATCACTCTAAAGCTACAAACAAAAGCAGTGAACAAATTTCTCCTATGTTTCATAGTTTCTAGTCTACCTCACTTCATTGACATTGACGTCGCCATTTTATTTACAAATATGGTATAATATACACACTCAGCGTTTACAGGTGTGTACCGTGCCATGGTCAAAGTATGTCTCAGGCTACAAGGACCCATGGGTGTCCCGAATTAGGAACACATCATGCTCAGAATTTACACCTGAAAAACTTTCAGTTGGTGCACGATATACGTGATGTCATGTCTTGACGTTGCTAGAAAAGGTGTTTGTGTAACAAGTGCACACTGGATTGTGTCTTAGGAGATATATCACTGGTGGCAAAGATGTAGTTTAATATTTCAAGCATTGGGTGGGAAGCTTAAAATGATTTCTGGACTGTTTTCAACAAGGCAGAATTCTCCAGATACGACCGCTTTTTATTTTATAAGGATAGTTTCCAAACACCCAGCTCATGCACTCTGTTTTCTCTTAATGCTGCCTGATGTGTGGCTGCTGGTTTTATCTGTTGGTGTGTCCTATGTTTGGGGGAGTAGAGAATAGAATAGAATCTCTCTCTGTGCAGCTTAAATGGGTGTGTGTGTGTGTGTGTGTGTGTGTGCACAAGTGTGGGGTGTGTGTGTCCACCATTTTCAGTAAAATGGTTTTACTGAAAATATTATTTTGATTACAGAGGCTGTAGTATATTTTATGGAGAGCTTGGGACTCTGGGTATTGCCACTGAGACAAAAGTATACATTTTTGGTTAAAATGAGTCTTCAATTTCAGGCAAATCAACTGCCAGGTTGATTTTTTTTTCCTTTGGTCACAGCATCAAGTGTGTCCAAGCAAGTCTCTGGTTCTACATTGAATTTCCCCGTATGAAGAGGACAATGCAATGGGTTTATTTCCAGCACACTAAGGTGTGCTTTGTTCACACGGAATTAAACATGTTTGGATTCGACTAAAGTCCTTGCATTGAGTACTGCCCCAGAGCAAAGGTTTGGGTAGATAAACCATATAGATTTTATAAAGATGGACCTACAGAGTCCCCTGTCTCTAGGAGCTTGTAATCCAGCAGGAAAATCATCCTCACTTCCAAAGAAACCAACTTAGGGCGAGTTCGTCTTTGTAATGTCTATGGCTTTCTTTCTTCCTTGCAATCTCTCTGCTCCTTCCTCCCACCTCTGATGAAACTAGGACTGCCTAGAAGAAACAGCATCTCCTATGTGCCATCTGCCACAAACCAGCTACACACCTTCAGTTCCTTGTCAAGTGTATTGATATCCAAACAGGACTCTGGGTTCTGCTTCTCTCCAACTGTCCGCACACCTGTGCTCCGGAAATTTAGCCATTCTCCATGAGGAGCACATCAGCAGAAACAGTCTGATGGGCCCTGAAAGCAGCCCGTTAATGAGTGTGGCTCTCTGTTTATGGCTGCAGTAGAGTGTGCACTGGGTTTCAATCAACAGCTCAAAGAAATTGCTGTGGCCGCCAGGCCGGGAAGCTGGGTGTTGCTTTTTAATCCTCAGCCAGTATTTGTTGACCTCATTCGACCTTCAGCCATCTCCTGTCGCTGAAGGGATGCCTGGTGTTCATTCCTGTGCATTGTTGTTCCTGAGACTGGGGAGGATGTCAGGACGGAGGGGACAAGGCAAGGGAGGGGACCTCTGGTGAGGCTGCCCTGGGTGGCACAGGGATGGCAAACAATGTTCCATCACTTCTGTTTCTTGGCTTAAGACCTCGTGTGAGAGAAAAATCCTCAAGGCAGAGGGAATAAAAGGTTAGGAGTGTTTGCATCCTTTATTTAGGAACTCCTTCCCTTGGTTGAAGGTGCCCTCACTTCCACCACCAGCTCCTTCCAGATGCTTTCCTGTTCGCTATTTAAACATTTGGACACTACAGCACAGTGTTTACCTGTGGGTTCTGAAGACACCTCGAATCACGTACATTCTGACATACGTAGGTCACTACAGAGCGGAGTACATGTTCCCAAGAATGTGGTTGGGAAGTAGGAGTCCCGTCTCCAATTCAAGGGGCGTTGAAGGTAGATGTTCCTGGGAAAGTGACGTTAAAGCTGAGGTCTAAAAGGGGTGGCTGGAATTAATGGGAAGAAGAGAGAAAGGTGAGCAAGAGACGATTTGGGGTGGGATGGAGTCAGCTCGTGTTTCTAGGTGGTGCTTTGTAGCTGCAAAGAGGAGCCCAGGTGCAGACTGTGGTGTCAAATATGCAGGAATGCCAGGTCAGCAGGAAAAGGACAGGGTACTTCTGCCTGGTAACCAGATCCAGCAGAGAGGAAAGCCCAGCCCAGCCATGGAAGGCTCTGGAAGGAGAGCCCATACAGGAGAGCAGAGCAGGAACAGAGGACTTGTTCTTTGCCAAGATTCCTGTGGAGCAGAGGGACTTGCAGAACCAAAGGTTTATCTGGGATTAATCTCCAGAAGGTGGATCCAGGGAGTCTGTGTCTAGAGGAACATCCTGGATGATCCTTCCTCACACTCACTTTGACAGCTGCTACATCAGCAAATATGAGATGGGCATCGGGTTAGCAAGCAAAAACAAAAACAAATACAACCACAGAAAAACCCCAAAGAGCCCAAAACAGGTTCTGTTTCTCTGGAGAACTCTGAGCAACCAATCTCCTACCTCCAACACAATCTCCTACTGTTAATCCCATCCCATTTAATCTACCCTTTCTCAGACTCTGTTGTTTTCCCATCAGACACTAATTGAGATAATGTTTCCTGTCCCTAGATAAGAATTTATCTCATGGTTCCTATTCAATTGGAAGCATCTAAGAGTATGGACGTGCCCTGATTGCCTTGACAATTTTCACAGGGATGGACACTGGCTTCACATTTTTAGCAGTAACAAACAATAACAATTAAATATGTAGGCAGTCATATAAAGTCCGTTGCCATAAAATCTGCATCTGTCTCCTATATTCCAGCAACACCAAGAGAAATGTAATGTGGGTTCTGTAGGTAAGGTCAAATTTTCAAACAGCTGCATTTGAAAAAAAAAAAAAAAAAAGGCATGGCAGAGATTAATTTTTTAAATGTAATTTATTGAGCCCAATGCAAGAAATAGTAGAATTTCAACAATCAGTATGAAGCATCATGAATGGGAGAATCTATATTCTTTCTTCACTAATAATCCCATGGTATTTGGTGAGTATTTTAGATTCAGAGCTGTTTTATCACATCGTGCATAGACCCTCTATGTATACTGTGTAACACTCTTTTCACAGGGGAACATCACTATTCCAGAGGACAGAGTCCTAAAAACAGAAATCCAGAATCTCACAGCATGGAGACTTAAAGAAAAAACAAATAGATGTTCATGATTTATTTGAGAGAGAACAGAAGCAAGGGGAGGGGCAGGCAGAGGGAGAGGGAGAAGCAGGTTTTTCATGGAGGAGGGAACCCCACTTGGGGCTCAATCCCAAGACCGCAGAATCATGGCCTGAGGTGAAGGCAGGTGCTTAATTGACTGAGCCACCCAGGTGCCTTAACGTGGACTCTTCTAACTCTGATATAACCCAGTGTCTGCAAATGTCCAAATATGTGCTAAGCATTCTATAAACTTAGAACTCACCGTGCTTCCTGATCATGTAAACACTTCACGAAGCTTTGGTAGGATACTGTGAAGGAATAACCTTGGAGAAACAGTACAGGTGAGTCTGATGAATAAATATCCCCAGATCTACGAACCCCGGAACAATCCAGAACCTCATATGAGACATAGGGCTTTTCCTTCTGGCTGAAGGCAACACCAGATGTTGCTTTTCCTGTTAATTTAGGCATCATGAAATTGGTCATTAAGATGTTATTAAAAATTGACTAGGAAAGAGAATCCCACAGTCACATACTCAGTAAATCCTAAATCCATCCCCTTACCCCACCGTTGCTCCTTTGTTAAACTCCCCTCAGGTCTGTGATGACCTTAAGTCATTAATATTATTAATATTAATATTAAATGAGTCTTTGGGGTTACAGAAAATCCCATCTCATTTTAATCGATGAAGGAGAAGCTCCCTTATGGAGAGACATAAAAATAGACTTGACATCACCCCTGTGAAGAGAGTGTAATTAAGCCACTAGACTTCAAATGAACAGAACTCATCAATTCGCCAAAAGGGGCATCAGAGATATCTAAGGAAGCTTGTAAAGCCCACCTTATTTCCCGTCTGCAAACAAGGCCACCACTGCTGTAACGAGGACGTTAAGGATGATACCAAAGTTGATAGAGTTCAGAGCTATGGTTTTCCTAATAGTAGACATGATGGAGCTGGGCGGAAGAATATCCAAGACGCCAATTCATTGCACAGGGGGCTCATGGCATCAAAGCAAAGCGCCAGTGCCAGACACCATTCCAGCTGGTCAGAATCAGTGCAATGCACGCGACCAGTCTGTCTACCCATGGGGCACCTTCTTCTCATCATTGGAACTTCCCAGTGAGTCATCATGGGATTGGACAGACGGAAGAACAGAAATGCACTACATGAAGAGGACACGTTATTGACCTCGGTCCGCCATTTTTGATTCTTGGAAGACATGAGACTATGGTTTATGGTTCGTTCCAGAGTGGGGAAGGTGGATATCCTTGTTTTACGAATTTAAAGGGTAAAAAGATTAAAAGGTGAGGAGACAGCTTTGCTGGTTTGGGAACAGTCACGGATTTGTCAGTGACAAAGGACTTGCTTTGCTGGGTTTCTGAAGCAGAATTGCCTCGGAAAAGGTAACCTTCAAGGACGCACACATAATTTATTTTTTAAATTTTATTATTTTTTTCTACTTTACTGAGGATTAACGGACAAATATAATTGCATATATTTAAGGTGTACACTATGATGATTTGGAACATATGTTGTGGAATGATCACCAAGACGAGGATAAGCATACCAAATACTCAGACACCTAAATTTTCGTGTGTATGTGTGGTGAGAAGGCTTGTCATCTATTTTTAGGAATTTCCTTCCTTTTTTTAAAAGATTTTTTTTTGTTTATTTGTGATGGAGAGAGAGCACAAGCAGGAGGAACAGCCAGCAGAGGGAGAAGCAGCCTCCCCACTGAACAGGGAGCCTGATGTGGGATTTGATCCCAGGACCCTGAGATCATGACCTGAGCTGAAGGCAAAGGCTTAACCAACTGAGCCACCCAAGTGCTCCCCGATTAGTTTCTTAAAAAAAAAAAAAAAAGATATATTTATTTTAGAGAGAAAGAAACAGAAAGAGCAAAATGGAGAGGGGCAGAGAGAAAGGGAGAAGCAGACCCCACTGAGCTGGGAGCCCAACATGGGACTCAATCCCAGGACCCCAAGATCATGACCTGAGCCAAAGGTAGAGAGGCTTAACCAACCGAGACACCCAGGCGCCCCTTCTTTGTTTGTGTTTTAGATTCTACACAGAAGCAAGATCACAAATAAATATTTGTCCTTCTCTGTCTGATTTATTGGACTCAGCGTAATGCCCTCAAGGACCATCCCTGTGTCCCGCATGGCAGGATTTCCTCCTTTTTTTAATGCCTGAATAATATTTCATTTTATATATACCACATCTTCTTTGTCCATTCCCACCGATGAACACTTAGGTCATTCCATGTCTTGGCTGTTGTAAATATTATTGCACTGAACGGGGGTGACGGCAGATACACTTTCAAGATAGTGATTTTTTACCCCCTTTGGATAAATGCCCAGAGTGTGATTGTTGGATCACTTGGTAGTTCTATTTTTAATTTTGTAAGAGATCCCCCACACTGTTTCACATTGTGAAATAAAGAGCTCATTTTAATTGACATCTTGCTCTGTAAGCAACGGTGTAATCAGTTTGACATTCCTACCTACCCTCACACCTTTCCATGATAAGACACTGTTATCCCCGTTCTACAGATAAGGAATTCCAGGCTCTAACAGCTTTTACTACCTTCGACACTCTGCTAAGTGTCAAAACCCAGACCTTTACCTGAGTCCCCTGGGTTTAATTTTTCTACCATACTTCCAAATAGAAACGTAAAATAAAGTCTTAAGCTGAGTGGGGGGGTGGGGGGGAAGAATCAATTTCCATAGTTTACAACCCTGTATGGTTCCCTTTGGTGATGATTTTGAAGGGACAGATTTGTAGAGGAGAAGGTGGGGATTACAGGTTGCCAGGGACAGGAGATGGGGGTCTGTGATGGGGTCTGTCATGGAGAGCTTGGTGGTAGTCAGATAGCTTTGCATCTTCATGGTCTTGGAAGTCACATACGAAATCACATAGCACTATGCACACGGACACACACAGGTGCATACAAAAGTGCTAGAAATAAAATAAGGTCTATGATGATATGATGATATCAATGTCTATTTTCTGGTTAGGATACTGTACTACAGTTAAGCCCGATGGTTAACTTTGGGACAAACGATTGAAGGGTTCTTTCCAGAACATACATGCTTCTCTGTTTTTATGAATTTGTTTGCAACAGCCTGGGAATCCATAATTTTTTCAAAATAAAAAGGTTTTAAGGGTGTACCATTTTCACCTGAGATCAATTATGGCTTCGCTTCATTACGGCTTTTTAGCGAAAGGAATTAAAAGGTGGGGGGGTGGATGTGTGACAATTAGCCTTTTATTATAGTAATAATAATAACTCGCCCTTAGAGATTAAAAATGGCAATGAAATTCCTGCACCTGTAAGGTGTCACTCAAAAGGGGAGTTCAAGACATATAGAACATTTTCATGTGGTAGCAACAGAAAGTGTAAATTTTTTGCCATAGATAAAATTTATCTTTCAATAATTCAGAAAAAAAATAGTAATATCGCTCTATCTGGGAAACTGGTATCCCTATGCTACTGTAACAAACACAGCTACAAAGTTAGTGGTGTAAAGAAACACAAATTTGTTATATTGTAACATGGGAAGTCTAATGGAGGTCCAGAGGTCCAAAGACTGTGTTCCCTCTTGAAGGTCTCTTTCCTGTCATTTCCAGCTCCCAGAAGCGACATGCTTCTCCCATCTTGTAGCCCTTTCCTTCATATCACAGACTCTTCCGAGCTCTTTTTCTGGTTTCTGCTTCCTTCCTCCCATCTTCTTAGGGCTCTGACTCCCTTGCCTCCCAAGGTAATCTCTCCATCTCATGATTCTTGACATAATCACACCTGCAAAGTCTCTTTGATCCTATATAGTAAAATATACACAAATTTGCAAAATTAGGGCACGGACATCTCTGAAGGGTAATTACTCAGCTCTCCAGAGGGAAATCAGATAAGATCTCATCCAGAAAAGAATTTGGTGTTGCCTTGAATAATAAGAATTATGGGTAAGCAAGTGGAGGACGATGCTGGCCAAGTCCATGCAGGTAAAGCTATAATGAGGGGGTGGGCACAGATTTTAATTTTTCATGGTTTCTAGCATTGCCTCTTCCTCACTGTAGTAGTTATAAGCCTTCTAAATGTACAATATTGTTCAATTTTGATATAATTCAATCTCTAGAGAATCATTGTAGATTCCTTATAGAGTTGATAAAAACGAGTTTCAGGAATTTTAAGTATTAGGGCTTCATGAGTCAGTAATGGGAGGCTAGTTTGGGGAGCCCTTTTTCTGTCCTGAGACCCAAAGAGCCATGCAGAGCTGGTGGGACAGGAAGGAGTCAAGACCTGTGTACCACGCAGGACGAAGTGAGGGAGTTTTTGAGAATGCCAACAGTTCTAGATCACACATGGGGGTCTGGTCCACGATTCCTGACACGTGTGCCAACATAAGAATGGACCTGAAGCACGTATGGTGACTTTCAATCATGCCCTTTGTGCACTGGGTCAGAAGGGTTTGCCCCGTAGAGGCTGAAGTTAAAATTCAGGATTTGAATCCAAATACAAACACACAGAAGGAGAATGTTTGCAGAGAACATGCAATCTTAGAAGTATCAAGTGTCTATCTAGAAAACGCATCCTCTTGTTTCAAGGCATATGCGTTGCTGAAACAGCTTTCCAGGTGTGACCGTAAGAAGGTTCTTCAACAGATGCGATGCCTGCCAGCTGGAGGCAGGGACCCAGGTGTGGAAGCTGACACCTCGCTGCTAACAGATTTTCAGGAAAGCTACGGGGTGTGCGAGGCTGGGGTTTTCTTGGAGCATGGAGGGATCATGAAGACATGGGCTGCTGTGCTCTCTTTTACATCCACTAAATAAAATGTGACATTATTTCGCTGGAATTGATTGAATGTCTCCTCATTCAAGCACTCTCAAATGTACTCGCCGTACAAAAAAATTTTCCAGCCCCAGCCTGGGGGGCAGACATGCAAACACACCCCTAGGCTTCAGTGTACCATTCTGGGATACATAATGAAGGAGGTGCATGGAGATAAATGCGCAAAATATTCAAGCATGGCAGACGTGGGAGCCATCCTCTCATCGTGATGAGAATAAATCCAGCTCCATCCAGCATCAGACTGACTTAGCCGATCTCCAGCAGGACATGATTTTCTTTTCTGTGACTTTGGTCTTGCCCTGTTCTTATCTCACCCATTGTATTTTTCCAAATATACTTGATGACGACTCCTGGGTGTTTATGACCTAGAGCGGACTTGGGTGTAGGCTACCAGTGTTTCTCAAATGTCATGTACACATGGAACACTGTTAAAGCACAGATTTTGATTCTCCAGGTCTCTTTCTACCACGGTCCTGCGTGATACCAAAGTTGCTGTCACGGAAGAGAAGCACATGGGTAGTCCAACAGAAAGAGATGCCATTTGAAACTGTGAAAAGACATTTCTTTCTAAGACTGTGTGGGCGGAGTTCTATCATGGAAATGGGTATTCCAACACTCTGACTCTACAGAGTTAAAACCCGGTGGTGCCAGATTCCCCCAAATGTTGTAATGCAGATGATATGTAATAAATCTACCATGAGGAGAGGAGAAATCAAAGTACCATTCTATGTATCTATCTATCCATCCATCCATCCATCCATCCATCATCCATCCATCCATTCATCCTTTCTCTCCATCCATTCAATTTTCTGTCTATCCATCCAACATCTACCCATCCATCATCCATCCACCCATCCATCCTTCCAACCATCCACCGTTCCCCTTCACTCCTTCCATTCAATTTTCTATCTATCCATCCAACACCTATCCATCCATCATACATTCACCCCACCATCCATCCTTCCCCTTCCCTCCATTCAATTTTATTTTCTTTCTTTCTTTCCTTCTTCCTTCTTTCCTTCCTTCCTTCCTTCTTTCCTTCCTTCCTCCCTTCCTCCCTCCCTTCCTTATCATCTATTTATCTAACATCTACTGATCTACCCAATCACTCTCTATCATCTATCATCTTTGCATATATGTATATATGTACACAAACATAAACCATAATACAATAGCCCATAGTCCACTTTTTCCCAAAGAAAACATTTAACTTTGTCAAAGAGTTGAGAGAAATGGAAATAAATATAGCGACAGGAGAGTTTTGTTAGGATAAACCTTTGGTCCTTGCACCAAGCGTGTGTATCTTAAAAATGAGGTGGGCAGCCCTTCAAACTCAAAACACCTGTGCCTCCCTCCTTGCCACCACCCTTTAGAAAAGAAATGAGAGAAAGTACCTAGCTGCTCTAGATTGGCTCTGTTAGATGCATAGCCATGGATTATAATAAGAAAGAGAACTTAGAAATTAAACTCTACCTGTTTTATTAACAATGCTTTCTCCAAAATGATTTCTCAGAGTGCACAACATGCCAGACATCTTGTACGTTCCTAATTCACAAAGAGGTGGGCACCAGGACTGCCTGGTAGAGGAAGCAGGAGCCTGCACATTCCTATCTCAGTTGTCTTCTGCATGCTTGCTGATGATCACTACACTGAAAAGGATTCTTGGTACCACAGGGTCCATAATCTCATTTTTAAAGAAAATCTCTGGACATCTTCCTTTTGAACTCCTACATGCTTTCTCTGAATCTTCTCCACTTTCGGTATATGGATTATTTCAGTATCACTTAGAACTTTAAATACTCTGTAAGGTTTCACCAATGTGAAAGAGGTATATTTAAAATAATTTGGGTGACAAATTATTTGTCATTGGCTGTTCAGTTGGTAGAGCACACGACACTTGATCTTGGGGGCATGAGTTTGAGCCCCACAATAGGCATAGAGATTACTTAAATAAATAAACATTTTTAGGGGTGCCTGGGTGTCATAGCTGGTTGAGTAACTGTCTCTTGGTTTTGGCACAGGTCATGATCTCAGGTAATTGTCCTGGGTTGGACACCACCTTGGGTTCCACACTCAGCAGGAAGTTTGCTTCAGATTCTCTCTCTCCCTCTCCCTCTGTCCGCCCCCTCCTGGCTCTCCCTCTAAAATAAGTAAATCTTTAAAAAAAAGAAAAAGAAACTTTTAAAAAGATGAAGGCTTAAAAAATAGTAATAAAATAATCTGGATGACACAAATGGCCAAAATTCTATTACCAACACTTCCTGAGAGAAAACATTAAAATGCAAAGACGAATATCCAGTTAATTGATCTCATATAAAATTCACATTTGTCTTTCAGTTTCTATAAAACTGTTTAAAACATAGAAAGCTTTGGGACGCCTGGGTGGCTCAGTCAGTTATGCCTCTGCCTTCAGCTCAGGTCGTGATCCCAGGGTACCGGGATCAAGTGTCAAGTCAGGCTCCTTGCTCAAGAGGGAGTCTGCGTCTCCCTCTGCTGCTCCCCCTGCTTGTGCACACACTCTCTCTGACAAATAAATATTCTTAAAAATTAAAAAAAAAAAAGCATATAGAAAGCTTTGACAAAATCTAGGAGCCATCGGTCTAAACACATCTTTTACTCTATGTAAACCATATAGTTGCCTTCCTTGATGCTGTATGGCATTTATGATGGGCACAATTTACTGGGGCCCTCATTCCCAACGGGTTTCTGTGGATAGAATTGCAGGTGCTAAATTGAACAACCATCTCGTTGCATGCAAATGTTTGCACCTGAAAGTGTTGAGACATATTTTTAGACATGTATTTAAAAACTTAACATTTCATGTTAAGTGCATTTCATGTGCCCCTAAGATTATCTGACTCTCCTCTCCTTTTTCCAGATGGTATATTCAAATGTTAGTGCTAATGGTGATCTTTGGATACCAGTATGATTTCCAATGACTTTTTATTACTAATTGAGGATAAGATTTGGCTAAAATACATTTGCAATGTTCAAACGCCCTTATCAAATATCAAGAAGGAAAAAAAAAATCATAGGTGTGTTAGAAAATTGAAAAGTACTCAAAATATATGTTTCAGACATTTTCCTCATTCAAAATATTTAAATACCCTATGCATGTTTCCTAATAATAAATAATGAATCATGTCCTTACCATTTTTAGGATAGTCAATGCCTTCCTTTGTGTTTGTAAGAGCCCAAAGATGAACACAAGTGTTGAAACATAAGCTGATGTTTAAAAAGAGTTTTAAATTAAAAAAGGCACTTTAAAGATGAGAAGTATTTTCTGTGAGGGAGAGAAAAAGAGGCATTCATGTTGGTTACTGCTTGATCAAATGAGAGGGGAGCTCAAGGGTCCTACAGGTGGGGTTGATAGAAACATGCTTTAGTAAGAGTGGTTTGATACATTTACTACTACTAGCCCTACTACCACACCACAAGCATTACTTGGGCTATTATTAGTGCTGTTAGTACTGGTCCCACAATGGGACCAACCTTTCTATCAGGTGTCATCCTCGGGGCCGTGTCTTAGGTAACTCATTCAGTCCTTGGGGCAATCCCATTGTAGGCAGTATCCCCACCCCAATATTATGGATGAAGTTACCACCTCTGGTGGCATGGTCTTGTATAAACCCTGCTTGTGGATTCCTGTTGGTCCTTACTGTCTCCCACTCTACACACATCTGCTCATTCCAACTGCTTGCCCTATAAATGTTAAGAAGCAGCATGGGATGGGAAAAATGGTGGCGTCCTAATGTTTGCTAACCTGCTGTCATCACTGAGTAAGGTCACATACTGGGGCTGCCTCTCTGGTCATACCCTGTCTGATATGGCCAAAGAGATGGTCCACACTCTAGAGGGACTCAATTGTAGCTACTCAAGTTATGGGGTGTAAGAAGTGTTAGTGACATAAAAAATTAGGATGATATATATTTTTTAAAACCTTTTAAGGTGCATATGGTATATCTAAAGTAAAAATCAGGGGCAGTTGGCTGGCTCAGATGATAGAGCATGCTACTTTTAATCTCAGGGTGGTGAGTTCAAGTCCCACATTGGGCATGAAGACTAGATAACTAACTAACTAAACAACTGAATGAAGGAATGGAGTTAAATTATCTTTATTTTGAGAAACAATTTTAAAAACACAATAGGCATGTATTTCAAGTTATGGATGATTTATGCTATGACTTTGAAGAATTCACTGAATATTTGAAAATGAACATATTTTACAATTATAATAAAAATATCTTTAAACCTATGGGTATTTATGTTTGATTTGCACTACCTTTGGTTGTGGGCATAGAAGTAAATGCACCAACTTCCCAAATTTCTCCAATCCATTTTAAACCAAATGATTTAAAATTTCTAACTTACCAAAATTTTTTGGTGTACTATTATATCGATAAGTTACTAATTTTCATTGTATTTATAATGTCTGAGTTCCCTTTAAAAAGGATATCCATGAGTGAAATAAAAAAGAAATAAAAAATGAAAGAAAGTGCATGGATATAATTTCTGCTGGATAAAGGAAGTCATTAATGAAACCAGTAATTTTTCAAAAATACAAAACTGCAACTGGTTTGTTGAAAAAGGTGCGTCCTTACTCACTTGTGTCTATATATCTTAGGTTGAATATTATTATGCACAAAACCGTTTTATTTACCCCTTTATAAATGCTTTTTAAATTTTTCACACTCCTTAGATGACTTTGCTGGTAAAACTAAGTGATCTTGAAATTACAGGAGCTTTCAACTGTGAAATTTAAATGGGTTCCAATGGTAATTTTTCATTAAGCTTTTTTTTTTCCCCTGACTGGTTTATAGATGACTATTTATTCTATATTTTGTTACCAAAAATTATAGATGACTATTCTATATTTTGTTACCAATAAACAAATTCTCTTAACTTTAATAAAGAGATTAGTGAGTATTTTACAGTGTTATAAAAATTGTCCTTCGATTTATCCAGCCAGTCTATGTATTTAATAAATCAGTAGACTCTCAACTACAAAGGTCATTTCTTTGTCCTTCACAGAGACACATTTTAGTATATTTTGACTTGAGTAGTATGGAAAAAGATGAGCGACATGACCCATATTTTTGGCATATTATCAGATGTTCAAACCCAAATGATTTAGCTGAGGCATAGGATTTTCTTGACATAGAGGGTAACTTTCAGGAGCACAGAAGCAGCTTCTCCCAAGCTATAAAAGTGTGTGGAGTTCTGGGAGATGTATGCATGGCTTATATCTATGGAAATTATCATCTGATGGTGTAACATGATTTTTAAAATTTTTATTTATTTTTTAAAGTTCTTTTCAGTGTTCCAGAATTCATTGTTTATGTACCACACCCAGTATTCCATGCAAAAGGTGCCCTCCATAATACCCATCACCAGGCTCACCCAACCTCCCACGCCCCGCCCCTCCAAAACCCTCAGTTTGTTTCTCAGAGTCCACAGTCTCTCATGGTTCACCTCCCCTTCCAATTTCCCTCAACTCCCTTCTCCTCTCTAACTCCCCATGTCCTCCATGTTATTATGCTCCACAAGTAAGTGAAACCATATGATAATTGAGTCTCTCTGCTTGACTTATTTCACTCAGCATAATCTTTTCCAGTCCCGTCCATGTTGCTACAAAAGTTGGGTAGTCATCCTTTCTGATGGAGGCATCATACTCCATCGTGTATATGGACCACATCTTCCTTATCCATTCGTCCATTGAAGGGCATCTTGGTTTTTTCCATAGTTTGGCGACCGTGGCCATTGCTGCTATAAACATTGGGGTACAGATGGCCCTTCTTTTCACAACATCTATATCTTTGGGTCATGCAATACCCAGTCATGCAATTGCAGGGTCATACGGAAGGTGTGGCATGATTTTATAAACATGTCCCTGTTACATATTTCATTTACAATTTCCTATTTATTTTAATACATACCTAATACATTTTATATATGTTTTCAAATCTTACAGGACACCAAAAATTCAGGGGAACTCTGAATGCAATGTTAAAAGAAAAAAAATAAAAGACCTTGATCACTATCTTTGACCTGCTATGAATGCATCATCGCTTCCCCTGGAAATGCTTTTTCAGTACAGATGACTATGTGTTGAAACCTCCTTGGAGTAGAAAACATAGACAAAGAGTCAATACAATTTTCTATGTTGTTGTTCCGTTTTTTGTTTTTCATGTTGTGGTAGCAACATAAGTTGAATGATTTTCATTTTGTTCATACGGATTTGGTTTTGGTTAAGATAGAAATATTATTTTGAAGTGATTCAGGGAGGTCCTTGTATTAGAAAAATTAAAAAAAAAACTGATTCATTCTACCTGCATGCATTATTTCTTTGAACCAGAGTGTTTTTTCTTTGTTTAAGTAGATGCCGTGCTCCAGGTAGAGCTTGAACTCACCACTCTGAGATCAAGAGTTGTGTGTTCTACTGACTGAGCCAGTCAGGAACCCCCTAATTAGAAGCTTATAATCTAATGTTACACTCTTATTGCTGCATTTTCTTGATTATTATTACCTAGTAGTTTTGCAATGTATTTTTGCCTTAATCTTCTTACTTACAAAAGTTCCTTCATTTGTAACAGTGGAATAATTAAAGAATATGCAAGATTTGAAATTTTCTTGATATAGTTTAAGTAGGAATTTTAGTTTAAATAAAGGAAACCAAACCAGAAATAAGATTAATAAGCCTTTTTTTCATAACAATGTATCTGCATATTTTCAAGTATTAATAAAAGCCAATTTGCCTCTCAAATATTGCAAATGCATATTTAACTTTCTCTTCAGAACCTCTCTCACTAGTTTTGGTTGAATTTAATTAAATGGCAAGGTCGCATTGATTTCATGAATCTCGGAAACAAAGCTCTCTACAATACAAGTGAAGAGGATTTTTAGAGTGTAACCCTGAAATGCAAGGGGAAGGTTCATGATGCTCTACAGTAAAATACCTTTATTTGAACTAACAGCAAATTGCAATGATACCTGTGATTAAGCTACTGATATTTTACAACCTTAGTATCTCTTTATGTTTAAAAACTATTGATTTCAAAAGGATCCCCACACAGACTGTTATACAAGTGTGGACTTTGATTTTGCCTGTGAGCTCTTGAAATGAAGAACCATTGACAGGTTAGGAAAACTGTGGAGATCTTCCTGTCTACTCCCTTTCTTTCATAGCCTACATCTTATCCATTAGATGAGGCCCTTTAGCTAAACAGTTAACATACACCAAGAATCAGGTCCAACTTTTGGCCAAATTCCTCAGCTCTCTCCTACTCTGAGCTGCCATCTTTGTTCCCATGAGTTTCTGCTGGCATCCTTGTCTCCACACTTGGGCACATCCCCAAGACTTTTCTAACACAAACTAATTGGTCTACATCAACTATTTAAATAGCACCTGTACTCCATTCTATTCTTTCAAATACTGTTTATTTCATTTATTCTATTCTTTGTTGTCTGTGTCTTCTACTAAAATATAAGACCCCCCCCAAGGGTAAGGATTTCTGTCGTGCTCATCTTGAAACTACACTCAGCACTCTGCCTAAAACACTTAAAAAAAAAAAAGAAAAGAAAAGAAAACAGGTATGCAATAAATAAAGGAAAACATGAACACATGAACACAGATTTACCATTTCTCTTAGAACTGATTTAACTCAGCATTGCATTACACCCATATGGGTTAACAACAAAATTGGGGGGCTTTGCATGTCACTTGATTACAAAAATAGCAACTTCCATTGATTACAAAGCTTTGCACCATTTCCTATTTTGTCTGTATCTCTAATACAATAAAGAGTCAATAACAGATCTATATTGTGACTTTCTAGGTGGAGAAGGAAATATTTTCCAATTGTGTCACACCATTAAATGAGGCTGAAATCCAAGCAATACCAAGATGAGAACGTGGTCTTCAATTATGATTATGTCATAGCTTATTTTTGATATTGGTAACTGGTTTTATGAGGAAAAAAAATCTAAAGGGGCCAAAATATCTAATCATGAACTTAATAAAAGAATTAATTATGATGTATAGGATTTTTACTTTGCAGATCCCCCTAAGGGGAAAATAAAACCATTGATGTTCTGTTTATTTTAGGCAAATAATAAATTTACAAAACTCTTAGTTGCGTCGTGATATGGACTACAAATAGGGGAATGATAGATGGACTGCTGAAGCAAGCATTATAAATAGGGGATTAAAAGAATTTCCTTAGTTTTGAGAAACTGCAATCCTACCACAAAATGTTATTCAGGGAAATTTATTCTGAAGTTTAGAATTCTCTTAGGTGAAGTGCTGTTTTTAGTGCTGAGAAACCGCAGGTGTCTGACATAAAACAGGCATGATTTTGACAAGCCCAGTTCATTTCGAAACACTGTCAGGAAGTATTACTTTTAGAAATGTTAAAAAAGCCAGAATCACTTTTAAAGTAGAGAGAGTGTGTGCAGGCGTCTGTGTCTTTGATCTTTTAAATACACCCAAAGTAGTCACATTTGTATATTGGATATTCTGTATTTTGGCTGCACAGAATTAGGTACCAATATAAAGAGGCTGTATATAGGCATAATACAGCATGACCTTGGGTATTTATTGGTAGTGATACTGCCCATATGTTTATTTACTTTTTATTTAAATTTCAGTTAGTTAACATACAATGTAGTATTAGTTTCAGGTGCACACCTTAGTCATTCAATAATTCCACACCTCACTGGGTGCCCATCACAAACACCTTCCTTACTCCCATCACCTATTTATTTTTTTAAGTATTTTTTTTTATGTGGAGCCCAATGCAGGACTTGAACCCATGACCCTGAGATCAACACCTAATCTGAGACCAAGAGCCAGATGCCCCATGGACTGAGCCAGCCAGGTGCCCCATCTGTTATCTATTTCACCCTTCCTCTCCCACATCCCCTCTCGTGACCATCAGTGTGTTCTCTAGAGTTAAGATCCACATAGCACATTTAAAATAAAACATTGTACTTTTGTGTTTCTCTATGGAAATAATATTGTTATCCAGATTCATTAAGAGGCTCAAGTAATAGAAACCAATAATAGATTTTCATGGTCAGGAAATATATACATTCAGAATGAAAAAGAAAAGTATTATATCAATAGATACGTTTGGCCAAATCCAATGCCAGTTAATGGTTAAAAACTCTCAGTGAACTAGGAATAGAAGAAAACTTTCTCAACTTGATAAAGACCATCTATGAAAAACACGCCAGTAACATGATACTTAATGGTGACAAACTCAAAGCTTTCCCACTAAGATCAAGAAACAAGGCAAGGACATCCCTCTCATCACGTCTTTTTAGCATTAGAATGGAAGTTCTTCCAAATGTAATAAGACAATAAAATAAAATAAAATAAAGGGTATCTGGATTGTGAAGCCAGACATAATGCTGTGTTTGTTCACAAATGATATGAATCCCTATGTAGGAAACCCAAAGTAATCAATAAAAAAAATTCTGCAGTCAGAAAGCCATTATCACAAGGTTGTAGGCTACAAGGTTAATATACAAAAGTCAATTGTTTTCCTATGAACCAATGTAATTTAAGATTAAAAAGAAAACACCACTGTATTACCACTTCAAAAATAAAATACAAAAAACACTTCAAAAATAAAAATAAAAGATAAAATACTAAAATGTATACATCTGACAAAACATGTACAAGATCTATATGACAAAAACTTTATAAAGCTCTGATGAGTAAAATCATAGAAGTAGATCAAAGGAGGCACAGTCCATGATAATTAATAGAAAGAGTTAATATTTGCCACTTCTTTCAAACCTGATCAATAGATTTGATTTAATCTCAATCAAAATCCCAGCAAGTTATTTTATGAGTATTGACAAACTTATTCTAAAGTTCATATGGAAGGGCAAGAGACCCAGAATAGCCAATATGGTACTATTCTAAGGCTACGGTAAAGAAAAAAAAAGGTTAATCAGTGTGATGTTGGTGAGGGAATAGACACGTAGATCAATGGAACAGAATAGGGAGTCTAGAAGCAGACATGAATACAGACCAATCTATCTGAGCAGAGGCAACATCATGAAGCAAAGACAATCTCTTCAACAAATAGTGTTGCAAGAAGTGGATGGTCACAGGCAAAACCAATGAATCTAGACACAAACCTTACACCCTTCATGAAAATTAACTCAAAATGGATTAGAGGTCTAAAGGTAAAATGCAAAAATGATAAAACTCCTAGAAAACAATGTAGGAGAAAACCTAGGTACCTTTGGTGTAGTGATGACTTTTCAGATCTCACACTAAACACACAGTCCACAAAGATAGAATCAATAAGTAGGACACCATTAAAATAAAAAAAAAAAAAAACCCTACTGTGTGAAAGATGACATCAAGAGAATGAGAAGATAAGTCACAGACTGGGAGAAAACGTGGGCAAAAGTCACAACTGATAAAGGGCTGTTTTCCAAAATGTAATAAGAACTCTTAAAACTCATAAACAATAATAAACTCCTAAACAATAAACAATAAAACTTAATAAGTAAACAAAAAACCCGATTGAAAGATGGGTCAAAAACACATCACCAAGACAGACATGCAGATGGCAAATAAGCATATGAAACCACATTCCCAACCACATGTCATCTGGGAAATTATGCAAAGCAAAAGAACAGATACCACGACATAGATATGAGAATGACCAGACTCCAGAACACTGATAGCACCAAATTTGGGTGAGGATTTGGAGCAACAGGAGCTCTCATTCAGGGATGGTGGAAATGCAAAATGGTACAGCCACTTTGGGAAGACCGTTTGGTGGTTTCCTACAAAACGAAAGAAACTTTTACATAAGACCCCACAATCACACTTCTTGGTATTCCCCCAAAGAGCTGAAAACAGGTCTACACAGAAACCAATACACAAATTTTTATAGCTCTATTTTATCATTCCCAAAACTTGGATATAACCAAGATGTCGATCAGTAGTTGATCGACAGTGGTGGGTAAGTAAGCCATTGCCTTGCTAGATCTAGACAATGGAATATTGATTAAGGGCTCCAAAGAAATGAGCTAACGAGCCATGAAAAGACATGTTGGAATGTTAAATGCACATTACTATGCGTCGGCCATATATCAAGTGCCTTCACCTGAAAATAATCCATATGCCAAAGGGACATCTTTTGGGGTGGCATGCTCTGATTTCCTCCTGTACATTCATCAAAAGACGAGTACAAGAATGTGACTGGTAATACACAAAAACCAGAAGCAACCTAGATATCCGTCATCAGTAGAACGTACAAATAAACGGGGATATTCATACAATGGGGTATTAAATGGCAACTAGAATCAACAAATTAAACACCCTTAAAATAAAAATATTGTATAAACTCGTTCCTGGAATAGAGAGGGCTCTCATGTCCTTGCATCTGGGCACTTCTCAAGCCTCAATTCCGTGCCCTTTGTGCTTATCACAAGGTCAAGGAACACAAGAAAACTCATGGTACTTCCAACTCCACACCATTTCAGTATCCCTGATTAATTTGTAGGGCTTCATCTACTGGGAATACAACTCCATATCATCTTGATTCTTGATTTTCTCTCAATAACCATTGATCATATCACTTATTCCTTCCAATCAACAAGTAGATCTTCTTGAAAACCCATATTGTAGTTCTTTAGCTCTGTCTACCTTTCTATCTAACCCATCATATTAATAAGAAATTATGTCTTTATGCCCTCTCTCCGCCATTAGTAAGAAATCTTTTAATGAAGTATCAGAATTTTAAATTCATCTTTATTCTCTCAGAATAGGTTTACCTGGCCCACAGGCATCAATAAGGAACCTCAGTTTTGGACCAGGGAGATGTCTAATCGTCTCGATGCGAGAAGTTTAAAAATAAATTTATGCAATTTGAATATATAAATATTTAGGGAATTAGATGAAGTTGTAGAATCCCTAATTAAGTAGCATGCATTTAAATTTAATATAAAATAATATCTTTAGAAACACTGCGTTACCTCTTTTGTGTTTCATGATGTAATTTCATGCACAGTTTTCGATGCGTTTTTAAAACAGCATCTTCAAAGCAAGGATAACCTAATGTAGTTTTTCCTAGCATATCAACTTAATATCCATCTAAGGAATATTTGAAGTTAAGCAGACTTTCATCATCACATGATGCTGTTGATGGAATTTTATGGCAAGCCACGAGTGCCCATTTCTATAGCATTAGGATTCTCTTCTGCTATTCTACAAAGGAAGATTTATGCTACGGCTTCTTATATGCATTTAAAATGTTTAAAAATCATTTGGGTTTAAAAATCCCTCAGGAAATAACCTTAAATATTAAATAAGTTTTTAGTTTTTAGTAGACATATATTAGTAGTTTATATAGTACATAGTATATATATGACTACATATGTTACTCTAATATATATATTACTAAATACACACACATATATACATATGTACTTAATAGTAATTAGTGATATATTTTATTAATAAATATTAATATAATAATACATAGTAATATGTGTCATTAATGACATATGACTATATATGATATATTACCATATATAAGATATATTACTAAATATACATATATACTCATATGTTATTACATATTAGTAATATGTTATATATTTGTAATATGTCATATATTACTAATTATTATTAGTAATAATTACTAGCATATGTTATATATTACTAATTATATATTAGTATATGTTATATATTACTAATAATATGTTACATATTACTAATATGTACTTATCATTAGTAACATGACATATGACTATAATTATACTATAATAACACATATAACTAGTTAATATGTATCTGTTATTACTAGTTATGACAAATAATGTTAGTTATCAATATAAGCATATGCTTATATAGCATATTTTTGCAAATATTAATATATTAATACATATTTTCACTTAGTACTACATATTAGTAATCCTGACATATAATTATAACTATGTATACTAGATATGCCATAATTAATAACTAATATTTTAAATAATATTATACAAATAGGGCGCCTGGGTGGCTCAGTGGGTTAAGCCTCTGCCTTTGGCTCAGGTCATGATCTCAGGGTCCTGGGATCCAGCCCCACATCAGGCTCTCTGCTCAGCAGGGACCGTGCTTGCCCCTCTCTCTCTCTGCCTGCCTCTCTGCCTACTTGGGACCTCTCTTTCTCTGTCAAATAAACAAATAAAATCTTTTTTAAAAATTAAAAAAAAATAAAAATACTATTAAATATGTATAAATATATTAAATATTTAACTATATAATATATATCTATTTACTTAACTTATACCAAACTTATATAAAGTATATATTATATATGTATCATATATAGTTCTATATCATAAATATATAAATAATAACTAGTAACTAATATAATTATATAATATACATTCTATTATGTACCTATAAACTCATATATAATACTGTATATTATAATACCTATACTAGTTCTAACTAATGATCTATACATAATTGTATAGTTAAATATGGTATTATCTACTATACATAATGAGTAATAACTAATATGTATGTATACACAGGTATTTGGGGCCATCATTGGAGGTTCATGTGTCTTCTTCAGAGATTATATGGGGATTCAAATTCAGCCAATTATCAAACACTGCTACCAAGATGCCCCAGTTTGTGGATTAAATATGCATCCCGGACCAGTCTGAGAACTCCACTCTGCCTTGTCTGATCCCACCATAGCTCCTCCAAGGCCAGTCTTACTGGTAAACCTTGACCAGCTCTCTCCCCATTTCATTCTTGTTTGCAGAACGCTGGCTGGGAGAAAGAAACAGGGAGTCATAGTGTGGACATGCTTCTTTTCTATCTTCTTCTGTCTCCTCTTGTTATCCAGGATAGTCTGTACTCTGTCTTGGTTTTCTCACATAGTCTAGTTTCATACATCTCTGGGAAGCATCTCCTTCAAACACTATGTCTGCAGCAGAGTGAAATCCTAGTTTTACTAGTTGACCTCAGTATTGATTCAAGGACTCAGAGACTTTTTTTTTTTTTTTGAGAACACACTATTCACAGCAATCAGTCAGCTTGATTAGTTTTATTGACATCAGTGTTTCCAGTATTGGCTTTGAAAGCAGAAACTGTTTGGAAGAGTCAGACCCTAGCAGCAGCTGCATGGGATTGGCACAGATGATTCATGGAGCAAATTAATAAGGGTTCTCCACTCCTTCAAATGCAAACCCTCGGATGACTCCATAATTCTGCTTTACAGTGATTTTTCCAGGTGTTGAGACAACCCATATCTTCACCGAAGAATGAGAACCAGATATGTGGTCCTGCAGGCGATGTGCCTAGAGACACATTACATTAGATCCTTATTACTGTGTCATTTCTACTCTCCAGTTTCAGTCTTCTGTTCTCTTAGCATCCTCCAAAGATATCCTGCAAACTATGTTTAAGAGAGTTTGTCATATAATCTGTGATTGACTGCATCACCAAGATCACCACGGCAACACAAGACAAGCTTTTAAAATTTAAATAGAAGAAAATCAGTGAAACCAACAGTGTCTGCACTCTCATCCTAATGCTTTTAGTCTAGAGTAATATTTACGACAAGAATAAATGAAAGCATAGAAACAATGAGTCTAAATGTGGAAGCAACCAAGTTGTCCCTTAGTGGGTGAACGGAGAAGTAACTACTGGTCTGTCCACACAATGGAATGTCATTCAGCGCTGAAAGGAAACAAGCTATCAGGACTTGAAAAGACAGGGAGGAACGTTAGACGCATGTTATTAAGTCAAAGAAGCCAATTTGAAAAGGTAGATTATGATATGATTCCAACCAGCTGATATTCTGGAAAAGGAAAAACTATGGAATCATGGAAACCATCAGAGGTTGCCTGGGTTTGGTGGAAGGAAGGAAGAACAGGCAGAGCACAGATTTTTTTTTTTTAAGATTTTGTTTATTTGAGATAGTGAAGGAGTGTGGGGAGGAGCAGAGGGAAAGGAACAAGCAGACTCCGTATTGAGTGCGGAGCCAGCACAAGACTCAATCTCGCAACCATGAGATCATGACCTGAGCCGAAATCAAGAGTCCCATGATGAACCAACTGAACCACCCAGCCAGGAATTATATATTAGTATAAATCCATAGAATGTGTAACAGCAAATGAAACTGAATGTGAACTATGACTCTTTTGGGTGTTAGGATGCACCAACATAAATTTGTTCATGGTAACAGAGGTCCAATCTGGACAGGGATGTTGCTAATGAAGGTTATGCGTGGGTCAAGGTAGGGAGTATGTGGGCAATCCCCATACCTTCCCCTGAATTTTGCTGTGAATCTAAAGCTGCCATAAACATTTGAAGTCTTTACAGAGAGAAGTGCACGTTTCGTATACCTGATTCACAGCTTTGATCCAAGAGTGGGATGTTGGAGCATCCTCTCTAGGTCATTCTGCAGGTTTGGGCTGTGGGTGGTAAGTAAGCATGTGGATTTTAAATGTAATGGTGAGTCTTATCACTTGTGTGGGAATTTCGGGTGTGAAGTCTGCTTGTCTCTCTCCCTCTGCTCCTTGACCTACTTGCTCACTCACTGACTCTCTCTCAAATAAATAAACAAAATCTTTTATTCCTCCTTCCCTCAAACCCAGGCAACCACATACAAGATGATTCCAACCAGATGACATTCTGGAAAAGGAAAAACTATGGAAACATGAAAACATCAGCCTTTGGACACTAGCTTCATCTGTTTTTAGGGTGATAATCTTGACCTTGCTCTAATTGTAGGGGGAAACATTGCCATGTTGACTACTATAAATTATTGAAAAAAATGTTTGCAAAACTGTTACCACAGGAGCATTTACAAGCATAGAGAGATTTCTCCAGCTGGTAGGAGAAGGTGACATCAAACAGACAAATGCTGAGGAGGAGATGGTGTTCCACCACTGGATTTGAAGGCACAGGGGGCCAGTGATTTCAAGAAGAATTCTTGGACAGCTTGGCACATGTGTTGTAAGTGAGGAATAACTTGGAGACATAGGTATTTGAGGAAACAAACAAGGCTGGCAATGTGTTAGAATGAAGGTTGCATCTTTCTTCTCTGAGAATTATTCAGCACCAGACTGTATATTCATATATATGATAGATATAATACATGTGTGTGATATATATTTGTGTGATATATATGTGATTATGTATATTATATATGTGCATGATATATATATTTGTGTGATATATCTGATATATATTATATGTGTGTGATACATATTTGTGTGATAGATATGTGACATATTTGTGTGATATACATGGGTGTTATATATTTGTGTGATATATATGGGTTATGTATTATATGTGTGTGATATATATATTTGTGTGATATATATGGGATATATATTATACATATATGTGATATATGTTTATATATACTTGTGTGACATATGTGTGATATATATTATATGTGTGTGATATATTTGTGTGATATATATGTGATATATATATTTGTGTGATATATATGTGTGATATGTATATAAATATATCTGTGTGATATATATGGGATATATATTATACATGTGATATATATATAAACACTTGTGTGAT
Organism: Enhydra lutris kenyoni; assembly: GCF_002288905.1. Taxonomy (NCBI): domain Eukaryota; kingdom Metazoa; phylum Chordata; class Mammalia; order Carnivora; family Mustelidae; genus Enhydra; species Enhydra lutris. Next base: position 10,641,337 of record NW_019154136.1, on the reverse strand, counting down.
ATATTTGTGACATATATTATACATGTGTGATATTTATATATATTTGTGTGATATATATGTGATATATTTCTGTGATATATATTATATGTGTATGATATATGTGTGATATATATATCTGTGTGATATATATGCGATATATATTATATATGTGTGTACTATATATTTGTGTTATATATGTGATATATTATATGTGATGTATATGTATTTGTGTGATATATATTATATATGTGAGTGATATACGATAGATACATATATATTATATATGTAATATATATATTTGTGATATATATTATATATGTGTGTGATATATATCATACATAATATGTGTGTGATATATACTTGTATGATATATATGTGATATATTATATGTGATATATATGTATTTGTGTGATATATATGATATACATTATATATGTGAGTGATATACAATAGATACATATATAGTATATATGTGTGATATAGATGTATATGATATATATTTTTTTGTGGTAAATGCACACATAGTATTCAATTCTCGGGATTAACCATGTCATAGGACAATTTATGGTTCTCCATTCTTAGTACCTGGAGAGTAGCAATGGTGTAGACCTCTCTTTATAAGAAGCCCATAGAAGGTGGGGGAGTGGAGATAGTATAAGGTCTTCAGCTTCCTTCCATGGAGAAGTCAGCACCATGAATATAACGATTTCTTCCATGGAGTTTGGTTGGTAGGAGGAAATTGTCTCAAAGGAGTTTTCCGCTCCCCATCCCTAAAAAATGGAGTCACGAATCCTTGTTTTCTGTGCCTGATGCCCGTGTCATGCATTATCTATTTTTCTGAATGCAGTCTACGTCCTCTGTGGCTGGATTAAGAGGAGAGTGATATGGACACTCTGTATGTTAGTATTCATATATGTTTTACCCATTTGGAAGCAAAATGTGAGAACCTCCCCGCCCCCATGCCAAAAGAAGCATTTATACTGATACAAGCTGAATGCGATGTGATGTAAATTGTTCCAATTATCTCCCCCATACAGTGCACAGATTTGTTTTTAAACATATTTTTTAAAATATATTATTTATTTGAGAGAGAAAGCACACACAAGAGTGGGGGAGGGGCAGTGGGAGATGCTGTCTCCCTGCTGAGCAGAGAGCCCGACCTGGGGCTTGATCCCACGACCCCAGGATCATGACCTGAGCCAAAGGCAGACACTTGACTGACTGAGCCACCCAGGCATCCCTTAAACACATTGTTGGAAATCATGCCTTACGTTTTTGCACAGGCCATCTGACAACAGTAATAATAAAGCTACAAACTGCTTTCTATGTCTCAAGACTCAGGTAACCCTCCAGTGGTGCTTGGAGAAGGCTCCTCATTTATGGTAACTTTCAGAATATACAAGTTTGCAAACTCATAGCTGCACGTGCCCCAAATATGGGGATGCTTAGCTCTACAGTCACCGTGAAGAAGGCACACCTCACACCTGCAGATACATTGTTTCTGCGACAAGATCCAAAATGTGACTTTTTCTAAATCTTGAAGTCCTGTTCCACATTAGCCTGTGGATGTTTTCATTCGAGATGAGAAATGGGACAGGAAGGAATTTGGAAGGTGAAGAAAAAAAAAAGGAAAAAAAAACACTTAATAGGTTTGATATTTTTGTGTGCAATCTGGTTTTGTTCAGTTATGTTTGCACAACAACTTTTGTTTTCTTTTCTTCCATTGAATTATAGGAATGCGTTTGCACAGGTCCGCTAAACACGGATGTAACGGCGGCATAGAGACACATAGAGCAGAGTAGAAAATGTAGGAAATAAGATGAGTATGTTATGGCTGAAAGCATATTTTCTTATGAAGAATTAAACCCTTTGCTGCATACTCATGACTGCCCAATTCACCGGTCCACCAGACTGCAGAGTCACACAGACAACTGTTTCTCAGGGTGGCTCGCTGAGAGGGATTTCAAACGTACAGTGCTCACATTAAAGCCTGCCTGCCCTTCTCTCAGAATACATCGGCATGTCCGAAAATGATCAGACAGAAAGCTGTGTGTCCTCTGAGACTCCTGTATTCGTCTCACGCTGCACGCTAGTCCCCCATCAGTTCTTGGTCTATAGTATGTGCTCAATTAAATCCTACAGGAGGATTCATCCTGGTGGTCTGAGTGAAGTGGCAGAGACCACAGACTCTCCAAATTCTGGGACACGTGGGATAGGATATTACAAATGAATTTTTTTTTGGAAGGTAGGATGACCAAAGTTGTAATCATAGATTATGCTGCCTCCCCTGGGGGAGAGGAGAATTCAGAAAAGCATGAGTCAAAAAGTCCCAGCAGTAAGTTTCAGGCATGCAGGGATCTGAAACCCTGTTGGGCTAATTCCTATCTCCTTCTTTCTATGTTTTCTTTAAGTGTTTGATGCTTTTCTTTCCAAGAATTGGATAACTCGGAAATAGGAACAAAAATTGATCATTCTAAATGTCATTTAAAAAAAATACATCGGTGCTTTAAAAAATGAGTAGCTGGAGTTATAGGGAAATTTTTTTAAAAATCCAATTTCCAAAATTGGGTCATAGAATAGTTAACACACCTCGATGAGAATCCTTTATCTGTGACAAGAATGTATTATCTGCAGGGACACCTGGCTGGCTCAGATGGGAGAGCACATGACACTTGACCTAAGGGTCCTGGCTTTGAGCCCCACATGGGGTGTAGAGATTACTAAACAAATAAAACTTTTTTTTAATAAAAAACATGTACTTGATCTCATCAAGAATTCTATCAGGAAAACAGCTCAGATGGAATCATTGGTATTAATAATAGCCTTGCCCCTTGTCTTCTGCTGGGGATAATTAGATCAGTAAAACCTAATTAAGTAGCTCCTATCAAAACTGCCCACCGGGAAGAAAGTTTGAACCCGACCCTCAGAATCCACAACGGCGTGGGCCGTGTTACCTAGTACTTGACCTGCACACCAAATGTGACACCGGTGAGCATGTAAAATACTGGCCAGTTCCCCAGTGATGTTTGCAAACAGCATGAACGTATACGAACGTGAAATGATTTTGGGGATTCTCATCGTGGGCCCGTTAAGAATCTATTTTAAACAGTTTTGAATATCAGGCGGTAAAAGCTTATTCTTCTCACATAAATCCAATCGGGGGTCAAGAGTATTTTCACTGTAAAGGTTTTGGCCTCTTTTCTGTGACTTCTAAAAAGCATTATCGACGGCTCAAAAAAAAAAAAAAAGATAAATCAGGTCAAAACAGCAACGTGTTGTAAAAGGTTCAAATATCCGTTGCAGGACAAATGTGCTAATGCCTTCTAGAACACCCTCAGTCACTTCTTTTGGTGCTAAATCCATAGCATTCTAAAAATAAATTATAAAGTAGGCTGCCTTATTGAGGCCAAATTCTGTTTCCTTTAGAGCTGGATATCCTGGTTTCTCCCTGCCTCGGAGGAAAAGCCTGTATTCAGAAACACAATGTAGACTTGACACAATGATGTCAGACGTGGGTGTCAAGAAATTATTTCTGTCTATTTCCCCGTTTAAATTTTTTATTGAACATAATTGTATTATTTATAAATGCTAAGGGTGCCATTAGGCTGGAAGTACCTGTAATATGACTGAAGTCTCATCTCCATGAAGATGGGGTAGACATTAAGGGCAATCAGCGTGGACTGCATCAGGCGAGAGGGTCAACGTGGGTTAAAACGGTCAGGGTGCCTTGCATTTGCAGAGAGCGGGAGCTTGCTCGTCAATTTGGCTGATTTCACTGCACACCTCTGATGGAAGAGAACTCATAGTATTTGCGTCCAGCAGCCTGGGGCTGGTGACAGGGATTTGATTAGACAACTCAGAGAGTGGCTGGCAAATTTGAAGGCAAGTCCTCAAGTTTCTATGAATCCAAGCTGATGACTTCTTTCTTCTTTCTTTCTCCTTTTCCTTCTCCTTCTCCTACTACTCCTTCTCCTCCTACTCCTTCTTCTCCTTCTCTTTCTCCTTCTTCTTCTCCTTCTTTCTCTTTCTTCTTCTCCTCCTTCTTCTTACTCCTTTTTCTTTTCCTCCTCCTCCTTCTCCTCCTTCTCCTCCTCCTCCTCCTCCTCCTTCTTCTTCTTCTCCTCCTCCTCCTCCTCCTTCTCTTCCTTCTCTTCCTCCTCCTCCTTCTTCTTCTTCTCCTCCTCCTCCTCCTTCTCTTCCTCCTCCTTCTTCTCCTTCTCTTTCTCATTCTCCTCCTCCTCCTGCTCCTCCTCCTTCTTCTCCTTCTCCTTCTTTTTCTTCTCCTTCTTCTCCCTCTCCTCCTCCTCCTTCTTCTTCTTAAGTTTGTTTTAAATAAACATTTTACTTCGGAATGATGATTCAAGTTGCAGAAAAGGCCCGATGGCAGTGCAGAATCCCCCTATGTCCTCAGCAGCCAGCTCCCCGCTGTATGAGTATCTTCTATACCCATGGTCCTTTGGTCAGAGCGAAGATGCAAACATTGATGCCCCCTCATTCATGAAAGTCCAATTTCCTTGGATTCTTGCCACTTCCTTAAGTAAAGAGGGTCCAGATGCCTGTTATATGCCAGGCTGGTGCACTTTTTTTTTGTGCATTTTCTGAATAAATCCTCATAATAAGGGATGTGCCTGTTGAACCTGAGGCTGGTGAATCTAAATGGATAGTCTTGAGGTTGGGAGGCTTGCACTCGAGTTACCTGGGATAGGAAATGAGGACCATCTGACCAGAAGACTCTTTGAGCCTGATTTCTCTACTGTGTTGACATTGACATTTATGAGAAAAATATGCTTGCTGCTGAAATTGGTTTTTGTTTAATCATTCTTGTTCCGATGTAAGCCTATTTACATGTTATATTTAAACTCCAGACAAGCCATAAAGTTCCTCCCCTATGGAAATTCTTAAGATGGAACAGGGTGTATTTGAACAGCTAGAAGCTTACAAAGGATATTTATTTGTTCAGCGGAGACAAAGTCATCCTCTCAAGGTAAACTTTAAGACAAGCAAGAACACTCTGTAGGTCCACTTGCAGAGACAATCAGAAATGACTGAAGTCATCGAATAATTGACAATAACTCTTTAGAATCGAAACACTTCTGTGTAAAACAGACACCAACCCTAAGTAACTTTCCCCAAGCCTAGGGTCGATGTTGTTGTTGGCCGTGCTTGGCGGCTATATTGTAATGAGTAATGGCAGGTTTCTTTGGGGAGTTTTATAAATCTGAAACACACCACAAAAATGGCATTTATAGATTACATATTGATGAGGGGGAGAGTGTCTATTTTATTGAACTGTATTCTTTAAAGGTGTTGCTTGTCTACATCATAATTCAATGCTGAGAAGATAATACTGTTGACTTTGATCTGTCAGCATTCCTTTTCTTATAACGAAGGTAAGTTGATGCTTATCACAACCCAAGTATACAGCTTGCCAAATGTCACGGGACGGCGTAGGCAGAAAAATCTACGGCTCAGGAACAACCTGTGGGTCCCCTCCTAAGACTGACAGTGACTGAGCCACCATATTGACCTTACGAAATTCCATCAACCCACTCTTTCTTTAAACTTTAAAAATCATCATTTTCACAGTATCCGTCTGATCTCTCGCATAATAACGTTCGCTAGTTCAGGATGGTATAGTCGAAACATCGTCTTCCGTTACGACGTTATAAAATGGGCTCCTGAAATACTTTTTCCAACTATGTTGCTGTGTTGGTAAACATACATTGTTAAAAACACCGGAAACTCTGTTGAGATGGATTAAGGAAAATTGACCGTGAACGCATCTTAGGGAATCACCAGCTTCTTGCCTTTCCCTCCCTGAGACCGACGATGAATGATTGGCATTGGAGACCCATTACAAATGGCCCATTACAAATGGCCGAACCAACACAAGGACCCCCAGGTTTAAACTTATTTGACAATAACTTGATCTCTTTATACAATTCACTCAGTGCCATCAGGAAGATCAATGGCTACATTGAGTTGTCGCTTCCTTGGTTTAGAGTCAGGTAGAGTGCCTTTGCTTGTCTGTTCTCTTTTTTTATTCACATCTATGGTGTCACTTTTTGACACCATCATCCCTAGGGGAATGTTGAATAGAATCTAAAACAAGGAACAAAAACCTGTCTTAGGGGATTCAAATATTTGCTTTTAGGTCATCCCTAGAAAGGGTGGGAGAACCACAATGAAAAATATGCTTTGGCAATTTCCCCCCCCATTTTTGCACATTTGTGGAAAGGGAACTGATTGCTTTGCAAGTCCCAGAGAGTGTCGAATGGCGAAGGGTCTCGTAGAAGAATAGCCTTTGCTGATAATGTCCCTCCCTACCTGAGGAATCTGGGTCAGCTGATCTTCTCAGCAAAAATCCCTTCCAAAATGCAGCCACAATTAATTATTCCTTGTTGTCAAAATGCACCTAAAATATCTCACGAGTTGTCAGCCTGCCACTATGGAGAAGTGACACATTTTGACAACTACCTATTTGTTGATTTTGGAATTTACATTGCATGTGACAAGCGTACTTTAAGATATAAGTTCTGACTGTTCTTTTTTTCCGACTACTCGAGTTTTCCGCACGAGTTAAGTTTCTGCTTAAGGTCATTGATGCCAGATTCTGGGTTGGCCTCCAAAGGAAGCCTTCAGTGTCACGCAGACTACAACAGAGTGGTGGGTGGGCCACGGCCAAGGCCAAGGGTCTCTACCCACTTTAGTACGCAGGAAAGCTGGTGACAGCTGCTTAGTGCTCCCCCAGCATAGGGAGGCCGACTACAGATACAGGAATCCATGGACACGACACGTTCTGACAGTCAGCGTTCATTGATCCTATCTGAGAGATATTTGATATATCTGATCATATCTGAGAGAAAATGGATCACATCTGAGAGAAGCCTAGATAATTCTAGTTGCATCTGACCTAGAAAATATCTCTCTACCATTCATGATACAAGGTTCTCATTGAAAAGCAAAGTGTGCAGTGTCATTACATTATAAGTTTCAAAAAATTGTGAGTGTCTTTAAGAAAAGTTAGCCAGATGGTTCAAGGGTTGGATTTGAAAATAACAGAAGAGTAGAAACGGGGAGGAGGAGAGAAGGGAGGGAAAGGGAAGAAAGACTGGTTCTGTGTGATGTGAAAAAGGTGGTTTCTCCTTCTTACCTGGGAAGCAGGAGATTTGGAGTAAGAGAGGCTCCATTGGAGGGGTTATAAGACAGAAGTCCTTCCACAATGCAGCAAGAAGTCTAGGGAAGAGTCATGTCCCTAAGAATACACCTGTAGAGAAATTAGGAAAATACATTTAGCCTTAAGACTGTATCAGATCCCTGACTTTACAGGTACTAGGATAACACGTTTTTTTCTTAGAAGTTCTGTCCTTTCCGTACATGCTCATGGAGGGTGGGATGGGAGATGGAGAAGATGTCACGTTCACCTAGACACGTAATCTTGGTTTATTTGGTTCATCGGTAGGACACAGTTTTTGTTCACCAATGTAGGAACAATGACAAATGTAGGGTATTGGTACAGACACAAATCATGTTTTACCATTGTATGAAGTCATATTATCTATCCTCATGATGACAGAGTTCAGGGATCCCATCTCATACCCTTCACACTGTTAATACATGTTTGAGAAAGCCATTCATCAACAAAGACAATGCACGTAATTTTAATTGACACACCCCCTCCCCCCCAGATGGTTCAGGTGCAAATAGTAAATCAGACATGGTAAAAGTTCCTTTGAAGGAACTTCCTTGTTGGTGTTCACTTCAATGCCTCATTAATGTTTCTGGCAACTGTTGTCTCCATGAACAGTAAAGGAAAAGTTGGGCATTTCTCCTCTTTCTAGAAAATCGGGGTGACAGTAAGATGTTCACTAATGCACAGCTCAACAGAGACACTTCATCAGAAAAAAAAAAAAGACATTCGATCAGCCTGATTTTAATGAAGACCTACTACATGCTCCTGTGTTAGTTATAAAGAAAAGAGAGTGTGTTCGCAGGCATGTTTCTCTCAGGGGCACTAGACCTGTAATCAATGGTGAAGAACCCCAATAGGATAGTTGGGATTTGCAAGGGCGTGCTGGCTTGCTCATGAAGATGCCGTGAAATTAGGATTCCCCAGTAGCCCTCTGCAAGGGTCTTTGCCATAGCTCATTGGGCACTTATGTCCTATTTTTCTTGGGAAAGCACATGACGAGCTTTTACTGTATTTGGGGTTGACTCTCAGCCACTTAGCTCTGGGGTCTGGATGAATCCTGCTTTTTGGAAGTCAGGCATGGGGTCGCAGTGGGTGACTGTGAAACCTTGTCTTCTGCTCCGGTTTCCTAAATGAACATCACTGTGACTCTTGGTGTCTCCCATTGTCAGCAAAGGCAGGAAAGGCAAAGTGAGACCATCTTCCGCAGCCCAAGTTTGAAAACCCTCAGGGAAGGGTACTGACGTGTGTGGACACAAATTAAAAAAACAAACAAACAAACAAAAAAACAAAAACAAACAAACAAAAAAACAAAACAGAACTTGGAATCTCTCATCGAGACTTGGAATCTCTCATTTTCCCCTTTTGTGTTCTGCCTAAATCCCATCCCTGTATGTGGAGACATTTAGGAGCCACTGAGCGTAAACAATACAGACAGACATGACAGCATGGGCCAAAATTTCTCCCAAGTTGGTGTTAAATAGAGGTGAGAGGTGTATACGCACAGAGACATGACATTCTGGGGAAAAAAATGTGAAACAGAAAGTGATATCGATTCAGGACGGTAATGCAAGACTCAGGCTTTTCTTAAAAACAATGGAAGTTTTAAGTGGCTTTAGGTAAATATTGCATAGCCAGAGTTCCTTTTAAGGAGGGAAATACTGGGTAAGTTCTTCAAATGTTTGGACTTGACAGTACTAGACACTTTGATCGTCTATACCGTGGGCGTGATCACTGTTTTCTTTGATCTGTGACTGTCAGCCTTTGCTGATGCTCCTTCTTCTGTGGACACCACAACTTGACCAATGGTGTGTGATTTTGGCTGTTTCTCAAAGCTTTTTTGTCCCCAGGGGCACCCGTGGTCTGACTACAATAGTCCATTCAGATACAAATGATTTCAGTCCAGCAGGAGGAAAAGAAAAAGGTTTTATTCTAAAAAAAGAAAGAGCATCATGGACATTGAGATTGGGTTTAATCATTTAAAACGTAGTCCATAGTCCATTAAATCTTGGGACACAAATTGAACCGTAGGTGTCTTAAAATGACTACTTGACAAGACACAAGAGGAGGTGGCCAATGGGATTGACCATCGCGTTACAAATGAAATGGAAAATATGGGACTATAACAACTATTGGCTACTGATGTCTTTCAGTGGTGCTGGTTAATTTGAGAAATATGGCGGAAATTCTGGAAACACCCAGTTATTAATTATGCTTGGTAAGGACGAGGAGTTTGTAATGTTCCTCTCTTACCCAAATCAAAAACCGGGCCAGCCAGAATGATGGATTGAGACTACTTCTGGTCACCCTCATGGGAATGACCATGGTTTGTGGGTTACAACAGGAACCCTGTTCCACATCATAGGTACCAAGATCTTTCTGAGGGACAAATGTTGTGGTCCATCAATGGAGAAAGTGCTGTCCGATCACATGAGCATGACAGAGCTGCCTTTGCATGCTTGCCGTGGTAACACCCAAATCATTCAAGTTCATTAAAGGTCCCCACAGGCACAGATATTTATACTGAAAATCATTTCCCACTAAGCTTGTATGTCTCCCCGAATTCTCTGGACCTGATTTTGCATGTAATGCAACATGACAAGGTAATGACCTGTCAGAAAGAATCCAGTCAAATCAAAACTTGAAAGATGGTGTTTTGTAAACCTGTTTTTTAAAACAAGCCATGCATTTCTTAAGGTACTCATGACATGGTATACTATTGTCTGCGTGATATATCTGAAATAAAGTAAAAGTTATTTCTTAGCTGGTTGGAGGTATGTGATATATATATACAGAGAGAGATTTCTACAGCATACAGATACACAGAGTGTATATGTGTGAACTCATGTACATATACATAAATAGAGATATGTATGTATAGGATTATCAATAGATATTGAAATAGATAGATATGTATAGATATTATAGTTAGATGGATGATATCCATAGTATATATAATATATATCCATATTATTATTATCATATCTGATCTATATATTATATATAATATACATGATCTGTATCATATCTTATTATCCATTTGTTACTCAAATCATCCTATTAATATCCATATCATATGATATATAAAATATTATATATAGTTGATATATTTATATATAATATATAATTTGTTATATTATTATGTGTTATATTTAATACATATATAAATATTATATATTATATATTGATATTTTATCATCTATTTACCCATTATTTATAATTCTATACATACATATATATTATATATAATATGGATATCCATCAATCTATAATTCTATATATATGGATAAGATATCCATATTATATATAATATGTATCCATATTATTATTATCCATATTATATCTGATCTATATGATATAATATGAATATAGCATAAAATAATATGATCTATAGCATGTTTTATCTTATTATCCATATTATTATTCAAATCATCCATATTAATATCCATATTATATCATATACAAAATATTATCTATAAATCATTAATATATTTATATACAATATAAGATTTATTATATATTATATTTTATATATTAAATATATAAAGATTATATTATATATATTATATATGAATATCTTATCAATCTATTTATCGATTATTTATCTATTATTCTATACATACATATACATACATATTATATATAATATGGATATCTTACTCATCTATCTATAATTCTAGACATACATACACATATATGAATATATATATTCATGAGTCATATGACTCAGGTTGCATTTTTAAGTTCCCCAGTTTTAACCTAAAAGTGAGTTTATCGTTTTCAGGAGTATGAATTTTATATCATTATATTATATACACTGACACTTATATATCAAGAATACACACGTATGTAAAAACATATACATACACAATATATGTCTATACATATATTTGTAATAAATGTGTAGAATAGTAAAGAAGGATACCCATATGCACTTATGTTAGAATATATCATACAAGGTATAAAAGCAGAATTGAAGATATGATTTTCTCCATTTCTAGTGGAAGATCTTGAAATGTGCTCTTTAAATGTGTTATGAGTTGTTATAAAAACTGTAAAAAACGTAGCCCAAACTTACTTCTGGACACCCAAAACCACTATCTGTTCAATAAAGTACTTATGGCCCCCCAAAACCCACATATATTTGGAGCACTTTTACTTTTTAAATTGTACCAAGGCAATTCTAAGTTGCTTGAAAATAGTAATAAAGATCATACTTCTTCAGGATGTCCGAAAAGGCAAGCAGATCGATACAGAGAGTCGTGGAGTGCTCCAATAAAAAAGAATCATCGCTAGTCCTGCTCCCATTTGTGAACTACACACTCAAACAGGAACCCTCTTGGATTATATCATAGAAAAAGAATCCTGGGGCGCCTGGGTGACTCAGTCGGTTGAGCGTCTCACTCTTGATTTTGGCTCAGGTTGTGACCTCAGGGTCCTGGGATCTGACCCCTGAGAAGGGCACCAGTGGGCAGTCTGCTTGGAATTCTCCCTCTCCCTCTGCCCATCCCCTCACTCATGCCCCCTCTCTCTAAAGTAAATGAGTCTTTGAAAAAATAATAATTTTTTGTGCTGTAAGCATCAGCTTTCCGGTCTACCTCCTATGGTACCGCCGATAATTTCCCACTTCATTTCGGGCTACGATAGGTAACAGGACACTGAGTTATCCGTGGAGAGCAAGGAAATATATAAAAAGCTCTCCATGTGAACAGAAACAAATGTATAAACACTCTTTTCGTAGCCTGTCCCTAATCTGGAGAGTTTAGATCTGTTGGTATTGCTGCTTTGGCTTTGCAAGACATTTCAAAGCCAGCACCATGGGCTACTGATCACAAGGCTTCGCAGTGGCTTTGAAATTTTGAAAATGTGTGTTAACTGTGTTGTCCTGAAGGAATGGGAAGGCCTGCAGAGGAGTGGCAGAAATGCATACCCCCAAACTCTGAATAATCTACTCAGAGTAAATGTTCTACAGGTGACAACAAATCAAAAATAGTTTGGAGAAAGAGGTCACCACTCAGTGTCTGAAAAAAAAAAAAAAGACTCTGCTTATGGGTTGATGTGTCCACAAAGCAAGCAAACTGCCCGATATTGGAGAACAGTAAAGGTCCATTTTGGAAAACCTTCGAAATGGAATATTTATGGGGTGATTGCTGTGTAATGTGGAGATATGGTTTCTGGTGTGAGGTTGGTCAATGACAGGTTTGCTTCCCAAGGTATGGGGCTCCATGATTGTGTAGGTTTCTGGAGCACTTTCCTGATATGATGCTGGCATTGATAGACTGGTTCTCTTTTGAACCAGTTGTGGTGTTTCCTCTGGCTGGGGACAAGGAATAATCAGTTTCCCCTGCTGCTGAATTTGGAGCATAAGATCTTAATATTCTCATAAATTTCCAAAGTAGGACCAGATAGACTCTCTTACCTTGATCCATTTTATCTGCCAATCCTCTGTTTCACATGTCCATAATCTAAAATTATGTACCTACATTCTGTTTGACCTACACGACTTCATCTAACCTGTGTGGTTCTGCTTTCAGATTTTCTCAAAGTGTGCCTTCTTATGAGTGTGAATTTTTTTTACACAAGAATTTCAATGGTCCTGTAGTCCTTTGCATAAAATTCAAAATGTAATAGGCATATGGCCATTTACAAAAAGAAAAAAAAAAACCCACAAAAACATCATAGAGATCTAGTAACTGAGAAATGATGCTGTTAACATCCCTTACATGTGTGGATAACCAGCCACTCCTCTCTCTAGAAAATATTTTGCTTGTAATTTGAAGATTGTTTTTAAGTTATAATTTTTATGGTATTGTTTAGATATGAACTTCAATGAACCTTTGTCCTCCCAAACCATATTCATTGATATCTTTTCTGACTCCAGTTCTTAGGGTGAATGTGGATGAAATCAATGTGTGGGAATAAAACTTCTAAATGAGGAAGGGAAACAAAATATTTCAAAAACCTCCTTTCATTAGGAAGACTACAGATTCGTATGTTGTTCATGTTTTAAATCTGTATTTATTCAAGAGAAGCTTGTGGGTTTCCGTTTAGAAATGATAACCAAAATCTCCCTTCCACCACAGAGCAGAGACTGCTAGACTGTCCTCGATATCCATGTCACTCTCCTTCTTCAGTTAATGAACTGAAGACTTGGTCCAGCCCTGGCCAGTAAGAGAATAGGCTCCATTTCTCAGTGCCTCCTGGGATTGGGCATGGCTGTATGACCACGTTTCAGACAACACAATGTAAGGGTGAGTTGTCTGAGCGAAATCCAGGAAACATTCCAACAACAGAAGTGTTCTTAAAGATCCATCCAGATCTATCATAAGTCAGGAAAACACATTAGAGATGTAAAAAGGCAGGAGAATCCTTGACCGCTGATACCATCAATGACTATGTAGTCCCAGAGAAATACCTCCAAGCCAGTATGAATTAATTCTAAGCAATCCAAACCTAGGTTTTTTTTTTAAATTCCTAAATTATTGTCATTTACCAAATCTAGTTTTAATTAGAGTCTTTCTCTTACACCGGTAAAAGGAATTGTCCTTGAACAAAGACCGCAGTAGGGCCACTGGCTCCCTGTGCCATCAAAACCCCCTATATAACTTTGACACAGCCAAAAATTAACTAGTAATAGTCTACTGTTGACCAGAAGCTTTACCAATTACAGTCAATTTACATATATTGTGCCTATTATGTGTAGAATATATTATATTCTTTTTTTTTAAAGATTTTACTTATTTATTCGACAGAGAGAAAACACAAGCAGGGGAAGTGGCAGGAAGAGGGAGAGGGAGCAGCAGACTCCATGCTGAGCTGGGAGCCCAACGCAGGGCTCAAAACCAGGACCCTGGGATCATGACCTGAGCTGAAAGTAGACGCTTAACCAACTGAGCGACCCAGGCACCCCTAGAAGGTACTATATTCTTAGAATAAAATAAGCTAGAGAAAAGAAGATGTTATTAAGAAAGTCATGAGGAGGAGAAAATAGGTTTACAGCACTGGACTATATTTATAAAAAACAAAAAAAGAAAATCCACATATAAATGGACCCATGCAGTTCAGATCCATGTTGTTCAAGGGTCAACTGTATTTCTCCTCTAAATAATTTGTTATCGCCTATGTTTCTATGGTTACACTTGAATAAAAGTGGTCTGGTGATAAGAATCTTATTTCTCAACATGGATGTGTTAGCCACATTGCATGATATAATGAACATAATGCATATTTATAGAAAGACAATCATCCCTAAAATTTTTGGAATCTGAGTGTTCCATTGTGGGAGATCTATTTTAAAAACTGACTGCAGTTCAGACATGCTCTATTTCCAGAAATAAAATGTAAATTGTACACTTTGTAACTTCTTGCTTTTGTGATTGATATTGGCAATGTCAAACTCTTCAAATATTTGTGTAGGACAGGAAGGTCAATGTTTGGGATTTCATAGCAGGGTAGTATCAGGTATGCAGAATGAGATTTTTTTTTTTTTAATAAAAATGTACTTTTGATGTGATGCTGGTCTACAGTAGAGAAAAAGAAAAAGAAAAAAAGTGACAGCGTTGCTTTGTCTGCTTAAACGATTTCAAATAGCAGTATGACTGGACTGTCTTTAAACATCAGGTCTAAAGGATGACAAGGATTTGAAGTTGTTCAACAGATTAGAGGTGAGGCACACAGGATGTCCAACTTTTTAAAGGTTCACTTAGGGGTGAAAAGGCAGTAGCGGTGGAAGATAGTTTTACAGAGTATGTGTGTGGCACCATGTCTGGAAGAACAAGTCCATGTTTTCAAGAACGAGTCCATGTTTGCAAGAACGAGTCCATGTTTGCAAGAACGAGTCCATGATTGCATGGCCTTGAACTTGTTCAGCCAATCCTTTTCCTTTCCAACACAACGTGCTCTCTCATCCAACTCCCCACTGACTGCAACTCCATCATTCTTTTTTTTTTTTAAAGATTTTTTTTTAAGATTTTATTTATTTGACAGAGACACAGAGAGAGAGATCACAAATACACAGAGAGGCAGGCAGAGAGAAGAGGAAGGAGGCTCCCCGCTGAGCAGAGAGCCCAACGTGGGGCTCGATCCCAGGACCCTGAGATCATGACCTGAGCCGAAGGCAGAGGCTTAACCCACTGAGCCACCCAGCTGCCCCCAACTCCATCATGCTTATCGCTACCTTTGCATCGTGTTCTTGGAGGATAAGGGATGGACATCCCGGGGGAAAGGGAAGAGAATGAAAAGAGAGGCCAAAGAAGGACATATGTGTGTGTCCCAAAGTGGGTGTTTTATGCATATTCATGACGGGATGAAATATGTTAATTAATCAATTATGCAAGGAGTTAGTGGCAAATATTCCACTGTTGCCCAGCATGGGCTCGTTTGAGGCATTCCAGGGGGACCCAGGGGGAGCAAATTGAATACTGTTATTTCCCATAAACCCACTAAAAAGACAAAAAAATAATGTGTCAGTAAGAGGCAAAATTTTGCAAGACAGAAATAGGAGAGCGGATGACCACATGTTCAAGATTGCAACAATGTAAGACAAGCTGGGAAGCAGATGGATGGATCCCAATGTATCCAGATCAGAGAAACTTGGAACATCTCATCCTCAGGGGACTAAAACCGGGAAACAGGACAACTCTTGGCCCCAAATGCCAGAAATACTTGGGAACTGGTGGTAAAAGCAGCCTCTGGTTGTGAGGTCCCAAGTGGGGAGAAAGCAGAACTTTCCTAAAAAAAAAAAAAGAAAAAAAAAAAAAAGAAACCTCCCAGCCCCAGCTCATCCCACTCAACTGGAGAATTGCCTCCTACTGGACCTGGCAGAGGACCCACTGGCAATCGTGTCTGTCTCGAAGGGACTCCATCCTTCCCAACACCAACTACAGCTAGTGGGCAGGTATGACTATGGGAGCATAGCAAAGTCTACACACTGCGTGTTGAGAAACACAGCCCTCTTCCCACATTACATTCTAAAATGGCTGAGAGCAGGGGTTAAATATTTCTCCCTAGGAAAACTGAGAAATGCAGAGAGAACAGGAACAGATACTGGTATGTACATGGTCCCATTGAAAGCACATGGCCCCATTTTAAGTGTGAATCCAATGAGTTGGCAAAATGTCTCCAATCCCATGGAGCTTCTAGTCTGTGTTTGCACAATTGAGGATGACCCAGCATTTGACGCGGTCATCCATCCAACATGAAACAAAGGGACGGCTAGATTGGTGGTTCCCAAAGTGTGGCCCAAGAGTATCTGGGGTTCCACAGAGCCAAAATTCCTTTCATAAAAATAATGGGATTCGACTTAATGTTTGCCTCTATTTTTTTTTGTACTTTTAGTTTTAAGAGCATATGGTGATGTTCACCACAAGTTCCATAGCTTTAGATATCACAACAGTCAAAGTCCAAAACCAAACAGAAGACACCAGCTGTGTTTCAGTAAGATGGACATTGAGCAGAGCTGCAGGAATGTAAGACATTGTCTTTACTATATATTTTTTGAATGCATAGCTATTTCTAAAAATTATTCCATTTTTTTAAATTATTTTTTTTATTATTATTTTTTAGGTAGGCTCCATGTCCAGTGTGACCCCAATGTGGGGCTCAAACTCATGACCCTGAGATCAACACCTGAGTTGAGATCAAGGTGCTTAACCAACTGAGTCACCCAGGCAACCCCTCCAAATTATTCTATTTTTTAAATAAGGTACTATATTTATTTTTGTGATTTAAAACTGAATAAAGAAAGAAAACTTTTTAAAACTCTCAGTTCTGGGGTGCTTGGGTGGTTCAGTGGGTTAAGCCTCTGCTTTCGGCTGAGGTCATGGTCTCAGGGTCCTGGGATCAAGCCCCACGTCGGGCTCTCTGCTCGGCAGGGACCTGCTTCCCCCTCTCCCTCTCCCTGCCTCTCTGCCTACTTGTGACCTCTCTCTCTCTGCCAAATAAATAAATAAAATCTTTTAAAAATAAAAATAAAAAATAAAACTCTTAGCTCTAATTTCTAATAGGGTATATACTGATAGATACAACTCACTTGTAAAACATGTCTACATGGTACAGAGCATCATATACATGTATCAGAAAGGTGGGGAGTGGTCCTAGAGGTGGTTCTTTTCACTTACCTAGTCTTGGTGTTTCTATCCTTTCAGCTTAGAAAGACACAAAACTCTTCCTACATGTTAGGAATGTGGTGGAGAAGGCTGTCCTTATTTTAAATTTAGTAGTTTCCCTTAAACACATACACAGACACACCTATATATATACTGTATATATTATATTATATATATTATATTATATATAATATGTGTATATGCATACATATATATCCATGGGGACAAACAGATAGATTGATGATAGGTAAGTAGGTAGATACATAGGTAGGTAGATAGAGGATAGGTGATAGGTAGATAGAACAAAGATAGATAGATGATAGATAGATAGATAGATAGTTGGATGATAGGTAGATAGATAGGATAGACAGATAGATAGGTAGATACATAGGTAGATATGATTGATGATAGGTAGATGATAGATGATAGATAGATATGAGAGATGGGCAGATAGGTAGGTAGAGAGATAGATAGATACAGATAGATGCTAGATATGATAGACAGGTAGATTGGTAGGTAGATATAATAGGTGCATAGATGAGGGTAGGTAGGTAGATAGGTAGATGATAGACAGACAGATCGATATGATAGATGGGTAGATAGGTAGATAGATATGATAGATAGATGGGTGGATGGATAAATAGATAGATAGATGATAGATAGATATGACAGATAGTTAGATAGACAGATAGATATGATAGATGGATGGACGGATGGATAAATAGATAGATAATAGATGATAGATATAATAGACAGGTAGATAGGGAGGTAGATATAATAGGTGGAGAGATGAGTGGGTAGGTAGGTTGATAGGAAGATAGGTGATAGATGATTTAGATAGGTAGATAGATGATAGATAAACAGATGATGGGCATAATTCCTATCATATCCCATATTTCCTCATCAAAAATGTCTAGATAATTTAATACCAATGGATGTATTATAATAACAGCCATTCTCCTCCCAAAATGCTTCATGTATTACCTCATTTGATCCATTTGCTAATTTCTCCTTTACTGGCAATTTGGTGACTACTGGGTCTCTTCTCTGAAATGTGCAAGGACAATGGTAACCAGATAAATTAGGCCAACATCTCTGTGTCTGAAAGCAGCGTGTGGGTGGTGTGTTCCCCGGTTCAGAAGAGACGGGTGTTAGCTCTTCCTGTTCTGAAGAGGTTCCACCATCTAATCACCCACCCAAACCTTTGTTTTCAAGTAATCTTTTCTGCAGTGTATTACAATGTTTCCAAACCCAACCCTTGCAATCAAACGAGGAGTGTCCCTCCTCTCTTATGGTACTTCTGTCCCCAGCTCCCTAGATTGAGATCAGGAAGCAAACACATTTCTCAGAAAGCACAAAGAGATTTGAAATGTAGAATGGAACAGGTTCCAAGACTAAGAAATTAATGCCCACACCCAAAGGCACAAAGTAATTATTTTCCGAAGACTGTGCCTGCTAATCCGTAACTGCCAGACAAACAGTATTTCAGCGAGAGGTGCGCCATAGGATGAATAACAAACTACCCTTCTTTGTACCTATGAAACCCTTCCCCTGTCTGATGCCATACAATGCCACCCTCTACAAACATCACAGGAACTCTCTTAAAAAACCAGAGCCAGCCGCACTTCCCTCTGCTCTAAATCAGCCCTTTATTGCTTTACACACATGCTACGGTTCTGTCTGTATTCAGCTTGGTTGGAAAGCTGGGAACTAGGGCTAGGAATCGGGATCTGAGAAGTTGCACGTAAGAGACAAAAGAAAAATAATGTGGAGTCGATAGAAAGGTATACGTGAGCAAGAAGACTGGCACCATGTGGCCCTCTCTCGTTGGCTGAGAGCCTCACGGGTCACTTCTATTTCCAGGTCCCTAATGGCTAATGCAGGCTCCTTTAGTATCTGGTTCTTTACAGATGGTACAACCAAATTACCTTTATGGCTGGTGCACCATATGCAGATGGTCCTGTTCTTACCCACACCCATTTCCGAAGGATTGCTGTGGACATACACGGGCTTCAGAGAGTTCCTTCCTTCACCTACAACCAGTGACTGACAGATGTAGGCTATAAGAAGTTACATCTCTCACTTCAATCAGAACAAATGCTGAGCTGCAGTCCATACCCCTGAGCTCCCTGTGGGGCCAGGCTGAGAGGCCTTGGCCTCCGTCCTGCCCAATCTGCTCCCATCACTCCATGACAAGAGTCTGCTGAGACCACACCCTCCATAAACCTTGAGCCCTGTCTCAGCTTCTGCTTCTAGAAGGACTGCCCAGTGTTTCAACACAAGGATGATTCCCAGAGACTGCTCCAGTAGCTCTTAGGGTTACCCTGAAGACCTAGCCATCGCCTGCATGTTCCCTCCTGCTTTGTGGAGATGTCAGTGGAGAAAACGGGAGCCCGGCTTAGATGCTGTGCTATTGTGGCTTCTGCAACTAAACGTCTTGTGACACCCTGGATCTCTCTGGACACCCTACAACAAGGCATGTGCCTCTGAATGAGCTCCATGGAGACAGAGCCAGATGGGATGCTGCAATTGGGTCATGCCCAGCCCTGTTCTCCTGATGGCTCTCCTGCTCTCCATCCTCCCAGGGAAAGGGAAAGGAGTCTCTGTTTCTGATTCTGTTACAATGATCTGAAAATACTTTTGCTCTTGGAAGCAATGGCCAGGTTCTCCCATCCTTTATAGTTGGGAACTGGTCAACGTGCCAGGTGGGACAGATGGCTGCTTGGACAGCTTGCTGTTGGTTCAATGTGGTTGCTTGGGTGAGTCCTATCTCAAGAGCTCCTAGCACTCTGATTCAGATTCATCCCAACCTGGACTCTACTTTAGTGAGAGATTTCTAAAGATAGCAAGTCCTTGTGGCTAAAACAAAAATAATTGAGCTTCTTACTTGAGAACCAGGGAGCAATGAGTACAATCTCCAGGAGGAAATAATGGTGAGGAACACTCAAAGTTATGAGTGTTCTTCAGCCAGTTGCTGCCACTGCACAAGACATGTCCCTACCCATTCTTTGTGTACTATGAAAGAGGATGAATGAGTTGGACAGACACTATCTTCTCCACCCGCCCATTAGACATGCCAAGAAAGCATAAGAAAGCATGATCCTAGGGAGTCAGCCGGCTTTCTAGACAATCTGGGACCTCTCTTCTGCACTTGAAGGGCAAATAGCAAATGTGTTTAAACCCATATGTCCACTTTTCTTATTTAAGATGCCATGTGATAAGACATTCAAAAATATAGATGATATAGACAGCATTTTTTATGAAGCAAACCTATCCTAAGAAAGTTTAGTAGAAGATACAGGGGAATATTAGGAAAGATGGCATGATGAATCAAAATCAATGAACAAAGTCAGGTAACAGGTGACAGGTACTGGTGTCAGGGCTACACGGTCATTATCTGCAAGCATTCACAAGTGTTTAAAATCCAAGTCAATTCTTGACACAAACTAGGAGGACATGTATTCTTGAGACTGAGTCCAAAATGATGATCAGTTCTCACGAACATGGAGTGTAATTCAGTGAAGAACATATGAAAAAGGAAGCTACCATGTATGACCGAGCTTCCCGAGGGCCGTTCCTCAGGACATTGTCCATGTCACCTGTCACAACTACATCACACGGCTCATGAATGAAATGATTTGGAAGCCAAGCTTCTATGGACTAGGTTTCCCTACAGATAATTCATTCCAGGTCGTCCTTTGGAAGAGTGAGAGTTGACAGACATCTGAATGCACTTCCAGATGACATACACATATGCACACTATAGATACACACATTACTCACAGATTACATATCTATACACATGACACTCGTACTTGACACACACTACACATGCACGTCACACACACATATGTTATATGCACATTATGCACATTATGTACACACACATGACACACACATTATGCATGCACTCACATTTGGAAATCTGTAGTTGTGCCTTTGGAGAGATTCAGGTGGACACATTTGGGTGAGAAGCAAAGCACTGAACCATGAACAGGTTGTGCACCCTCAGGGTGAGTTCTGTGAATTTGTGATAAGTGCACGGTGATCAGTGTGAGGTCTCAGTCTTTGGCAAAACCTCCAGTACAACTGGTTTATGTTTTAGGTAAAACATTCCATCTCCCCCAGGAAAAACTAAGATGTTCATCCATTTAGGAAGCTGATCCCATAATTCATGAAACATGGGCATCCTACTCTTTGCCTAGACAAGGGAATGACTCCATTGGGTGCCGAGCATTATAGCTCTACGCCAGGCAAGGACGCAGAGCTGGGGGGTCTTCTCCACATCAGCAGTGGGGTGTGTATGTCCCAAGTTTTCTAAGCTTGACACAGGACTCAGAGGTTCTACACAAGAAGGTTCACAGATCTGGCACCATGAAAATGTACGTTTCTCGGATCTGGCGTAAGATGTGATGAAAAGTCATGAAGATAAGATACATCATAAATACTTGAGACATGCTATCAACATAACATGTACATAGAACCATTTCAAGAGAATATGAGCTTTAGGGATAGTTCTAATTAGTTGACAAAACAAAGGGAGTCATTGTGATGAGTCCATGCCCATCTCTCTGCATAATCAAAAATGTGTACGTCCTTTTTCTTACTTTGCAAATATGATAACCTAAAATGTTGTGTTTATTTTTCTTATAGTAGTGTGATTAACCATTTGTTTACATTCATGGGCTATTTAAATCTTTTCCGTGAATACATTTTTTCATACTTTAAAAAGACTCTTGTGATCCGATTATTTTATTAATACCTATTTTTGTTGCTTATTTGAAGCACTCACTTAAAGAACACACTAAAATGGGCTCATTGATCCTTCTGTGTGTTGAAATGATAAAACAGAGACGATTACCGTTTCGGTTTTGTTTGTTTACGGTTTCTGGCTTTGACAGAGTCAATATGGTCCTTGAGATCATGAAGTTTGACATCTAATATTCTGAGTTTATGATTTTCTGCAGTCATGTAAGGAAGGTATTCCACTCCCAAATCTATAAAAATATTATTCCCCTTTTCTCCTCATGATATTTTTTGGTTTTGTTTTTGAGGGTTTTTTTTTTTTTTTTTGGTTTTTTAGTGTCAAAATCTTTTTTTTTCCGTTTGGGGTCTATTTGTATACTACTCCCCGGCCCCCAGTAGACAGCCAAAAATTACACATGCACATACTCATAAAACACTGTTTATGGGAAATGGCTTCCTGATTGGAGCTAACCTTCTCACGTATGATAAATGCCTCCTACACACGGGTCTGCCTCTAGATTTTACATTTTATTTTTTAATACTGTCTTTCTCTCTCTGCTGCACTTACCTACTATTTCTACTACAGTCAGTAGGGAAAGATCCATTAATATCTAAAGGAACAATATTTCTGCCTTATATTTCCATCTCAAATATTTTTTTCTCAATTATCACAGCACATTTCTCAACCCCAAAATGTGAGACTCAGTTTCATACGTTCTGCCGAAACTCCCATCCATGTGTTTGAACCACGTTGCCTTGATAGATGAATTTAAGATGGATGGGTACGTTAACTTTAGCATTTCAAAGTCATAAGGGGGGGGGAAAGAAGCAATGGTTTAAAATAATAAATATCCCAAAAGAATTTGGTAAGAGCCCACTGTTTACACTTCCAATACAAGATCCTGAGGACTGTGCTCTTTTCCTGAATTATTTTTAAGCCATGGACGCCGTAGGATATCTTGATGATGCATGGTCTCCTGGGAAAAGCCTAATTTTGCATGGGCTGCTTTATATCAGATCTAAACTCATAAGATTTACTAACTGATCTTGCAAGGAGAGAACATTATGCATTAATTGACTTCTGCGGGCTCTTCATTCTCTGTGTCTCTGTTGCAAACAGCTGGTGTGGCAGGTGGTGCAGTAGAATGCATACCATGGTGGAGACTATGAACTCACACTTTTCCTAAATAAAACAAGTTACCGGTAGAGACCACAGATCCCAGCTCCCATGGTCTAGAGAGACCACTTCAAATTATGAAAAAGGCATGCTATCATTTAATTCCGTGGCCTTCTACAGCTGAGTTTGCCTTTTTTTATCAATAACAGATTTGAAATTGATCAGTATGGTTTTCTCTTCGGCGCATGTTAACTGAATGGATGGACGTGTACGTAGACGGCATCAATGATTTGCACACGCATAAGGCCGGGGACCGGGTCTCTGGATGGTTTTGTTTTGTTTTCCCTAATCTACTGAACTTTTATTCTCACTGGAGACAAAGAAGTGGTGGGTAAAAAATTAAGCAAAACTAACACACTTAGGCAACTGGGTGATTTTTTCTAAAGCAAGGACTCCATCAAATTCCAGAACATTGCTTGATTTGGTGAGTGAAAGAAGGCTCACAATGACATCACCAGTCTTCCAAATGAATATTGCATTTTGATTATTAACAGTAGTGTCAAATTGTTAAGCCTCGTTTTGGTAAAAGGATGGTGAATGAGTATTTTTTTTGTTTGCTTTCTGGGGCCACAGCCTGTTTTTCTAGATGTCCGTTAGAGAGTGCCACAACGTCGGGATCTCCATTTGCGGGACATTTGAAAATACATCGCAACAAGGTTTAGGCAGAGGCTACCTGCTCACAAATTCTGAAGAGTCTGAAGGAATGGATGATTGTATATTTCTGTGTTCAGAGCGCCGAGGTCAGTGATTGAAAAGACTACTACGGCAGCTGGTCTGTTCTAGAAGAGTCTATGATCTCCAAGGACACACACACATCATGGCTCCCATATCTGGTCACTCATGTGCTTCTCATCTACACATTTCCATTGTGTGATGTCAACTCCAATAAGGACACACAACCATCAATGGTGATGATGGGGTTGTTCTGTCCATTGCCAAGGTGACATTGATGCCATATGTACACGTTTGCATAGCATCCCCAGAAATCTTTCTCTTTCCCTCTCTGTTCAACCGTTCCCATGTCCCTCTGTCCATCAAAACCCTTTGTGTCTGGATGCTGAGAGTTTTTAGCCCCTCCTTCTGCATCTTTTCCTTGGCCGTGCGCCGTCTGACCTTCTTCTACCCCCTTTGCCGTGTCAGCGATGTGACTGCGTTGCGAACACCGATTCATAAAGATAGCTATATATTTGCAAATGCATAAACATCTGAATTTAATATAAAGCAATGCTTTATGTTAAAAAGGCTGAATTGAACAAAAAGCGATGGGCGTGGGACATAGGAAACCCCCATACTGAGACGGAAAATGAAATACGCAAACAGCTCCCGTCCCTGGGAAAAGAGGACATTCATTTTTCATCAAGAAATGTTGAGAATATGTCTCCTTCCTTTTCCTACCTACATGTATTTCACAAGCAAAGATACTCCTAATGCTAAGATTACTGTCTCTGATTTTAGTTTTATTTTATTTTTTCTTTTTATGTTTTGTTTTGGAGGGAGGGGGAAGATCTCCGGCGAGGAACTACTCTATAAATGGGCTTAAATATAATTGCATGCCATTATAATTGAGGCTTTCATAATCACTACAATAAAATTACTACTTTACCAAATGTAAACTATATATTCCAGGAACTATCAATCACCCTGACAACCTCCGGAGTAAATGCAAGAATTTATCTATTTCATCTCTCCCTGCAATTTCCGTTCTATTTATAGAGGTCCCCGTGGCATTGGTGAGGACTCGTTTCGGGGAAACTTTCTCCAAGTCTCTTGTTCTAGCCTCATCTTTCTGTTGCTGGTTTTATTTTCGCAGTGGTCGCTTTGTTTTTTTAAAAATAGAGCGTCTGTTCTGAGTTACTTGAGAAGGGAGACAGGTAGAAACGCTGTGTTTCAGCCGTGCAGCCTCAGTGAAGTTGTAGCTAAACGTAATTGCCATAATCCTAAATGCTGGTAACGTTGACAATACGTGTGGAGAATGGCTTATCAATGAGAAATATTGGATGATTACGAATTAAGTTAAAGCAACATTTTTTTAAAAAAAATGACTTTATACTCCCTAACGGGTCACAAGAAATTAGTGTAATATAGTTCTGCCTTTTCTCATGCTTTCCCAGTTTATTTTATTCTGCAACAGGATCTCTGTGGAAATGACCTGAGTGTAAATACGTCTCATCTGGACCCCGCCACCCGTGGCTCTGTCGTCTTTCATTCTTCTCTCTTCCATATCTTCGTGCCAGAGGCACTGGGATGTTTTAGGATCATATTAAATCTTGTTGATGCAAAACACTAAAGCATTTATTTATTTATTTGCAATAAAAAACATAAAGGAGTCCCTCCCTTCCGAGACCTCCAGTGGACCCCTGAACCTACACAGAGTAGCAGACCCTATATATGCTATTTTTTTCTTATACATACATACCTATGGTAATGGTTAATAAGTTAGGCACAGTAAGAGATTAATATTAATGAATTGTTGACTATTAACATTAACTATTAATGATAAAATACCTTATTGTGTCACACTCCTGCTTCCTCTTGGGACAGTAAAAAGCCTCCATGAGGAGATGAACCAGGGTCAAGGACACAGGTGTTGTTGGACTCTACACAGGTAGAGTTAGGCTCCTGACCTACTGAGCCCACCTCAACAGGAACATCTGTTTCCAAAATCCGATGGAGCGTGGGCAGGCGAAATCTTGCACAAGAGGGGAATACAGTCTGTGCCTGTTGTACAAAAACTAGAAAGTAGAAATGCAAAACTACAAATAGGATAAAAATCATCTCAAATCTCGTGAGTCAGGGGATGACCACTCAGTGAGTTCCCAACATCCTGCATTCTCTGTCGTTTTAAATATCCATGCAAATTTTTATTTACATAAATGGGATCACCTGTGCATTCTCATTTTTAGTATATATATATATATATATTTTTTTTTTTTTTTCTTTTCCTTCAGCCATGTATGCTGGACCCTTTTCCAGTTCAATATATATGCACGGACATCATCATTTTTCATGGTCAAGGAGTCTGTCCGTTCCCTGGCATTCCTATGTGTAGATGGTCACAATGTTTCCTCCTCTCAAAGGCCACAATCAAGGTTCAGTTTTCAAGGCGGTAGAAATTAAAGGAGATACACGCTCTGCAATCCTCAGAAGAGCACACAATTTGCAAAATTACCAGGAGATGATGCATAAAACATCAGATGAAAGAAGAGATCACAGCTGAAGGCATGATCTGAATTTGGCCGCACGAGGTGACAACGGCGCTACGTCTCCCTAAAGAACTGAGCTTCTAGAAATTTCTATCTTGGAATAGAGCTGACCCTCGAACAACGTGGGTTTGAACCACTTACATGTGGATTTTTTCTTAGTTAAGCGCAGAGCAGTCCTATACATGTATTTTCTCTTTAATTTCTTAATCGCATTTTCTATTCTCTGGCCTACTTTATCATAAGAATACAGTTTACAGTACATGGCTCATACAAAATATGTATAAATAGACTATTTTATTAGCCAAGGTGTCTCGTCAATGGGAGGCTATCAGTAGTTAAGCTTTTTTGGGGAGGGCCAAGAATTAAACACAGATTTTGACTCCCCCAGGGGGTAGGTAGGTCAGCAGCCCTGACCCCCACATTGTTCACGGGTCAGCTGAATTTTCATTTTGTGCAAGTTGATGAGATCCAACATCTTGGGAATTCAGATTTCTAACAATAAACCCCAGTGGAAACATCGCTGACTAATATCATTTAGGATGCATAAATATTTAACATGAATGACATCATTTTATCAAGCAGGTTCCCTATAACCAGATTTGCATTCTGTTGTACCTACAGGTCATAGTTGGGGACCGTAACACATACTTTATTCTCGCTCTCTCTCTCTCTCTCTCTCTCTTTTTTTTTTTGGCAAATGACTTAAATATAATCTAAATCAGGAGGTCTCTGGCAAGTAATCAGGAGTGGTACGCTTTCTATAAATTTTGTGATAATGAATCACAGAGCAGAGAACATCGCTTGGCTAACGGAACACATGGTTTTGTGCAAACACAAGCTCTATCAGAGGAGGAGACGCGGTGGTTTGTGAGGGAAGGAAGTGACCTCCTTTCTCCACAGGCGTTTCAGAATGAGACTAAATTGCCCTGTGAGGGAGCACCTGCAGGAAACCTTCTTCCCCCTCAGCCTCAGCAACTCCTCCCAGCCTTCTGGACTCCTGCCCACCCTGGGCTACGGATTCGGCCCCAAGGCTAAGACAGCTGCGAGAGAAAGAACGCTCATCTTCATGAAAATAGGCTTTGAAGCCCTTTTGCAGATAAACACTCTTCATTTGTTAATGACTTAATCCTTTAATTAAAGCTCACTTTGTTAGGTGGCTTGGCTTTCGAAACACAGCCAACTGCACAGATATTTGCATCAGTCCTTTAAAGACCATCAGACCAGGGGAGGTGGTTAAAAATAACATTGTTGCAGGTTTACGGTAAACCGATACAATCTATCTATCCCCCTGCCCCAGGGGGGTTGGGAAGAGATTACAGAAGCCTTTGTGTTGAATTAGGATTTCTGAAATGTAACTCTTCCTTTTGCATCCATCTGAAATTGATATGTGTGCTTGTGTTACTTAGTCTCTCATAATGCACCAGCATTCAAGTCCTTTCCTTTTCTTTTCCCTTGAAATTGTAGACGAGTGAGAATGGATACAAGGAATTAGTAAACCTAGACAGTCTAAAACCTGAATTGCAAAGGGTCGCTAAGATATGTTTCCCTGGAAATGGGCGCTCTGGCGTATCCTTGACTTAGAAAGGCAGTTTCAGTGAAAGCACGGTGTGGAGAGTGTGTGACTGTGTTATTCATTCGTGCTGTGTTTCCACTGCCTGTGGGTCTTTTTAAGCTTCCGGGTAGAACTAATAATATTGATGTTTTAGTGTGTTACAGGTGTTATGCCAAATGGGAGAGGCGCTGTTTACCGTATATCTGGAGAGAGGAAAGTTATAAAATGCCAGTGATTTTCAAGTTAGAAGTGAACTCATATTTGATCAGCTAGTTCTTTGGGGGAGGCGAAGGGGCCATCCCTAGAGACCAGCAATGACCTATAAGCTAAAATGCAATGACACATGAATCCAAATAGAAAAATGAAAAGTAGGAGAGTTCATAAATCCATTCAAGAAAGTGGGCAAGTAAAACGTGAAAATACCAATATTATCCATATCTGTAAGTGTGGTGTGGCCGCCATGAGGAGACTGAAAGCAATCACGTTCTCCGCACGTAATATGAGTATTTTGAAATCCTCTATAAACGTATTTGTAGAGAAATGGAACTCCTGTATCAACATACCACATTTTAAGTTAAAAATAAGGAGTTGAAAATGGGTTCCTGGCCTCAATGGACGAAGAGACATGCTTTACCATCCCTCATGAAACCATGAGACATGGAAAGAAATCCAAGAAAAACCTTCAGGAAACCCTGAGCGGTGATCTTTGAGAGAAACAAGACCAACTCCCTGACACCCAGATTGTCCCAGCTGACTAAGTGCCTGGAGAGTGTTTCCAGGCCATGACCTACGGTGAGAGAAGCCAGGCAGAACCCAGAAAGCTCTCCGAATCTTTGGAGACCAGAGTAGGCAGGGTTCCTAGGACAGAGGACCAGAAAAAAGAGTTCTTCACCTGGACAGAAGAATGGAGATCTGCACAGAGTCCTCCCGCCACTTTGACGTGAGTGAATTTCAGGACATTTAGATGAGGAGACCACCATGCAGGCTGCTCAAAGCTGGGGAAGGAACCCCCTAAAACACAGTAGGATCTACATAAAACATGAGGCCAGTTAGGGTCTCATGGGACAGAAAGGTAGAAGAAAAATGATTAAATGTCCTTACTAGCTACAACCCATTGACAAGTCCTTGAAACAGGCAGAGTGATCTTCCTCTAGGAACTCAGCTGACTTGATGTCCACACTTTGCTAAGGACAAAAGGCCATTTTAGCCCAACCCCCAGGATCCTATAAGTCTACTTTAGGGTATAAAAATTCCTTTGGGAACTTCCTTTACCTCTAAATCCCCCAAGATACATGTTGGCAATCATCCCCCATGCATATGACCCCCCGATATGCAACTGAAGGTTCTCATGATTAAGGTTTTATTACATGGTAATAAAAGATCTTATCCCAGCAACAGCTACACCCCTCAAACTTTGCCTCCAAAATTCCTTACAGACTTCAGCTCTTCCTAACTCCCTCCTAACTTGGAAGTATATAATAGGGGGGCCAGCCCTTGTGACCCCAGTGCAGGTCTTCCTGTCCATAGGTCCTGTCCCCGTGCTTCTATAAAACCACCTTTTTGTACCAGAGACCAAAAGAATTCTTTTGGGCTGTTGACTGTGAACCCTAATGTCTTTCCTACATCAGCCAGGAAACAAACCACTGGAGGGGAGAGGGAATGTTTCCTGGAGCTCGTCCAGAACCAGGAACAGCTGCTGTTCCCACCAGCCATCCTGGAAAACTTCATAAGTTTGAGGCTAGTGGATGAGCTGCCCAGAAGGATTTTGCCTCAGTAGGAGATGGTTTGATAGGCCTGACAACCACTGTGGTCCAGACTAATCAACCCTAATAGCGAGATGTGAAAGAAACTCGTGTGTGTGTGTGTGTGTGTGTGATGCACACGTGTCCCAGAAGAATGCCAAGGATATCTATGAGAATACAAAAATACCCAGCACCCAATAAAGTAAAATTCACAATGTTTGATGCCCCATCAAAAAGATTGCCCAAAACAGAACCAGTGTACAGAAATCAATTGTGTTTTTATATACCAGTTATGGGAATGGAAACTGAAATACCATTTATCAAGAAACACTTTTCACTCTACCATTAAAATACAGAACACACAGGGGCACACCTGACAGAACGCTGGAGAGACCCGTACAGGGTCTACCAAAACTATTCCTGAGAAACATAGAGCATTAAGAGTCAGAAGACTCCGTATTTCTTGTTATGATGTCATTTATCTTCAAATCGATCTCTACATTCAAAAACATCCCCCCTCCATTTCCAGCAGGCTTGTTGGGTAGAAAATGCCAAGTTGAATTTGACAAGTTGAACAGAAATATAAAACACTGAGACTGGTCAAAGCGACTTTCAAAAACAGGAACGAAGCCAGAGAACATGTAGTATCTGGCTTCAAGTCTTATTTTAAAGCTACCATGATCAAGAGAGTCGGCTATCATCCATGATGTAGGAAAGATATTAGGATCCGAAGCTGACTGTCAAAGAATGCTTGAGACATCTTTGGTGCAAACAGGTGATTTTATGGAAGCCGGGGGACAGGACCCATGGGCAGAAACAGCTGTCCTGGGGTCATGAAGAGGGGTTCATTATATACTTCCAAGTTGGGAGGGGGTTAGGGATAGTCTAAGTCTCAAAGGAATTTTGGAAGCAAGGTTTCTGGGACCTTGAGGGGACTAGTTATTGTTGGGGAAAAGGTCATTTACTACCATCTAATAAAACCCTCGTCATGAGACACTTCAGATGTCTACCGGTGGGCCATATGCTCTGGGATGATTGGCAACACCAGTGTTGGCGGGTTTAGAGATAAAGGAGGTTTCCAAAGGAATTTTTATATATTAAAGTAAACTTACAGGATCCTGGTTGAGGGTAGGGTGGTGCTGGGAGGGGTAGGGTTGCCTTTTGCCCTTAGCCAAGTGTCCTCATTAAGGCAGATGAGTTCCTGGAGGAATGTCTCAGGTTGTTTCCAGAACTTGTCAGTGGACTATAGTTAGCAAGGAAATTTAATAGTTTTTCCTTCTGTCTTTGTTTCCCACATCAATGAACAACATAGACTAATCAATGGAACAGCTTTCAGGGTCTGGAAATAGACACATACAGATGTGAACAACTGATTTTGGAAAAAAACCGTGGCAACTTAGTGCAGGACGGACAGCATTTTTAAGCAAATGATCACAGAACAGATGTCCATATATAAAAACCAGAGCCAAACACACACACACACACACACACACACACAAAACTACCTCAGTACATACATTGCATCTTACTAAAGAGTTCACTCAAAATGGACCTTAAGCCTGAATTTAAGTGGAGATTGAAAATCTAAATGCATGAAATTTCTAAGAGACACAGAAGCAATGTTGGGTCAGCCAGTGATTTCTTGGATAAGACACCCAAATCATGATCATCAATGAAAAGAACTTTAACATGTGAAAGCACCTGCTCTTCAAAACATGCTATTAAGAGAATGAAAAGAGAAGCAGCAGAGAAAAATCATATATCCAATAACGAAATTGTAATAAGACAGAATTCTCAGATAGAAAACAAACATCTAATTTTTTTGTTTTAATTTGCAGAGATTTGAGCAGACACTTCACTTAAGGGAGATATATGCAAATAAGCACATGAAAACAGGTTCATGGTATCAGTCACTTGCAAGCAAATGGTAGATGCTGTGTCACGATTGCTAACTGGAAACCAGGTACCCATCAAGGAAAATGGATAAAGTCTGGTATGCCACGGATTCCTGCTCAGAAATAGGAAGCAATGCACTATTTTTTTTTTCAATGCACTATTGGTACATGTAAAAATATGGATAAAAGTAACTGTGTCAAGTGAGTAAGACCAAAAGCAAAAACCCAGAGTACATACCTTATGATCCCATTTACATACATTTGTAAGAAATGAAGAAGAATCTCTCTGCTGGGAAGGTAAGTACTGTTTGCCCGGGGATGGGGACCAGGAAGGGTGGGAGGTTGGGTCTGAGGGCTCTAAGTAGAGTTTTGAAGGAGATGGGAATGCTTGTAATTGTAATGATAGTTTCACAGATGCACACATATTTCAACACTAACCAATTAGTAGACTTTAAATATGTGTCCTGGGTCAATTTTATCTCACCAAAACTTTTTTTTAAAAGATTTTATTTATTTATTTGACCGAGAAATCACAAGTAGGCAGAGAGGCAGGCAGAGAGAGGGGAGGAAGCAGGCTCCCTGCTGAGCATAGAACCCAATACGGGGCTCGATCCCAGGACCCTGGGATCATGACCTGAGCCGAAGGCAGAGGCTTTAACCCACTGAGCCACCCAGGTGCCCCTCATCAGAACTTTTAAAATATTGATGAACTGATGGAGTTGCATTGATTGGGTTTTGAATGCTAAATGAGCTTTACATTATAGGACCAAATCTACTGTGTTGTCAAGTGCCATATTTTTGTCCCATTTCTCCTGTATTTCTTTAACTTCTTTACCTTCTTTTGATTAATGTTTTTTTTTTTCAGATGACATCTTCTGTATCTTTGTTCTTCCAAGTGTTTCTGAAATCTGTAGCGATCTAATTATCAAATTTGTAAGTATTACTAATCATTTTTTAGAGCGGGGAGAGGATCTGAAATAACTATGGGGTAAATCATTCATGTGTGCTGAATGGAGGTAACCAGCTTCTGGACCTTGAAATATTTCACAATTTAAAAATGCAAAAGCAAAATACAAAAAGTGAACAATAGGCTAAGAAAAACACTAGAAATGGGCATGTGGGCATGTGAAAAATTACCTTCTCAATAACATATCGAAACTCTGTTGGGAGAAAGTATTAAGATATCAAGAATGTAGCCTGTATAGAAAAGGGACAATATTGTTCAAGAAACTAACAATCGTTGAGTCTGAAGAGGGAAAAATAAACCCAGCCTTGCTAATAATAAATGTGCTCGATTTTAACACGTTGTTCTATTTCTTGTGTTAATTTTAGATCGCATTGTCCCTGCTTGGCTTGAATATTGTGCAACTCTTCCTGTCACATTCGTGACTTTGTAAAGGTAGCATAGATTTGGAGAAAGCCGTTGGCCGCTCTGAATGAGAAGCCACAAAACGATGTACGCACTCTGATCTGGCAATTCAATTACTGAGAAACGACACTAAATATCTCCTGGAAAATACTGAACAATCGGCAGTTCAAATGTGTTTGAGATAATTTCTTATTATGTCAATCTGTTGCAAATAATCTAATTCCTGCATGTTCTCGTAACCACGGGAAGCCTAGCAATTGAGGCGAGGAGGGGGTATATTGTAACAGCTCGGGGGATGCCTAATTGTGATTGCAGGTTGAGTGGAAACAAAGTATAAAAAACTAGGCATGAAAAACACAAGGAGACATAGTCAAGATGCATTAGGTGACAGGCTCCGGAGAGATAGCCACAAAATTAATAGTGAGTGAAGTACATTTATTTTTAAATTTTCTACGATGGGATAAGATTATTTTTATAACTAAAATAATAGGTATAAGCAAGTATCTTCACAACTATCAGGCATGGAAATAAATTATAAACTAAATTTCCGAATGTGTCTTGCGGAGACGAACGAATGTTTAAAGAGAATTTTGAGGGAGTGGCACCAAATGAAAGGCATTGGTGGTTTTTTGGGTTTTGTTTTGGTTTTTTTTTCTTTTGTTTTTTTTTTTTTTAAGATTATTTATTTATTTATTTGACAGACAGAGATCACAAGTAGGCAGAGAAGCAGGCAGAGAGAGAGGAAGGGAAGCAGGCTCCACGCTGAGCAGAGAGCCCGATGCGGGCCTCGATCCCAGGACCCTGGGATCATGACCCGAGCCGAAGGCAGAGGCTTTAACCCACTGAGCCACCCAGGCGCCCCTGTTTTGTTTTGTTTTTAAAAAAAGACAACCTGAGTGCATTTCGCGATGACTTCCACGCAAGAACGTAACACATGATAGGGATGCTGGAAGGAAGGAAAGAAACATCCAGGTGAGGATAATCCCTGCCAGGGCTGATTTTGTGCAAGAACATGTCCATCCAGTTGCTGCAAATTTCTTACCCTCAAAGGTAAAGACGGTGCAGACAGAAAAGTTAATTTGGGTTTTCCTATTTTGAGGCTCTGGGTTCCCCTAGTTTGAACAGTGTGGGTCACAAAAGCACCATGATTGGGTGCATGGTGTCTGTGGGTGTTTCTATGGGTGCACGCGTGTGCAGGAGTGACAGCATAGATGAGTGTGGCAGGTGGTGAGTAAAGAACCATGGAGAACCATGTGAGAATTTGTCAAAAGTGGTTTGTTGAAATTGTGATGCCATACATACTCCAATAAGCTACAGATTTCAAAATAAATTTTCAGAATAAATGCTGATAAGCATTTCTTGAAGATAGTCTTCATTTTGTTTGAATAATTTTGTAATAATTGATAGTATTGGGGGGAAAGAGGTTCTTCATATACTCAAGGATTCAACAGAAACGTTTTCCTTACGGAAACATACAGGCTGGGTGAGGGTTAATAATTGTGTGTTTTTTTTTTTTCTATAACTTTTGTGTCTCTTTTCTTATTCCCAAGGCGATAAACCTTGCAGAATGGAAAAGGCAGTGAAAATTTGTTGAAAAGACTCGGTCAGGTGCACACCTGAGAAGCACCCTTCTAGGAAACATAAGACAGTGGGAGGTGAGGAAATAAAGAACATTTTCATTTTATTTCATCCTCAAATGAGGTTGACAACCCTTTGGGAATCTGCCCATGAGTCACTCATTGAGTCTATTGTGTTCGATCCTGAAGCACTTTGTTGACTCTTAGATGACTAACACTTACTCAAAATGCATGAAAAACAGCCACTTATCTCTGAAAGATGTGTCCACTTTTTTGTGTGAAATGTGATAGTTCCCCTTGAAAATCAAGTCCATGGGACACACGAATTAAGTTAGTTCTGAAATATGAAGTTAGACCCTAGAAACCAATAACCAGGCTATTGACTGCCCCAGTACCTTGGCTTATAGAGGTTTAATAAATGCCTTCCGGGACCTACTTAATAACAGTTTATTGAGTTTTAGGGGGAAAAAAGATAGGCATCGTTTTTCACTCTGCATTCAACTGACGAGCACAGAAATAATAAAACATACAATATGATAATGCTAACCTATTTAACTGATCTTGCAAGAAAAGGTCATCTTTTGAGCATTTTTGCTACATTCAAATGAAGTCTCCAGATATACAAGATGAATATTGAAAAACTGACTCTGAAAAAAAAAAATTAAAGGGTACCAATTCTCAAATAAAGAAAATCTTGATCTTAGTTTAACTGTGGTCCTATATATATTTTGTAAGTTGTGTAATTATAATTAAAATGGAGTTTGAAGAATGCATTTTGAAATCATTATTTTTAGTTTACAAAAGAGGTGATGATATTGAGAATCATTGATGATTTGCCTTGTAGAAAACAAGGATCTTTCTTCCTCTCTCTGGATCCTTTAGATGAGTACTTCCTGTTAGAATGTTGTGCAAGGATGGAGATGCTCTTATATGACTTGTACAATGGTAACCACCAACTATATGAGGTTATAAACTGTCAGTGTCTACACTGATCTTAAAGAAGAACTAGTCAAAGGATGAATTCCATACATAAAATCCCACCCATTTCGTGTAATCCCATATAAATATAATACGGAGCACTGGGTGTGTTATTTAAACAATGAACCTTGGGACACTGAAAAAAATAAATTAAATTAAAAAAAATACTTGAAACATCTTTTAAAAATATCTGCACAGATTTTAATGTGCCTTACAAAAATTATACATACATAATTGAATTATTGTCAGAATTATATGAACATATGGGACTCTTTCTTTTAATGTTTTTGGTCATGACTTTGAAAGGCACTTGGATCTCATGTCAACCACAGCATTTTGGGACAGAATGCACACTTTTGTAATAAAATATCATATCTGGGGATGACTGGGTGGTTCGGTTGGGCTCCAGCATGGAGCCCACTTAAAAAAAAATGAAATATCTGAGGAATTTAAGATTGCAATGAAATGATATAACTTCTCTTTGATGGGAGACCCTAAATTATAATGTTGTCAGAGATTTAAAATACATTTTTATGATTACTGATTATTATGATACTGATTTTATATTTTTTTTAATTTTTGTTTTTTACCCCAAAAGTCCA
The DNA here is from genome assembly GCF_002288905.1 of Enhydra lutris kenyoni. NCBI lineage: Eukaryota > Metazoa > Chordata > Mammalia > Carnivora > Mustelidae > Enhydra > Enhydra lutris. The sequence continues at coordinate 10,605,222 of NW_019154136.1, read as the reverse complement.
TATGAAGTCTCAACTGATTCTACAGAAAGCAAACCTAAGTTTCGTAGAGGAAATGCCTGGGTCAAGCAGACAGCCTTGGAAGTATTTTCATGCAGATGATGGAGATGTATGGATGGGGAAGCCTCAGTCACCCATCCACAGCTCCCTCAGCTCAACTAGCCTCTTCTAAAGAAAAAAGGAAAATGCATACAACAGGGTAGTGTCCAGCCTTAATGTATATAACTGTATGTTCCCTCCTACCTAGTTTTACATTTATTCATACTCTGGTTGGGTGTAGAACAAGGAAGGAAAACTTTTTCTGTGGAAGGTCAACGTAATAAGCCTTTTAGGTTGTTTTTTTTTTTTTAAAGATTTTATTTATTTATTAGAGAGAGAGAGAGAGAGAGAGAGAGAGCGAGCATGAGCACAGGCAGACAGAGTGGTAGGCAGAGGCAGAGGGAGAAGCAAGCTCCCTGCTGAGCAAGGAGCCCGATGTGGGACTCGATCCCAGGACGCTGGGATCATGACCTGAGCCGAAGGCAGCCGCTTAACCAACTGAGCCACCCAGGCGTCCCGCCTTTTAGGTTTTGAGGACCATAAGGTCTCTGCTACAACTAGTCACTTGTACTATGTTGATGTCCACAAAGTTATAGGCAATAAATAATTGATCCCCGTTATTTCTCAATTGATGCCAGTTATGAAACCAGATATCAGGCTGGACTAGGTCCATGGCCACAGTCTTCTGACCCCTGACATCCAACTCTGGTAGACTCAACACTGACTAATAATGTTCTCATGGCCAATTTGGAATGCTGACCTCTCATTTTATGAGTATGTATATACACACTTCCTTTTGCTTGAACAGTAACCATTTCCCCCAAACCCAAGCATGGAAGCATCAGCAGGTTTGCTGGGCATGATGGACAAGGCCACTTTGGTTACAACAAAGTCTTTAGATATCCCAGAGACCCCTAGAAGTGGTCTTTGAGGCCTCCAAGGATGAGGGGATATACACCCACATCACAGCTGGTCTTGCTATAATGATCTGAGCATTGGTTGGATGAAGAATGGGAGTTGACACACTGACATAGTGCCTCTCTGTTTAGAAGAGAAGAATGGATTCACCCATTTAAGCATAAGGGAAATGAGTACTCATTGTGGTGGACATTTAGAGTATAAGAACACAGAACACCATGAGAGCCCTCTGTCTGTTGGCTCTGTGACAACAAGGGTCCTGGGCAGTGAAAGCTAAGTACAATGCAGCACTAGGGGAGTGGAGAGAGAGACAGGAAAGAGAGGAGAAGAGGAGGAGGAGGAGGAAGAAGAAGGAGAAGAAGGAGGAGAAGGAGAGGAAGAAGAAGGAGAGAAGGAGAAGAAGGAGATGGAGAGAAGGAGAGAAGAAGAAGGAGAGAAGGAGAGGAAGGAGAGAAGAAGAGGAGATGGAGAGAAGGAGAGAAGAAGAAGAAGGATAGAAGGAGAGGAAGGAGAAGAAGAAGGAGACAAAGAGGAGGAGGGAGGGGAAGAAGAAGGAGAAGAAGGAGGAGAGGAAGAGGAGGAAGAGGAGGACGGGGAGGAGGCAGAAGAAGGAGCACCTGGGGGCACAGTCAGTTAAGTGGCCAAGTCTTGCTTTTGGCTTAGGTCATGATCTCAGGGTCCTGGGATCCAACTCTGTGTCAGCTCCATGGTGAGTGGGGAGTCTGCTTTCGGATTCTCTCTCTCCCTTTGCCTCTCCCCAGGCTCAGTCTCTCCCTCTAAAATAAATAGATCTTAACAACAAAAGAGGGGAGAGGAAGTGGGGATGGGGGGAAGGGAAGGAGGAGGGGAGACAGAGGAAAAGGAGGGGGGAAGGAGGAAGGAGGAGAAGGAGCAGACGGTGAGGAGGAGGAGGAGGAGGAGGAGGAGGAGGAAGAGGTGGGGAAGGGAGAGGGGAAATTAAGCACAGCCCATCCCTGCAATCACTAAAGACAGTAAGCAGCGAGCCCCCTCACACAGTTTCCAAATACAAACCCACCAAAGTGAGACCCTCCTCTATGGGGCTCTCACACTGCAGGTTTCTCCCCACACACCACCTCCTCTCCAGAACTGGGTACCAGAGACCGGATAATCAGAGACCGCCCTTGTGCCCCAGGGCCCACCGAAGTTATTCAAGCCAGGCAGTCCTAAGCCTGCTCACCTGTTCCTTCCTGTGGAGGTCACAGTAAAGGTCCCTGTCCACGTTTTCCCTCCTCGTCTGTCTCCCCAAGGGTCCTCCTGGGGCTTCCTCCTGGGGCTCTCAGTGTGTGGCGCATCCTTCCTCCTGGGAACAGTGCATCACAAACTGTGGTTTCCATGGCAATCATCTCCGGATCTGTGGCCCTTACTGTACCTCAAATGTCTATTAATACATCATATTATGAAACTCCATATATAATATATATGTGATGTTGTACATTATATTATAGCTTCATGTTTAGGTGTATTTTTATCATATATGCATATAAGCGCACACATGTATTACAAATATATCGTACTATAAGTATGTTTATGCATTTTACATATAAACACATGGAATATTTACATGTGTTTACACAGTATTTATATATATATATACATACATATATATAAAATTCAGACTATTGGGATACTAGAACACCTAAACCCAATTTTATATATTTAGAAGCAAACAGACACACACACACACACACACGTTTACATATAATGATGGAACATACATTTACATATAGTGTAAGGTATGTAATATGCATTTACATATATGTGTGGAGTGTATATATAGATATAAATACATTTTTCAGGATTTATTTAAAATCATTGAGTTAACATGTATTATTACTTTCAGAGGTAGAATTTTAGTTTTACTGTTTTTTTTATAATTTTAATTTAAGTTCAATTTAGTTAGCACAGAGTGTATTATCAGTTTCAGAGGTAGAGTTCAATGATTCATCAGTCCCATCTACCATCCAGTGCCCATCACATGACATGCCCTCCGTCGTGCCCGTCCCCCACTCACCCTATCCCCCACCCCTTTCCTTCCAGCAACCCTCAGTTTATTTTCTGAGATTAAGAGACTCTTATGGTTTGTCTCCCTCTCTGATCTCATCTTACTTTATTTTCCCCTTCCCTTCCCTTATGTTCATCTGTTTTGTTTCTTAAATTCTACATAGGAGTGAAATCATATGGTATCTGTCTTTCTCTGACTGACTTATGTCCCTTAGCATAACATCCTCTAGTTCCTTCCAGGTCATTGCAAAGGGCAAGATTTCATTCTTTCTGGTGGCTGAGTAATATTGCATTGTATGTATAAACCACATCTTCTTTATCCACTCATCTGCTGATAGACATCTTGGCCCTTTCCCTAGTTTGGCTATTGTAGACGTTGCTGCTACACATATTACAAGTTAAAGAAAGGGAGATCTTTATTTAATAAGTATTCATGGCTACACACTCTTGTGTCCGCACATTTACTACAAGGTTCTTTGTTCTTACATCTTTGTTAAAATTAGTGAGACGTCCCCTTGCACACAAAGACAACTGTTCCATGGTGATCCTATTCATGGTGGTTCAATCCATCATTTCAAAATGAAATGAAAACAAAGATAATCATGGAAAACAATCAAAGGAACTAACGGGAGGCCTGGTTTACCTGGATGACTTAGCTAGAGCAGTATGAGCTGTTTGGAAAACCCAAGTTTTCCATCCAGATGGTGACATCAGTGGTCCACAGGGATTTGCAAGAATGGAGTCTGGTTACAGAAGAATGTGCCATCAGGGGCAACATGGGGGACAAAGCAGTAGGCTCAGTGTCACAGCCAGGAAACAGCTATGCCCATGCAAATATTAGTGAGTTGCATTACCATGAGTAACTCCTTATTTTAAGCCTCTTACCATCCCTGCATTCATGAATGTTACACATATATTCTCTTACTGTAGTAAAATACAACTTCCCAGAGTAAGCCTTAGCCTTTGTAGATTCTCACCTCCCATCTTGGGGACGTGGAAGCTTTTGGACGGTAGTGTTCCCTTCTGAGGTTGAAAACAACAGCTCCTAAACTAGCAAGCCAGAAGAGGTGTTCAGAAAGCCTTTGTCTCTGTTTATAATGCTGTTACCACTATCTGCTTATCTGATTTTTTGGCCCACTGTTTTATTTTAAAGATGTGTTCATTGCTTTTCTCCATGTTTTCAACAAGATTTTCCAATGGGATGAGCTTCTGGCTTTGCTATAATGTCTGGAAATGTAAACAGCTTTGTTTGAGGTGGAAAAGGGAAAAGGACAAACCTACTTGAAACAGAGGCAGAATAGAGTCCATATCGTAAGGATGATAGGTTATATAGTCAGGGCTATCGACCCAGATGAAGAAAGGAATGTGACGCAGGGCTCATTAGGCAAAGAAAATTACAAGAAACTTTTCTTTATAAATTCACCATCTTGGGGTAATATTACATCTAAAACGTAGTCTGACTCCTCTGTCATGCAACCTGGTGTCCCCAGGTTGTTTCAAATTTCCACCAGAAATGAAAATGAACGCATGCCAGTCTCATAGGCTCTTTGATCAAGAAGAAAATTCTGGTCCCAATTTCCCCAATATTGTGATCTGCTCACAGAAATCTGCTCTGAAATTTAAAGTACATAGAATAGAGAAGAGTAAAGCAACACATATTACCAGCAAGAAAATGCTTTTCAAGTCTACCAAAGAATGGGCACGGAACCACAGTGAAAAGATACTAAATATGCCTGGGTATAGAAAATGAAGCTTTTATATTGGCTTACGGACGGATGTATTAAAGTCAGAAAAAGGATTTCAATTATTCGTGGATTTCACATGGCAAATATAAATTTGCACACCCATTCTGAGGGTTCAGGGTACCCTACGCTTTATCAATGGGATGTCTTTGCTCAGAGACCAACCCTCCGTGATATCCCCACAACCACCAAGGAAGAAAGTAAAGGCAGGTCCAACTGTCTATCCACAGAAGAACAGATAAAGAAGACATGGTCCATATGCATAATGGAATATTACTCAGCCATCAAAAAGGATGAATCTCGCCATTTGCAATGACGTACGTGAAAATAGAGGGAAGGAGGCTAAGTGAAATAAGACAGTCGGCGAAAGATGAATATATGATTCTACTCATGAGGAATGTAAGAGACAAACACACAAGACAAAGAAAAAAGGGGCCACAAGAACCAAACCCAGACTTTTTTAAATACGGAGAACAAAGTGATAGTTGCCAGAGGAGGGGTGGGCAGAGGGATGGGTGAAAGAGGACAGGGATGAAGGAGTGTAGTTGTGATGAGCACTGAGTCATGTGTCAAATGGCTGAATCACTAGTGTACCCCAGAAACGAGTATAATGCTGTCTGTTAATTATACACAGGAAAAAAAAAAACATACACACACACACAAACAAAACAAACAGAAAATAAATAAAACAGGAAGTAGAGGTAGGGATTCACACCATTCCAAACACAGGAGCCAAATATGGAATAGAAAGCACAGGGTTCTGTAGTTTGACCCAAACCCTTTGCAATGCCACACGCATTTACCACTGGGGTAAATGGAGAATAGGAATCAAAGGTGGGGAAAGAAAAGTGGTCAGACAGACAGGCAGTAAGTCAGAGGGTGGAAATTCTAGAGAAAGATTTGAGCACAAGGCATAGAAGTACATGGACAGAAAGCCACTGAAAAGGGAAGACTTGGGATACAGGTAAAAGTAGACCATATTCATTTCATGGGGCTGCTGTAGCAATCGTCCCAAATGGGGCACCTTGCAACCACAGAAATGTACTATTCTGTCCTGGTTGTAGGGTCCGTGTGTGGACTGCAGGTAACAGGACCATGCTCTTCCAGAGCATAGGGTGGGAATCCTTTCTTCCCTCCCTCCTTCCCATCTTTGACTCAGAGGCACATCCCTCTGATCTCTGCCTCTGTCACCACAAGACAGTTTCCCTGTGTGTCTCCTTTAGCACATGGGAATCTCCTCCCCATGTCCGTTTCTGAGTTTTTCCCCTCTTCTTATAAAGACACCAGTCATCTTGGGATCAGAGCCCACCCTACTTCCCGAGGACCTCACCTCATCAGACATCCTCATTACACCTGCAAAGACTTGATGTCCAAACAAGACAAGAGTTTTAGGCACTGGTGTGGAGGACACCAACTTTAGGGTTCAAGCCACAATATAGACCATAATTTAAAAAATGGTTTTAGAGATAGCAAGAGAGACAGATGCTAAGATAGGACGTTTTTGCACCCAGGAAGAAGGAAGAACACCATACCCACGTGACAGGGAAATGCTGAAATCCAGTATAAACAACGTGAAATGAAAAAGAAATACCAATGTTTCTACTTTGAGGGTCAAATATCCCCATGGGATGATCTTTCCAGTTATCCCACACAAACACGTAGGATGGCCCTGGATTTTCTTTAATGCAGTTCTTTGTGTGTCTGTCTCCCAGTGTTTAACGTGGTTGAACGGGGGGCCAATTCCTACACAAGACAAGGGCACCCACTCTGCGAGGCACTGCTTCCTTAGGAGCTGCAAACGGTGATTTGCACCTTCCACCCCGAATGATTATTCAAGTGCCCACGGGCCGTGAATAGCTCCTCACTAATGTGTCAGGAAAAGCTTGTCAGAAAGCTAAAATGACTATGTTGGAGAAGGTAGAGATGCTCATTTTACCCTCTAGCACTTAGAAGAAGGGCATGTTTACCATGCAGTCCCGTATAAGATGCACAAGGTACTGGGACATATGTAGGTAGATCAGCAGATTCGTTAATTATAGGGTATAAAAAAAGAATAAAGAAAGCAAGAGGTTCTAGATATGTATTTTCCTTTGAAGATCTGTGAAAACAGGCTAAAGATATAAAACCAAGGAATCTTGCTCAGAGAAAGGCTGAGGAGTGCAAATATAAAAAAAAAATATCTTGGGGAAAAAAAAGTTCACAAGTTCGGCAAAGTTCTCTCTGCTTCTCAAAGCGTCAAGTCAAAGAAGCCAGATCACTCTCTCTACGCATCTGAGGGATATTTTTTTTTTCAATAATGTGACTCAGGCCGTGACAGTTTGACAATTGTCACAATGGTTGGTGGTCAAGCATGCCCCTAGTATCCCACCCACTCTCTCAATCCTATCTCAGAGGACAGTCCGCTAACCTTCTGCACTGAATGTTTTTCAAGTTCCAGCGACCACTCTGCCACCAGCAGAACTGATAAGCCATTGGAGGGTGAATGGCTTCTGATGACATAGAAACACCTGCTACTCCAAGTCCTTATCTGCTTCGCAATGATAACTGCCCAGTGGACGCACTTTTCCAATAAAACACATCGTGGGTCCAAGTCCTGGGATAAAATACAAAATGCAGCAGAGAGAGAAGAAAACGTGTGGGAAAACTGATAACATCACCTCTCTGCGAGGATGCATTTGATATGAAAGAGAGGGAGGGGCATCTGCCTGGCTCAGTGGGGGTAGCATGTGACTCTTGATTTGGGGGCTGTGAGTTCAAGCCTCGCATTGGGTGTAGAGATTGCCTAAAAATAAAATCTTAGAAAAGCGGGGAGAACCCTGATATGGAATGAGCCCAACCAAGGAAGCAGGAATATTCTCTTCTCTTGCCTGCTACCGTTTGTACTCATTATTTAATATTTATTCTAGCTATGCCGTTCTGTGTTCTGGATTTCTTCTAGCAAGACATGGCAGGGAGAAGCCTAGCCGTGAAGTTGTAGAAGGGATGAAGCGTGAATAATGTTAGAGAAGGAAAAATGATAGTGGCATTACCGAAATCAGTAGCCTGATAGGAAAAACAGGTCTAGCCTCTGAAGTTAGATTTTATTTATTTGTGACAACACCCAATTCAGAATCTGGAAATCCACAGTAACAATGGACTATTCTACTCTGTATAGAGCCTTCCTAAAAACTCCAATTTTAGGGGACGCCTGGGTGGCTCAGTGGGTTAAAGCCTCTGTCTTCGACTCAGGTCATGATCCCAAGGTCCTGGGATCGAGCCCCACATCAGGGTCTCCACTCAGCAAGGAGCCTGCTTCCCCTTCTCTCTCTGCCTGCCTCTCTGTCTACTTGTGATCTCTGTCTGTCAAATAAATAAATAAAATCTTAAAAAAAAAAGAACACCTATATATATTTTTTTTATTTTATTTATTTATTTTTTCTTTTTAGGAAACTCTTGTTTATTTTCAAACACTCACTGTGGGGAAAAATGCCAAATTGAAATTTATGCTCTGAGATTTATTTTGTACAAGAGTGTTCACCTTACAGAAAGAATTATATATTCTGCAATAGTTAGCCTATTTTAACAACAACGTCAATCGGTTGGCAAATATATGATGGTGTGTTTACATCCCTGTATAGCATCATTGAAAAGGAAAGCAGTCATCCAAACATTCGAATCCAAGAGCACTGGGGAAAAAAAGTGGTTTTTAAATGCTTACAGTTTTGAAAATCAATATGTGTTCCATAATTACAGCTTGTGGAGTGTAAAATAAAAAAAAGGGGGGGAGCTTCAACGAAAACCACATGCAAATTCCAAAGGGGATATTTTGTCCCTACAAAGGAAACTTCAAAAGTGTTGTTCATGCAAAAGAAACTTGAAGAAATTACATAAAACGAAGAAGCCAGCGTCCATAAATACGTTGTGAATAGTTTTATAGCTTTGGAAGTTTAATTTTACACATTAAAAATGTATTATGAGCTATAATTCTGTATATTAGGAGTCTCAAATATAGGACAGTGCTATAGACTCTATTAGAACATCACTTATGTGCAGTTGGGGTTTACTAGCTGATTTCAGGTTGATTGGTCCTTAACAGAAGGTCAAGTTACAATATATTCATTCTCCTGCAGTCTGACCCTCCACATTACAGGTGTGCCCACCTGCCCCAGTGTCTGATAGAGTTCTACAAGAATGCAGTGTCAGTCCTAGGGTCATGATACTTGGATCATTGTCAAAATCCTATTGAATTTCCAGGTCGTTTTACGGAATGTATGCCACACAAAAGTCCACTGTGCACATTTCTATTAAAGCCAGAGGACAAAAGTGCTATAGGCAACACATTCATTTCTCATTAAGGAGGAAAAGGAAAAAAAAAAAAAAGATATTTTTCAGGGGCAGAACTTATGCCAGGCAGAAGCAAACTGCCCTTTCGAAGAAGGACTGCTTTATTTGAGCTTTTAAGTGAAGCATAAAAATATCTGCTGTAATACCACCTTTTATCTTTATAATGCTCTGGAATTTACATAGTGCTTTTCATGCATTTTCTCTTTTTATTCTTGTAGTGCAAAAAAAATTGAGAGGAGGATAAGCATTATTAGCTCATTTCGTAGAGAAAGAAATGTAGCCCTGAATCATTCTGTGACTTGCACAAGACCTACCAGCTGGAAAGCAGTGGGAAGAACTAGAACCCAGGTGTTCTGAAGCAGTTCTTCCCCCTAATAATCTTGGGTCCTGCTAACAAAGCGTATGCTTAGGTTTATTCCCTGAATTTTAACTCCTGATCTGTCCCCTACTGCATGATGTTAGGTGGACATTCCCACTGGTAAGAATGTGTAAGTCTGTGAGGCCGTGGAGCTTCTGGAATGTTGTGTGTGGAGAACTAAGTACTGGTGTGCAAGGATGGAATGTGTAGGACAGAATGTTCATCAGAAAGAAATTTTACCAAGTTCATGGCTTTGTCCTCTGTCCTACCTGATCAATATCTCTTGGGTCTCCTGAGGGCCATAAATGTGTGACTTGAAAATAACCAGAGTATGAAAAAATCACAACCGCTGAAAAGGATGGGGAAATGGTGTGTGTTCTGAATTTGTGAAGAAGTACCAAAACCACGAGTAGGAAAGTTCTAACCATAGAGGTGTTTGGGAGAATGTAATCAAGTTGTGATGATTCTGACCCAAGACTTCAACACACTGGCTGGTACTTCCAAGAGCCTTTTCTGGGAGATGAATTTCTCCTGCAGAATAAAGGATGAGTGTCAAAATCAACTGAGAAGGTTTCTCAAGCCACACACACGCCTGTATGACCCTTGTTCCCATCTCAGGGTGTGCCAGGAGGGCAGTACATGAAAGAAATTACACTAGGCAGGAGAAATCTGTGTACTTAAAAAAAGTACTGAAAACACCCAATTTTTCTTCCTTTTCCTCAGAGTACTTAAGAAAGAGTCTTTGTACTGATCGACCCCACTCAATGCGTATTATATCAGAAGAGGAGTCCTGAGAGTTTTAGATAAGAGTAGGGTTAGTCAGGAAAATACGTCGCAGAAATAATTTAAAATGTTGTAGAGAATGTAGGAATAAAATTGAAAGTGTACAGAGTGCTCATACAGGTGACAGTTTGTAGCCTTCAATACGGATGTTTCCAGTAAGGGAGATGAGTGGGCATAAAGGGGAGGGGCATAAAGGGGAGTTGGTGGTGGGGACTAACAAGCCCACTACAGGAAAAGCAGGATTCACACATGCAGTCCAATCCAATCCTAGCCATGATATCTCTAGGAAGAAGTTAGCTACTCCCCAAGTCAAACAGAAGACGTAGAGGAGAAGATGACAAGACTTGGCCAAAGGAGATCATTGTGGCACTCCATGAATGGATTTTTCAGATGTGTTGGGAGGGGACTCCAGGATACAATGTTCAAAAAAGAAGGAAGTGATAATGAAGTCATGAACTTCTGCAGGACGGAGAAGGACGGGGACAGATTGGTTTGGGATGCAACATAGGACTTTCCCACAGGGCAAGCTGGTCACAATGGAACTCCAGAGGAAGGACAGTGAGGAGAACATGATGGCGGGTTCCCACTGGTGTCCCTATCAGGTTGGATAAGATGAAAAGCAGAAGTGCTGTTGACTTTAGAAGAAAGAGTGTTTCCTTTCTCCTTTTCTTTCTTCTCCACATGATATTGTGAACTTCTGTTGAGCCAGGGGCACATGCTTTTTGGATGACTTCTGTGATTTACCTATTTATTGGCATTAAATGAAAAATCTTGACCATAAAACACAAGCGGGCTTGCCTAGAACTCTAAATAATGAGATTAACTGTAGGAGCCTACTTACTCTTTCTCCTCCCACACCCACTGTGTGTGTGTGTGTGTGTGTGTGTGTGTGTGTGTGTGTGTGTGTCAGTGGTTTAACCCCGAGATCTATGCAAGGTGATTCAGCCTTGGTTTTGAAGGATAATATAGGAATCGTTTTCTTGAAAACAAAGCTGAAAAGAACAATGGTAATACAGGGTTTCATTCCCCAACTTCTTAAAAATGCAGTCACGTCCCAATGAGCTATTCTTTTTCCAGTATTCTTTTATTTTTTTTCTTTGACAGTCTTTTGGCCATTTTTCTTCTTATTAGCACTTCCATCAGAAGGAGGGAAAAGGAGATGAAACTATAATATTTCAATTTCAGACAGAGAGTCTTATATTAGGCCCATCAACACTGTAAAGTGTCTAGACAATCCTTGCTCCCCTGGGAGGGTTCAAAGCCACCAGCCCTACAAAATCTACAAAATAGTGGAGAATTCCAGCAAATGCACTCCATCCTTATTCTCTTGTGTGATGATCACATTTCAACGCTTCACCCAAACAGGCACTAGGAGACAATTACACTGGGTGTCATTGCTAATATGAAAATTGCCTTAAAAACATTCAGAGCAGACAGATTTACTTCTTATGACTTTGAGTTTGACCAGAAATCAGCTGTGGTTATTTTTCTTTCTTTGGGTAATGCTGGCTGAAATTTGTTAAAGAAACAATTAATATAAGCCAGGATGAATTGATTCTTGCTTTGGATAACTTGTATTGATTTTATAGCCATTCCACTTCCCTACTGAGTTAAATTATTACAGAATCCCACATATGTCAGTATTGAGAGTCGATCTAGAATTATCACAACTTAACGCTGGCATCTACTGGGAGCCAAGAATACTCAATGGGGAAAAGATGGTCTCTTTCATACCTGCTGTTAGGGAAACTGGATATTCACATGCAAAGAAATGAAAATCTGAAACCATACAACTCTTAGAAGAAAGAATAGGAGAAAAGCTCCTTGACAGAGGTCTTGACAATGATTTTTTTGGATATGTCACCATGGGGGAAGCAAGAAAAGTAAAAACAAACAAGTGGGTCCATATCACATGAGAAAACTTTAGCCCAGCAAAAGGTCTACAAAAGGGAAAAGAATCCTGAGGGACGAAAGAAAATATCTGCAAGTCGTCCATCCAATAAAGGATTCCTATCTAAAATCAACCAATTAAAAATGGGCGAGAGATCTGAATAGACACTTTTGCAAAGAAGACATGGAAATGGCCAACAGGTCCTGGAAAGGTGCTCTGCATCACTAACCATCAGGGAAAAGCAAATTAAAAGAGCCATAATCTATCATCTGACACCTGTTAGAATGATTATTATCAAAAACACAAGAAACAACAGGTGTTGGCGAGGAGGTGGAAAAAAGGGGAGCCGTCGTGCACTGTTGGTGGGAACGCAAGCTGGTACAGCCACTTTGGAAAACAGCATGGAGGTTCCTCAAAAAGGACATTATGCTAAGTGACAAAAGTCAGATAAAGAAAGACGAATACTGTCTGATCTTACAAGTGGAATCTTAAAAGAAAGAAACAGAAAAGCACAGAAACAGAGCATAGATTGGCATAAGGGACGAAGGTGGTCCAAAAGGACCAAGTTTGCCTAAGACGGTCAGTTCTGGGATCAAACGTGTAGCACGATAACTAGCGTTTATCAACAAGGAGTTGGATACTAGCAAGTTGCTAAGACGGGAGATCTTAACAGTTCTCGCTACACATAAAAATGGTTAAGCACCAGGTGACAGATGTGTTCCCTAACCTTCTTGTGGCAACAATATATCCATATATTAGATCATCAGGTTGTACACTTTAACTGTACACATATGTCAGTTACATTAAATTATTACACAGTGTTATACTCTATGTCAATTATATCTCAATAAGGCTGGAAATTTTTTTAGAAATTAAAAAGTGACGTCTAGTGTGACCATCTTTTTTTTTTTTTGTGACTCAAGCTTAAATGTCATCTCTCAGAGTAATTAATATGTGGATAGCACTAAGCTTTAAGATGTCTTGCTGTTAATAAGAGTGAATATAGGGATTTTGCTTTTAAACAGGTTATTTTACAAGTTTTTTATTTTTAAATAACAAAGTAAAATTGTGCTAAAATTCCAAAAAGCACATAATTTCCTCAGGGCACCACCTTAATTTCCAGTGATAGTTCTATTCAAAGTGTCCTAATGCACATTTATTGAAAACAATTTGGCTTCGAGACATTTTCCATTAGCGCTAATATGGGTAATCACGCTTCTTCAGTACAAAGTATTTTGTACAGACACTGTGAAAGAGCTGAAGGTCACTATCGTACTAGAAATCTATCTCGTAAGTGGCAAAATTTAACGTTGGGGTTGTCAGCAAAGAAAGCTGGGGTAACGTTCTTAACAGTCGCACCAAAAAGACTGGCGTAAGTCGATGGTGTGGGTTCATGGGATGAGTCATTCCTACCTCAGAGTCAATGAAAAAGCCATCTTTGAAACACCCTGGGATTCTTACAATTGTACTATGATGGGAAATCCCTGAGTTAAAGGCAGGGTAATGGAGACCTGGAAGACTAAAGAAGAAAATGGAAATTTTGATCATGAATGTTATACATTTGGGGCAGTAGTCAGTGGAACTGATACATTAGATCTTTTTATTGCATAGGGTTCTACTGCCATGATTCCTTTAAACTCTAAATAGTGTTTTCAACAGCACATCCCTGCCCCCCTCACTCTTTTGGAAAACAATGTTGTACTTAAATTCCTAAAGTATATAAAATTCTACTACCATTTGCTTTTTGTTTGTTTGTTTGCTTTTGTTACGTAACATCGATCCCAACATGGGGCTTGAACTCATGACTCCAAGACCAAGAGTTGTATGGTTTACCGATTAACCCAACCAGATGCCTTCAGCGCTACTACTGTTTGATGGCAGATATCTATGCTTTTTCCTCAAGCTCATTTTGGAGATACTTTGGCCATGTGCCGTATGCATATGTAGGCCTGAGATTTTATTTTATCTTTTCTTACATATTTTTTTTTATCATAAAAGATTTTATTTTTCAGTCACCTCTACACCCAGTGTGGGGCTTGAACTCACAACCCTGAGATCAAGAGTTGCACATTCTGTGGACTGAGCCAGTCAGGTAGCCCAGGGCTTGAAATGTGAAATCGTTACCTTTCTGAGAGCCATAGCCAAGAGCGTCGATCCGTGCACAGACAGTAATTTATTTTGCCATTTTATGCCAGAAAGTACACCAAGTCATTAATCGTGCTGAATGATGGAAATGCCATAAGGAAGCATTCTGAGTTGGATTTTCCAAGCAAAATCCAAAATACAAGAACACATTGCCACTACAGCAATTAGAGACTAATTAATAAAGATTAAAATTTTTCAAAAGGACGTAAATGAGGATGAAACTTAATGGGAATGCCTAGTCTTGGTTCTTTGTTAAAAATGCAATGTGGCAAATAAAGAGTCTCATATGATGATCATTAAAAGGCAAAAGAGCCCAGATATATATTTGGAACCAAAGCCAAGTTGTTTGATCCATTCTGTGTAAGTGCATTTGAGGACTCTGGTGACATGGGTGATTTTCTGTACATACATATTTGTTTTTCCCCGGAAGAAATAGGAGCTGGAAACTGACTAATTATATAATCCCAGAGAGACCAGACCTCATTCCCTGCCTCACCCACTCTCCCCGTCAAAGTCAGCATTCCCAGATGGCTTTACATTTTTTTTTCTTTAAAAACAAGATTTACATGTTAATATTTACTCTGATTGAGAACATAGAAAAGGAGAAATAGCTCCAAATTTTCATTGTGAAGTGAGCAAAGCGGTGACATGAGCTTCAAGACACAGAGTACAAACAAGGACACATGGGTAGAAATATTTCCAACAGCTACCAGAGAGAATCCAGCTGATCTTTCAAGAAACATTCACCGTGGTAACCGAGATGAAGTTCGAGGGTAAATGTGCATTTCCATTATGAGTGAATTTATTAAATGCATTAATATAATCATGGCCTACACAGATCATTTCCATAAGAAATGAGAGGCATTGAATTAAAGTTAATGCTTGTCTTCTTTAAAGGAAAAAAACCATAAGACAAAAATAGTATATATATAGATATATATACTATATAATAGTATACATACATCATACATAGCCATTTTATATATATGTATACAGTATATAAATACATATTATATATGTATATGTATATAAATGCATATATATACTCTATTATGTATGATGTTACAATATGTATCATGTTAGTATATATGTTTCTACAGTATATATATAATGTAAGGACACATATATAAATGGACATATATATAAGGACATAGACTATATATGCATGTAACATCAAAGGTACTAGATAAGACAATAGGTAAGATCACAAAGGGCATCCTTGTTTGAAGGAAGGAGGAGATTTTTATGATCACTGAAGATTTTTGATTGCATGAGAAGGAAACCCAAGGATGTCAGGAGACGACTGCAAATTACAAGGCTAGTAAGTTAGAATTACGCATTGAATACATATTCTATAAATTTTGAGAAAAGGATTAGAAAGTATAACAGGAGACAGAATTTATAGCAGTACCAAAACAATATATATTTGACAAGACTAGGAAGGCTCGTGAATCTATTCTGAAATGTTTTTGAGGCCAGCATACTCAACCCTATAAATATAATCAAAAGGAAGAAAATCAGGGCCCAATCGTCCAACAATCTTTCTTATGGATGCAAAATTTATAAAATTATGTATGATTATTATATATAGTAAGATGTAGCGTAAGTAGTATAGTAAGATATATTCTGTGATGTAATTTGTAAATATAAATATGTATTATACATAATATATATATATATTCCACTGGTAAGGCAAAGGAAAATAGATATCACATAACACAGCAATTTTCTTTTCTTTTTTTTATAACAGCATTTTCAAGTAGGATTAATTCAGAAATACAAGCATATGAAGATGATTAAAATTTCAATCATTTAAAGTAAACAACCCCATTAAAAGAAACAGGAAAATATGTACATGACATTGCCATAAAGGTAGAAAAGTATATTTTAAAAGGAGATTAATTCCTGACTATAGTTAATAAAATGTACATATACAGGATTTCTACTTTAAAAAAAGAAACCTCAACAAACACATCAAAGAGCACATTTTGGGGCAAAATGGTGAAGGAGTCAGTCCCCAGAGATCAGGAACGAGACAAGGGTTCCTGACATTCTCAGGTCATGGCACACCAGGAGTACTGGGTACCATCCTCAGAACAGTAAAAACTAACTCAAAATAATATGATTGGAAAAGAAGAATCAAGCCTTTATGGGCTTAAAGTCAGAAAAAAGTTCTACAACTAAGCTACTGGAATTAGTGACTTTACTGGTTAATAAGGAAAGCCACTAATAACCTCCACTGTCTCTATTGACTATTCTAGTAAAAATAATAAATAAATAAGCTTTCCTTTAAGGATGTGATCCTATATACAATGACATGTCCACAGTAATGTCTCCCCATAGTTGTGCAAGACATGTACGGAGAGAAGGAAAGGACAGGCCCGTCAGCAGAGGGGTAGTTCGTGTTTGCAGATGGGAACAGTGTTTATCGTGAAGGTGTTAGTGGTTCCAAAAGTGGTCTGTGGGGTCCATGCAGTGTGTGTATGAAAAAGAGGCAGAAGGAGAAGTGGTAGGAGGAGGAAAGAGAAGGATGGAGTTGGGAGGGACAGAAGGAAGGGGAGAAGGAGGAGGGAGAGGGGGAGGAGGAGGAAGAAAGAGCAGGAAGAGGGAGAGGAGGAGGGGGAGGAAGGGGACAGAAGAAAGCAGGAAATCTTCACTATAATGAAGAGGGGAGGGGAATGGAGAGGAGGAGGGGGAGGAAGGGGACAGAAGAAAGCAGTAGACATGGACATCCCAACAGGGGCCATCATCCACATTCCTCAGGTGGACTTACGGACAACAGACGGTCATCAAGGAGATCAGAGCCGTACCTACCAGCAGGCTCTAACCAGCTGTGTCCAATGACCAGAGAACACTGTAAGACAGAATCTTCCTCAATTACTCTGTTTGGAAACGTGGTCATTGCAGATAGAACTAATGTAGACGAGGTCATGCCCACATAGGGTGGGGCCCTGCTCTGCCCAATGTCCTCATTGAAAAGGGGAGACACAGACAGTCGCGTAGGAGGAACGTCATGTGCGGAGGAAGATAGAGATGTGTGTTAGCCTAGACTTGATCAGTGGGGCCAGGAATCGCCCAGAAGGTAGGAGAGAGACGTGGAACAGGTTCTTCCTTGCATCCTCAGAAGGGACCAACCCCACCAACCCCCTGATCTTAGGCTTCTAGCCCCCAGGACCATCAGAGAATCAACTTTTCATGATGCAATCCCATTCAGTCTGTGGGATTTTGTGACAGCGGCCGTCAGAAAGGAGTGAACTAGCTTTTAGAAAATGCTTCACCCTGCTAACCAACCTCAGGGACCTCTAATGTCTGATTTATGACGAGTATCTCCTTCCTCTTGCCCTCTTTCCACTGATTGGTGGGCAACACAAGGATCAAAAGTGGAAAATATCTACATGATCCAACCATCCCCAGAATCTTTAAATCATCCTCCCTTCTCTGAAGCATTTAAAATATTTAAAGGAGAATAATTATAATCATAACAGGGGCATCTGGGTGGCTCATTTGGCGAAGCGTCTGCCTCCGGCTCAGGTCATGATCCCAGAGCCCCAGGATCGAGTACCGCATGGGGCTCCCTGTTCAGCAGAGAGTCTGCTTCTCCCTCTGCCCGTTCCCCCTCTTGTGCTCTCTCTCTCAAATAAATAAAATCTTAAAAAAATAATCATAATAAAAATGACACTGAGATGGGCACTGGCTAACTGCACATGCCTCTTACTTCAATTTTCTTATAACATCTCTCCTTTGGTTAAGCATACAGAGGGAACGCACATAAAAGTGAACCAAACTTTGTCCAAGTTGTGTTTCTGGAAGTCTTCCATTTTGCTTATGGAATATAAAGTAATATAAAGTAATGAAAAAAATAATAACAAATTTGCTGTATATCGCCATGGATTTTTCCAGGATCATATAGAAGAACAGTGTATCATCCATATCATTTTGAAAAAAAGAATATATATATATATGGAAATCTTGGACACCACACTATTTCAAACATATGTGTCCCCATTTCCTCCAGTTTTTCCTGGTGTAGAGAACCAAGGCTGATAAGAAAGGTGGTTTTTCTTCCCTTCCTCTGGGGTTTGTCACTGTGTGTCCTTGAGAGGCAGAGAGGAAGAAATGGGTTAATTGATACCCTAGGGAAGTTCCCTCTCCAGTTCAGTAAACTGGACAGGATTCTGGAGAAATGCATCTTTCTCCAGCAAAAAGTTCCCAGTAAAAATGGAACTTCCATGACACACTCAAAATTAATTGTACTCAGGCTGAGCCTTTAGGCATGTACTGCCATCAGGGATAAAATGATCAGAATTGCATTTGCAATACAAAAAAAACCCACAAAAAATAAACAAAGAAACAAAAAACTGAAAAAGAAAGATACAGTTTACTACATTTTTTTGTAGGAGCGCAATCCATGACAGAAATATGAATACAGCCATCAATGAGCCACTGACAGATACATTTCATTACTGCCTTATGCATCTGTTTTATAAAATATGATATGTTTTCGGTTCACGAATGGCAAATGCATGTAAAACAATTCTAAAGACTAAATATGCAACTGGCTCAAATTGATCTATGTGACAGTCCTAGAATTCCATTACAGAAAGATTAAGGGATTTTTTTTTCCATGGAAGGTATAAAATAAGAAATAAAAGTGTGAACAATTTTAGAGGAAAAGAAAAAGCAAGGCTCCGTGCAAAGACATGATTCTGAATGAAATATGAAATGCATCACGTTGGATGTTTTCAAATCCCATAAATAGCTTGGGAAGGTGCGATAAACTCAACCTTTTATGGAGAAATGATAAGGTTACAGAAGAGAAAAGCTCCTGTCTAGCTTTCTTGGACTCAATCGGACTCATTTTCCATGGTTTCCCTGAAATAATTAAGAAGAAAATCAGAAGAGGAGGTAACCAGAGACTTTTCTTTCGTTATATCCATGCATTTATAGTGAAGATTTCCAATATAAAAGTAAAAACAACCAAAGCCTTGTTCACTCAGATAATTGCTGATTTTTCTCTATGTTTCATTAAAAAAAAAAAAAAAAAGAAAGAAAAGAAAGACTTAGAGGAAGACCCACAGATTCATCGTAAACACATTTCTTTGGATGTATACATTTCAGATGAAATGAAGATGTCTTCCAAGGGAGCCCATTCTGGGAGGCAGAGAAGAGAAAAATAAAGTATGTTCTTTCCCCTTCACATTTTTATTTTGGTCTAACACTTATTTTGTCTTCACAGAAATGGCTATAAGATTAAGAAAAAGCAATAGATGCTGAGATGGTTGGTTTTTTGTTTTTTTTTTAAGAATAAACTGTAAAATTTATGGTATAAAGGGGCACACAGTGCATCCTGATCTATTTCATCTTGCCTAGCTATCTCATTACTCAGCGGATTCTCCCTCTTCTCCACTTACCCCTTGGGATATTTGTGCGCATGTAATATGGTCACATTATTCAATGTATTTTGGAAGCCCCCGGGGGTCATAGGACCTTTGGAACGTTATTTTCTGAGATCTATTGGACTTTTGTGAAACTCTGTTGCGGACATTGTAGTCTCACAAAATCCTCCTGATTATGGAAAAGGGTAGAGAGAGATCAGGAAGGTAGGAGATTGACAGATGCTATAAATTTGGTAAGAGAACACCCTGGCCTGATTCTGATAAGTTGTATTCAAGTAAGAGATGGACAGAATTGATAAAAGCATAGTGGTAATCCATGGGTAAACTCTGCAATATGGACAGATGTCATTATCTAGGTTTGTGTGGTTGGTTCTCTGCAAGGTAAATTCTGGAAATAATTCTGTCAAGTTTTTTCATGTATGGACAGGTCTCCAACTGTAAAAGAAAAGAAGAGAAAAGAAAAAAGAAAAGAAAAGAGAAGAGAAGAGAGGAGAAGAGAAGAAAAAAAGGAAGGAAGGAAGGAATGGAGGGAAGGAAGGAAGCCATCTTGACTTCCCTCTTTTTCTCTCTCCCACACACCTTCTCTCACATAAACCTGCTACAAGATAACATCTTCCAACTCCACAGTGCTTGATCTCCTGACTTCTGGACTATCTACACTTTAGATCAGGGGACTCTTCACGTATGGCATGGTTACAGGCAAACACAGGGACCACAAAAACGTTACCATCTGAAGTCAGAATGAGGGGGATGTCCCCTTATCCAGGTGGGGCAGTGGCCAAGATGCTGAGCCAAGTGTCCAGCGGGCTTGAGAAAGTAAATTAAGAAAATATGATGAAGACCTTTGTCTACCAAAGTACGAGATTTGTCTTTCTTCCTTTTGAGTAGAAGAGCATCATTGGTTCTATGAAACAACAAGGTCATGCCCGCACATGTGTGTAGACGCTATCCCAAATGGACAGATTTGTGGTCACAACACCATCCTATGGGCTACAGTACGTGCCCAGGCAAGTGGCAGTAGGGACACATGGTGGCATGAAGACATCTGATTGAGTCAGGAAGGGTTTATTCATTTCCTGTCCCTTGAGAGACACAGACCAACAGTTGAAGGAAAGAGGACCATGTAGTAACCACAATTCTATGAAGTAAATAGAAGGGAAAGTCACCAACAGGTGAGAAGCCTTACAAATTTCTGGATGATGGAATGTAGGTGGGAACATGTTGAACCTTAAACAACTTAGAGAAAGTGGTATACCCTAGAAGGTGCTGGGAAGAAATGCCAGAAGGATACTGATGTTATAGGTCATTGGAGGCTGGCAGTAAAGTCATACTGTGATGGGCCAGATACGGTGATTGATGTAAAAATACCATATGTTTTCTGAAATGACCACCACTGTCAAGCAACAGAAACACATGAGTTCTATTTACAAACTGTCCCCTTGGGGCATCTGGGTGGTTCCATTGGTTAAGCATCTGCCTTTGGCTAAGGTCAAGATCCCAGGGTTCTAGGATCAAGACCTGTGTTGGGCTCTCTGCTCAGTGGAGAGCCTGCTTCTCCCCCTGCTTGTGCTCTGTCTCCCTCTCTCAAATAAATAAAATTTAAAAATAATAATAATGCAGAGACAAAAATGTACCACCTTTTACTGATTTAATAATTTTGCCTTGTGCTTACTACACTCATCACCATGATTGCCCCTGACAGCCAACAGAAGACTACACTCATAGGTTTTCCTCCGACTTGTTCTGATAATATTTTTTTGGAGGATAATCTTTTTTCCAAATATCTTGCCTTCTTACTGCACACCAATTTGTCCTGACTAAAGTTCTAGAATTTATATTAATATAAATATGTTAATGTAAATTATATACAGTTCATTTGTTCATATAAATGAAATTTTAATATATAGAATTTTATTTTTCTGCCTTGCTTTCACAAATGTTTTATTTTTGTTGGTGGTGGTGTTTGACCGTTTGGGTTTTCCATTGTAGTAGTTTCTTACGCATTCACTTTTTACACAAATGAAAGGAAATAGTTTGAGTTTTGACTAATGTATACACTTTTGTAATGAACATCCCTATCAAAATAAAGGATATTTCCATCACCTCAGATGTTACAAGACAAAAGCTGTTACATTTTCCATATGATTCGATCCAAAATCGCTTTAATTTCCCTTGCGCTTCCTTATTTAATCCTTGGGTCATTTTCCAATGGTCAACACCAAAAAATGATATGACATGTCATTCATATTTTAACATTAGTACATCCTAAAACAGTACGATTTTGTGTATATTGAATTATATAAAATGTCCTCTTATTAAAAATGTTTAAAGCAATTTCTGCACCTAACATGGGGCTCAGACTCATGACCCTGAGGTCGAGTCACATGCTCTATGGACTGAGCCAGCCAGGCGTCCCTAAAATATTCTTAACATTGATTTTACCTGTTTCAATTCACTTTTTGAAGGGTGGCAAGTAGAATATTTAAAAATACATATCTGGTTCAGACTTCAGTTCACTTTATATTCCTCTTGAAATAGGACTGGTTGAGGCCATTTACCTTTGATGCAGTTATAACGGTTACAAGAAAGGTATAAATCTGCCATCTTATTTGTTCTCTGTCATACCTTTCCTTTTTCCTTGGACTGGGTCTATTTTAGTATTCCATTTTTGGCTCTGCTATGGGCTTTTTTGGGTGACTCTTTGCTTCTAGATATAGTGCCTGTTCAATGGTTTACAGTATTATAACTGATCACCAGCTACTTTCAAAAAATTTATACTATTTTGTGTATCTCGTAAGAACATCATATTGGATACATTCTTATTCTCCTTTATTTGCACTATTTTGTCACATATTTTTGTAAGCATGTATTACAAAATGCAGAATGTATTTTCATGCTGTTTTGTTTTAAACAATGAATTATGATTTAATGAAATAAAATAGTTATTTCCTATTTATGTGTATAATTACCATTTCTAGCCCTCTTCATTCCTGTGTAGGTATGTTTCTCTCTGGTTTTACTTCCCTTCAAGATGATGCACGTTCATTAGAATTTCGGGTGGTGTATGTCTGCTGGGCTGTGAATTTACTCAGCCTTGAGTCATCTAAAAATATTTTCATATCCCCCTCATTTTTGAACTATAATTTTCACAGGTGTCATTATCTTTCCTATTTCTTCTTTCTTCAGCTTTGGTGGTTTGTGTGTTTCCAAGATCTCGATCATGTCATCTATTTTATCCGATGTTTGGCGTGCAATCATTCATAGCATTCTCTTGGTATCCATTTCATTTTGATAAGACTGGTAGCAATGTCTACACTTTCATGTCTGATTTTAGCAATTTGGTTCTTCTCTTTTTTTTCTTGGACTGTCTAGGTAAAGATGTGTCAGTTTTGGTCATCTTTTCAAAGAACCAAGTTTGGGGTCTGTTGATTCTCTATACCGGTTTTCAATTTTATTTTCTGTTTTTGTTTTTGTTTTTTTTGCCCTCCACTCTATTACTTTTTTTTTTTTTTAAAGATTTATTTATTTATTTTAGAAGAGAGAAAGTGCATGAGAGAGAGCACAAGCAGGGTGGAGGAGTAGAGGGAGAGAGAGAAGCAGACAGTCTGCTGAGCAGGGAGCCCAATGCGGGACTGGATTCAAGGACCCTGGGATTATGATGGGCTGAAGGCAGATGCTTAGCCAACTGAGACACCCAGGTGTCCCTCTCCACTCTGTTCTTTTTGATTCCCTTCTGAAGGCTATTTTTACTAAATACACAGTCCAAGGTAGACAAGTATGTATTTTTCCCCCTTGGAAAACACTATCATTTCTAAAATAGTAAATAAGAAATGGTCAAGATTTTATCTACATTGGAGAATGCAAAGGTTTGAAGGAATGGTCTTCAGGAAGGCATAGCTAAGACATACTTAAACTCAACAATTTGATACACAGAAAGATGGACCTGTCTGAAATTTATCATAAGGGCCAGCTCTGTGGACACGACATCCTGGAGTACATACACCACCACAAGACTTGGAAAGCAAGGGATGCCTGGAAGAGCCTTAGCAGTCTCAGACAATAGGAAAAAGTCAGTATTGATAAGGCAAAAGGCCATCTGCTTTCTCAGCTACACAGGAGTATTGAGAATTTTGCCTATCCCTTAGATGTTGTAAAGAGGGATTTTTTAAATCACAAACTTAGTTTCTAGTCTACTTTAGGTGTTATTTTATAAAGATCTACTCCAAATGGCTCTATAATAAATCAATGTGCTCTTTAAACATTTCTGTTGAATTATAATTTACAACAGTTAACAGCCAGCCATTTTAAGTGTCTACTTCAAAGACAGTAAATTTACAGAACTGTGATCATCTAATTACTTCAAACTAATCCTTTTTAGGTGCTGTAAAGTTCTTAGCACCTTCCCCTTTCCTGCAGATTCTTTTATCAATAGATCTTTAGATAAAGCAGAGTTCCTAAAATATTGCACAAATGTGGTTGACATTCAACATGAATGGACAAATCAGGGTTTATCAGTATATTAATAAATATTAATGTAATAATCTTTTTTTTAAAGGAACAGAACAAAGCATGGATACAGTATAAAAGAAACCATGATAATAGATATTTATGGAAAACTTCTTTGGGCTCCTGTCCATCATTTGGTCCTCAAAGCAATCTTAGAGGTGGGAATTTGCCTAGGTCTGCCATACCCCAGAGAGGACAGCTCTGGAAACTCAGCCTCAATGACTTACCAATGTCTGTGCATAAAAGCTTAACAGAATGAACTCCTCACTAATTCTAGGTTCATATAATCACATATTTGTGTAGTAGGGACCCAAAAAAAATATTCTACTTTTCCCTAGCCATCTTTGTATCTTAGGATTGCAAATCAAAGACTATGTCATGTCAGCTCACGCCTGAAACTCATGTCTTCTTGCTATTTTCTCTAAACACATATTTAGAAAATTTTATCCTCTGATTCAGAATTCCTAGGCTTTCCCAGAAGAATGATAAATTATTAGTATCTTATGGTCCACTGAACTTAAGGTGTGTGTCAGTATTTCAGAATAATGGGCACTTTCTGGGGAACCTGGCTGGTTCAGTCAGTGGAAAATGTCCCTCTTGATCTTGGGGCCATGGGTTTGAGCCCACATGGGGTGTAGAGATCACTTAAATAAACTTAAAACAAAAAGGAATACTGGGCACTATCTTCGACATCATGTTCAGGTAACATACCTCTTTGGGATCTCAGCATGCAACAAGGTTAAGAATCAAACAATACGTCTCATGTGTACAGCCTTTGCTTTTGAAATGTGTGACATGTAAGATTTGAACTTTTGTGAAAAAAATAGAATGGTCACTTGCTACTGAGTTAAAGTCCACTGTGCCATGGTGGCCATGTGAGATGCCTCAGATATATCCACAGAGAAAACGTCAAGTTGTTGGAATGGAAGGGAGCGATAAAGAGAATATAATTTGCTGCTGTCCTTTGAAGAAGTGAGGAAAAATTTGGTGACGCACCAAGTCCCACATTTCACAGAGGCTCAATGTGTTCATTCCCATAAGCACAAAAATAAAGATATCATTCTATTATATTCGCTTCATAGAGGCCGTGATGGCAAAGAGTCCCCAACCGCACAGGTGGGGAAGGGGGCCACATGAGCTCTGCAGGTTAGTCAAAGGATGTGGCCAAGTACCCTCCAAGTATTTCCATCCCCCTTCGCTGCACAGGGAAGCTGTTGATGGCTCCCTTGGGATGGGTGGCCATGACTCTTGTCAAGAAAACCATCATAATGACGTTGGTTTCCTTGGTAACTAATAGTAGGAAAAAGAGGGGACAGAGTAAATAGATTATAATGACATTTTTGTGAGCTTAAGGTCAGTATTTGCATTGCTGTAGGGAACAAGGAACTACCCATTCCAAACATGACTCTGGTCAAACAGAGATGCTGCAAGAAGTCTGTGACGTCCCTGGAAACCTCTGGATCATTGACTGGGGAGACTTGGAATATCCCAGGTGGGAAGCCTTGCCATCCCATGCCAAGAGCCCAAAGCAAAGAAAACGTACAATGGAGTCAGCTCTGCCCGAACCACCGTTGCTCACCTGGCTCTACACATAGGGAGAGCATTGTTTTGGGGATTCAGCTCTTGGTGGAACCCCGTTCTCCAGCCCTGGTTTGGGGACAAATTGGGGATGTAAAACTACATCTTTGTTTGACCTCAGACTTCTCATCCCCTTCATCAGGAGGAATGGGTGATTTATGAATTAAAGGTCATGTCTCATGAGTAACATGTTTTCTTTTTAATGGGTTTCTGGTCAAAAATTACCAAAATTCAGATATCCTGTTCTACGGCCCCGACTGACAGCTTTGCTTGGGTCAAACCTAAGACCTCATATGCTGTAAGCAAGTAGGAATCTCCTAGTTTTAGTCTTCATGAGTATCTTTGCTTCCTCTTACTGCAAGGAGGATGTGCATTCAGAACATTTCTAACAGTCATTATTGGTGAATGTCCTTCCAAAGAATTATCAAGGCACCATTTCAGAATTCGCTTTCATTGTTACCCTTAATTCTTATTAAACCATTAGATGATTTATTAGTTTTGAAGATTCATGAGTATTGAAAACCCAATTATGATATAAAATTAAAACCCAATGATAGGACTTGGAAATTATCTTTTCTAAAACTGCAAGACTAAAACATCTCATTTTAATAAAGACAGGGTGGTGAGGACGACATTCATAACAGGTATAAATGTTGTGACCAAAAAGTCAAACACATTGAAATTTATCTTGAAGCACATGAGGGCACATTTTGGTTCATTTTCTCTAAATCTTTTTTTTTTTTTTTCTCCACTAGAGGTTTTAAAACACCTAGTCTGAGTGACACTTTTACTTTTAACACATTAAAAAGCACACGGTGACCTTCAAAGGAGCTGTTTGTGCTAGCGTCAGATGTGCAATATGGAGTACAAAATTAAAATGTGAGATGTGAAAATACTGAGCAATTTATCTCCCCTGACCCATCACTGCGAGGCATCAGGCTTCTTAATCACAATTCTAAATTAGGATCTTTATGTAAGCAAGTCTGCCCATGAGGAAGGGGTAAATGAGGAACATATAGGGAATTCATTATTTCTCTCAGATAGCTCAAATCTACTTATTAATTACATCTGTCCAGGGCATTCATTAGCTTCATTGGTAGCATGGAAAAGCCAACACAAGGATGAAGAGTGAAAAATCTCTTCCGACGTGTCCTTGAGGGAAATGCTTGACAGATCCCAGATCGATGGGCTTCCCCGAGAAGGTCAGACCCAGGTTCAAGTACAAAACCCAAATCTGATTGAAAATAAACCTTGATTCTAGATGATTCAGCTTCAGGAGCTCTTTAGATGGAGGACAGAAGACATAGAAGAATCTTCTCCCGGGATGTCCAATCTAACATAATGGCAGCTGACATGAACCAGTTCTACCCGGGCATCCCATAGGTACTAAGGAAGTACATCTCAGCTTATGAATCCCTAGGGTTTCTGGCTACGGGGCAGATCTTCAGTCTGAAGACCTTGGGTGGGGTGGGACGTAAGAACTCCATAAATGTCCATGCAGTGCAGTCATCAAACCAGGAAACAGCCTTCCCAAATCTTCTGGGAAGTGAACGCAGAGGTACTGAGTCACCCTGGGTTCCCCATTTCCAGGTCACAAACGAAGACCCCGTTGGCTGATACTTCCCCGATTTTTCTCGTGTGTTTGCTTTAGTATACCCATGGTGACAAAGCAGAGCAGTGTGGGACGTCTGGATGGCTTACCTTTACCTTTCGTCTACATCAGAGCAACAGCTTTCCACCAAGTCGTCCTGTGCAATTAGGGAGAACAGGTTTACAACGTGTGGGGATAAATTTAGACACCGCTCAACACAGGACATTTTGTAGCTTGGCATGTCTCATTAGGATGGTTCTACAAACCCAAATTATATCCTCATCCAAACAAAACAACCCTAAAATTTCTATCTTAGGATAAAATTTTTAGGATAGATTTTAGGATAAAATTCTATCTTAGGAATATTGTAAGTGTTTTCTCTGTCTCTCTTTTTCTCCCCCCACTGAAATGGTTAAAGAATCAGGAAGAGATTGAGCAATAAACATGAAATCATCGGAGGTTATGGTGTTTCCAACCTCCAAATGACAGGCTACCCAAGCTCATTCTAAACCCCTTCTTCCTGAAAGAGCGTTCAAATAGTCTTTCGAGGGGAACGGATGCAGCTTGGTTATTTCTAAAATTCATACAGCAGTTAGGAAAATATTTATAAATATATCGTAGTGCAGGATCCTTATGGCATACAGTAAAGTGAGATATCATCCATTTTCCATGCCTGCCTTGCCCAACGATCATTTGTGAAAGCAATCACCCTTTGAAAATAGCTTCTAATAATCCTGTCCATCAATCATATTTTTTCCCTTAATCCATCCATGCACCATTTTAAATGCAAATAAAGATCACCTTCCCAATATCTCTGAAAATTAAATCCCATCACAAATGAAAATTTACAACCCCATCTTATATGAGTTCATAGAGCTGTATTCTCCATAGCTAAATCTCTCCAACACAGTTAAGTGCGTCCTCTAATTTCATGTTCTAATTCAGGCTTATGGTATTGATCTCTCTTTTTTTTTTTCTCTTTGATGTGTCACTGTGGAAGCCGTGGCCCCCTCCCCAGACCCTGGGGCTCTGCAACCCTGGCGTAAACTGAGAACCACCAGGGGTCTGCCTTGGTTGCTCACATATGCTGAGCTCAAAAGTGGGAGAAGAATCAGGGCAAGCAGAACCACCACCCTCAACGATGCCTACATGGCAATCCTGGCAACCTGTGCATGTGTGGGCTCACTTGGTAAAGGGGACTTTGCCAGGGTGATCACGGGAACAGTTCTGAGCTGGGGAGATGTTCCTGCCTTGTCCATGTGGGCTGACAGTCGTCATAAGGGTCCTTGTGAGAGGGAGGAGGGACAGTCAGTCAGAAGAGAAGTGTGAAGGCTCAGGCAAGGGTTAGCGTGACAAGGTAGCCCTACAGAGCTGGAGAAGGCAAGAATATGGAGTCTCCCTTAGATCCTGCAGAAGGAACGAAGCTTTGGCAGTACCTGGATATTAACCTGGCGAGACCCATTTTAGACTTCTGATCTGCAGAACGGCTCCATGATACATCAGTGTTGTCTTCAGCCACTAAACCTGTGGCAGATCATTACAGCAGCTGCAGGAGACTCATACAGACTTAAAGCAGATCGCGTCCATGTGGACCGTTGTCGTCTGGGGTGTCTGGGGTGCAGACTTGCTGGGTGAGGTGAGGTTAATTCTGCCTGTCCTTCTAACTGAGTCCATCACTCCTGACCTGACACATGGACGTGCTTTGCGGCACCTTCAAGCCAGAGAGCCTTGGCTCTATCTGTAGGGACTCTACCCACTCCCCGCTCTGCAGGAGGCCATGTGGACAATGTGGAATGAATTACTGAGCAAGGAGAAAACAAACAGCAAACACAAACACAGAGCAGGAGAGAAAAGCAAGACTTTTTTGCAAGGCTGTCTGGGGTGTAAAGCCTCAGGCAAAGAATCACACCCTCCACTCTGCTCCCCGAGACCATCTGGCATACAGCCTCTCATGACAGGGAGAATGAGGCTGACGCGTCCTCGCTTCCCCGGTGAGTCCCTTACAGCGAGCAGCATGAAGATTGATACTCCTTCATTCTCACTCAAGCAACCTAATCACGACCTGACGGGCAGTCGTCCCACCTAAGGCTCTGCCTGACGCGTCCATGTACCCCAAGGCAATTCCGTCCCTGGGCCACCCGCTCTGGCGTAATTACAGCCTTGATGAAGATAGAGCGTGTTTGGATCTTTGCTACTGAGCAAGACATCACTCTCCAGCCACAAAGGGATCACTCTCCCGGGAGCCAAAGGTCAGCGTACGGGGTGAGTGATGGATCTCTCCTCTGGGCTGCAGGCGACCTCCTGGACTGTGACGGATGGTTTCTAACTGCAGGGGGCTGGGCTTCAAGACACATACGCAGGGCACAGAAAGTGCTCAGGTAGATATTCTACATGCTGAAATAATTTACAGCAGGGGAAGTATTACTCAGAAATTATATGGGTGCACGAAACGTAGTGTAAAAAATTACTGAGGATAAATTCTTATATTCACAGCCTCATCTACAACTTTTTTCACAGAAAGAAAACATTGCACTTGAGTTAAATACTTCAATAATCAATCATGATTTTAAGCAATGTGACCGAAAGTTCAGTAAGCAACACCTTTCATTATTATTTTTTTATGCTAAAAGCATAAACCACATAAAAATAATGTGGTTCTAAAAATATGAAGCATGTGAAATAAAGTACACCTATAAAATAACACATCTTTCTTAGTGATTTTTTTTTTTTTTCTAAAGGAGAGGGTTGAGGGAAAACCTGATCTTTCTTAAGGACTTGACATGAAGTCAGTGTGTAGCCTCGGGCATGTGATCCATTCTGAAAAAATTCTGATTTCTACCATTCCAGTGTTCTCCTCTTTGAAACAATGGGTTTGAAATTAAAATGAAAAAGTTCTGCTATTTATGCAGAACTCAAGATCACCCATGCACTGGGCTGAAAAATGTATATATCGTGACTCTATTTTATACAGATACACATTAACTATGTGTATCTGCCCAGATACATGTTAACTATGTGTGTGTGTATAGATACACATTAACTATGTGTATGTGTATAGATACATATTAACTATGTGTGTCTGTATAATGCATAATAATGTCATTAACATGACATTTATATATAATACACATGTTTACATATGGATAATATATATACACAGTAATATTATAGGTAATATGTTATATTTATGGGATATATAAAATCCATACAATATAGTATACTATGCAATATGAATTAGTATATTTTATAAATGTATACATGTATTTTTTAACTTCATTCCGTCCTTCTATCAAGAGAAGGTGATGTCATGGCTTTTTCCTACTCTACAGAAGAGAAACTGAGGCCCAGAGTTACATAGATTTTCCAGGGACACGGGCGAGAATGGAATCACAAGACGCCTCTAGAGCTGGGCTGTCTTTCTTCACCTGTCTCAGGACCACCTGGGTTCTCACTCACACGCACCTGTCTCGGCCCTGGCCAGACCTGCCGCATCAGAATCTCTAGGCAAAGCCTGGGGTGTGCATTTGGAATCCATTTCCCAAGTGATTCCCAAGTCTTTGCAAATCTGAGACTCGCTCCTTCCCCTGGGAAGTTGGTTTCAAAGTCGTGTTGAGCTTTCCCTTCTCAGGACTCAAAAATTCCGTGACAATTTTACGATGATCTCCTCAGGTCTCTCATCTAATTACACACTGTACTTTTCACAGGGCGATTTATATAAAATGTGAATTGTAATTCTCTTAAAACCACCAGAGGGAAGATAGATGATCTTGATCATTTATGCATAAGAATGTGGAAGAAAGAAATGCACCGCTGATTGGAATTGACGTATGGCCAAACAGAAAAGATACAATGTACATTCTGTATCGATTCATAGTTATATTTGTTAATTATTTAATAAATATTGATTAATAACGTATTAATAAATAATAAAGGAACTGAATAATAAATTAAAATTAATAGATATAAATGAATGTTAGTATGTATTGGTATTTATTAATATTTTACATTTATGTATTCTGTATAAATTTATCTACAGTGAAGAAGTTTCATTAATCAGATGGAAAAGTCCTCGTGATTATAAAGGTCCGAAATGCTACCAATACTCATGCTCATGTCCTAAGGCTGCTATAAGTAAGTAGCCCATGTTGGGGGACCCCAAATCCTGAAATTGTCTCTGAGTTCTGGAGACCAGAAGTCTGAGATCCGGGCAGGGCAGGACTTCTCTCCCTTGGAAGCTCTAGGAGAAGAGCCTTCCTGTCCCTTTCAGCTTCTGGGGGCTCCTAGAAATCCTTCATGCTTCTTGGTTGGCTCCTATATGATTCCCATTTCTACCTTTGCCTTCACAAAGCCTTCCTCTCCCTGTGTCCCCACCCAAATTTCCATCTTCTCCTAAGTACATCGGTTACTGAATTCGGGCTCGCCCTGATGTAGGGTGATGACTTCCTCTTAACTTGATCCCATCTGCCAAGACCCTCTTTCCATATGAGGTCACCTTCACAGGTTCTGGGCGGGCATGAGTTTTGAGGGAGCCCTTGTCAACCCAGTAGGGTGATCTCCCAGAGGAAAAGCAATTTGCAGCACATTCCCATGAGTTTAGACAAGCTGGACCCCATGGAGGGCGGCACTTGCTGTACAGAGCTGACTGTGGTGGAAAACACATTATCTCCATTCTAGAGATTTTCTGTACACCCTAGTCCCTACAGGTAACCACCCTGTACTGGAACCTGAAACATTTGTTAAGAGAACGGATCTCAACTAAGTGAGTGCTCTTACCACAAAGGAGGGCAGGCAGGAGGGAGACTTTGGAGGCCATGAAGAGGTCCATTCCCTTGGTTACCAATGGTGAGGGCACCAAAGATCCTTGCCCATGTTCACACGTATCTCACTGTGTCTGATGGGGTGGGCAGTTCTTTGTAAATCAATTATTACCTCCATAAAATTGCTAATAAAAGTACAAATGCACATGCACACAGGTCAGAGGTAAAGCTATGACGAAATCGCTCCAGGACAGGGGGCAATGTGTTTGTGCACACCGGATTCCCATGGGGGCAGTCGCGTCCTTTTCCACAATGCTTTCATTCTCTGATTCTACGTACCAAAGTTTTCCTGGGTGTTGCACTGACCTTTCCATAAATCTCTTATTCCTCTCACATCCCTCTCTACGGACCCTTTTTGGGAAGAAAAAAAAAAAAGGTATTTGTAGAAGGATATCTATTATACCTTCCTTCCTTTAACCTTTTCTGTTGGTGATTTTTTTTTTCCTCTTCCTTTGTGCAGTGTGAGAACATGCCTTTCTCCATGCACAAACCGTGAAAGGACTTATGACCAAGCCGTCGACTGGGGTGTTTATTACGTAAGCAGTTCTATCGAAGTTTTGTAACTCTGCCCCTCCGCAGAAATCCCTGAAGATTTAAGAATACGGCTAAATGTTCCTGCTTCTTGTCTATTTTCTTTTGTGTGTGTCGGATGCTTCTATCTAAATATATTTGGCTTTTTTTTTTTTTTTAATCGCAGTAACAAATCTGTGGTTGCATAAGCCAGAAGCACACTGCCCTTACCAGCTACCTCTCGGACTGATTTTCCAAGTGTGAAATTAAAATGTCACCGGAAGAGCGAACGTCACACAATGGCTCGCCGTGCCTTCTGACGGGTGCTAGACTCCCGCCATTAAATCCGGCTTCTTGGGTTACGCTGGGAATGCAGTTAATAATGAAGAACTTCAGAATAGGGCTTGTAACATCCCTGTGAATTTTCTAGGGGGGGAGTTAATTCTACACACACAGTAAAGGAAGCCTATTGGTCATGTGTTAAAGAGCTTGGATTTTGAGCCAGGATTTTGTGCAAAAATGGAGTCCTTTGGTGTTTTTTCTCATGGTGGGATGAAGATACCTATGTAGGTATTTATGGGATCTCTACAGGTCTATGAGAAGGTGACAAGAAAGGTCTAGAACGCAGGACATCCTACGTCTTTGTATGCGTGTGCACAGCCCTGAGCTCAGCTGAGATTTGGGTCCAAAGTCACATCCCGCTAATGGTCTATTCTTATAGTCTAATGTTTGCTCCCCAAACTTAATGAGCCTGCTTCTCCTTCTTCCTCTGCCATTCCCCCCCCACTTGTGCTCTCTGGCTCTCTCTCTCTCAAATAAATAAACACAATCTTTAAAAGAAAAAAAAAAGGAAGAAATAAAGAAATGAAGACAGGCTGGGAGCCCCTGGAGTGGTTCAGTCAGTTCAGGGTCTGCCTTCAGCTCAGGTCGTGATCCCAGGGTCCTGGGATGGAGCCCCGTGTTGGGCTCTCTGCTTAGTGGGGGAGGCTGGTTCTCCCTCTTCTGCTGTCTTGCTATCTCTGTCACTATCTTGACTCTCTCAAATTAATAAATAAAATCTTTTAAAAAATTGTGACATACTGTACCTACATGTTATACAATCATGTCATTATATAATATACTATTGTACCTACATGTTATACAATCAATCATTATACATAATGACCATATGTAAGTCACTATGTAGTGACTTAAGAGCAAAGACATGGGATATCGTCAACAGGGTTCCCATCTTGACTCTTCTGTTGACTACCCATGGGACTGTGGACAAATGTCTGTGGAACTCTGGATCTTTTACTTGACTTTTCTGTACCTTGTAACCTTTTAACCTTCAGGTACAAAAGGGGGGACATGACAGATCAATGGTAGAATGCTGAATGCTTAAGGTCATGTTGGGTGTATTGTAAATACATACATATTTATTATTTTTTTACAGAGGAAAGCCTATGAGAGAGAGCTCCCATCATTTGTCAGGTTTCTTAGGGACAAAAGAAATTTGGAGGGAAAGAATGGATTCTGTAGCAGTGACCTCCTTAAAGGCAAATAAAAGAGACAATATTGAACTGTGTGGAATCACACCCATGAGCTATGGTTGTACCGGGAGTCCCGAACTAGAATTCCTCTTATCCTGTTATTCCTGTTATGATAAAAAAATAATAATAATTGATAGAAAGTGTTCTCTGATTTCATCAAACCAGAGAACACTTTCTATCAATTATTATTATTTTTTTATCATGAATATAGTTCTCCCAAAGGGACCAAATGTCACTGGAGAAGAAAGTCCCTATTATTTAGTTATAAAATAAAAACATAAATGTGTGATTCAGCAACGGGCTTAAAGCAGTTGTTAAACAGTAAAATTAAAAGGGGAAAAAAAATCTGTGCTCAAATAAGCATTCTTTCCAAAGTATAGTTTTTAGTTGAGGATTTATTTTTTTAATAATTGTCTTTCTGAGAGAGTGATTAAATGGAACCATGTTCGATATTTTATAATGTTTCAATAAACAAATAGTATGTCCCCAAAGGGTAGTTTGGGACTAAACTGTTCATAATTTGCTTTCAAAATGCTTTTATAAAAGAATGCAGAGCCCTGTTTAATTCCCCGTTTAAAATATTCTTGAATTTCTTACAAAAATCATATTATACTGAATTTGCGGTCTAGCATTCAGATTTCGACATACACACAAGCATGCATGATTAAACACCACTCATGATGTCCATTTTTACGTTATATTCAACTTTTAAAATATTGTTTTACGATTGCCATTGAGGTATCCTCAATGTCCCCTTTCCCCCAGGGCAATCTGACCACTTAAATATTTAGCAAGGGGGAAAAAGACAAGACATCACAATGCTGAATTGTATAATAGTTATTTTTAGGGTGTTAGGATAATGCTCTCTTTTTTTTCCTTTGTACATTTAGTGCAGGTAAAGCTCCCCCTTCTTTTAACTGACATTACGAAGTAAAAGATTCATTTCTTCCCCTGCCAAGCTCTTTGTCCTCATCTGGTAGATATAGGGTTTTTGTCCTATTATGATCTCTTGGAACTGATTATTTCCCCTTGAATTCTTTATAATATTAACTTGTACGTACACACACATACATACACACACAGACACACACACCAAGGACTGATTTTGAGCTAAATAGAGGCTATCCTGTATCAATTAATACACCATTATTTACCTGTATTCCTTTCCTCTATGCATTTTTTAATATAAACCCTTCTTTCTCCTGAGCTGCCTCACACTTTGCAAAATGTCGTCCCCTTGGCTTTTTTCCTAGAATGGGCCTGGAAATATCTACCATAGAGAGCAAAGAGCCTTCCCATGAAATGACAAGTCCTAACGAAAAGAACATTTTCTAACACATATGCCCTGTACTCAGGACATCTCTCTCTGGATAGGCACAATGAAGACTTTGTCTTTTCCAAGTTTATGCTGTGAAGGTACACGACGGAGAGACAGGGGCCGATCACATTCACAAACACCACCAAGAATCCAAGGTCAACACATCTGGGATGAAATCGGAGGGGCAAGCAACACACATTGTTTTGTGGCGGAAAAAAAAAAAAATCAAATAAACCAGAAAATGCTACAGGTATCCTCTTGTGATGAGAACGGGGACTGGCACATTCTTTTACAAGGGGACCTATCATCCCTATTTTTGGTCCAACACATTATATGGCCCATTCTGACTGCAGACCAGGAAAGCAATCGCTAGTAAAATGCAAACACACAGGAAAGGCTGGCTTGCCATAAAATGTGGCATAAATGAGTCACAGGGCCTGACCAGAGTCTGCAGCTGGTCAGCCGCTGGTACGAACGTACCCAAGAAGGGTCAGAATTCGGCTTCTCCCCGTGAATGCAATGCTGGGGCTTCAATGAAGCACACACTCATTAGCAAAGCAAAAACTTGAATGGTGTAGGAGATCTGCACTGGTCCTGAGCAGAATGCTGCGTGGTCCTACACCCCGACCGTCTTGCACCTGTTCAAAATATTCAAAATATTCTTGCACCTATTCAAAATATTTCCAAACATTCACCTGTCCATTCACCTAACATTTGGGTAACTATTATGTGCACCAGAAAATGTTTGGAAATATTTTGAACATGTGAATGTAGAAGTTGAATCACATACGATCTCCACATTTGGGGTCAAAACAGGAAAGGGAACAAAAAGCACACTACTTTTTTTTTTTTTTGGACAAATCTAAATATTTCCTCCTGTAAATACATATTTAAAACAAATGACTTAATGTATTTTGAAATATTCATGTGGCCGAGACAAAGCTGGTGGTCCCTAAAACAATTATTGTGAGGAAAGGTGAGAAATGGAGACTCTATATATGAAATAATTATTTCATGAAATCGAGTGAATTTATTTCGACACACTATATAAGACTATATTGGGGCTTAAGAACACGCCTCCTCCCTCCTTGAATCATGTGATAGGATTCCTCGCCCTGTGGATGTAAAACAAGGGTAGTTTTATTTAGAAATGGCACATTGTGCCTAGAGAGAAAAACAGGCAACATGAGGACAATGGGAAGATGGTACAGCAAATGAGTATTATTTTACTCCCACCAAATCCCGGTTTCTAAAATATAAGGAGGGGACAGTGAGGGACTACAACTTGGTTGGCAAAAATTGAACAGTGGTTACTCTTCCAGGTACCGGGATAAAGCCCATCGCACCAACACATCAGCTGTGAGAGGGAACGATCGTTCTCCAATTCTGCATAAATGACGGATGACAGATTCCCAGCAGGTGCCCAGTCCCACAACCAGCAAAGGGCAGAGCGTCTGTGGAAATCCAGGTTTTTCCTACGGACTACCCACTGGTGGTCACGCCAAACTAGAATAGAATATTCTACTTTCTTTTTTTTTTTTAATATTTTTTAAAGAGTTTATTTATTTATTGGACAGACAGAAATCACAGGTAGGCAGAGAGTCAGGCGGGGCGGGGGGGAAGCAGATGCCCCACTGAACAGAGAGCCCAATGCGGGGCTCGATCCCAGGACCCTGAGATCATGACCTGAGCCGAAGGCAGAGGCTTAACCCACTGAGACACCCAGGCGCCCCTGGAATAGAATGCTCTTGCCTCACACATTGCTTTAGTCTGGAAGGAAGATTCCGGTGGTTCTGTCCATCTGCTCTCTATGGTTTATGCCCCCTTCCTTCTTCCCCGCTGCCTTTCCTTTCAAGATTCATATTAAGGTTTTTTTCACAAAGTCCCAGTTCCCGATGGTCACACAGGATTCCTAGATCAGGTATCTTCATGCCGGTTTTTTTTTTTTTTTTTTTTTTTTTTTTTTTTTTTTTTTTTTT
>NW_019154136.1:10556403-10567677 GCF_002288905.1 Enhydra lutris kenyoni | reverse complement strand
TTTTTTTTTTTTTTTTTTTTTTTTTTTTTTTTTTTTTTTTTAGGATTAGTATATAATGCTCTCTTCCAAAATACAGAACCATCAAAATATTTCTTAAAGAATACTCTCATTTTTTTTTTCAGGAAAGAAATAAAACAGTATTTGTCATATGTAAGCCTTCTCAGTGTTTAGTCCGATGATGGCTGTATAGTTAGTTTTCTGAACACATACCGATCCAACAAAATTTCTCAACAGAACCTACACGGAGAAGTTACAGCTTAGTAAACGTTTTCTGCTTCCTGGAGAGTTTTATATGTTATGAAAAGGACATGTTATAAGATTTTAAAAGACAGATTATTTGATCAACATATATCTATAATTAGCAACTTATTGGACGTGCTGTGATTAGATTAAAATTGCTGTTACAAGTTGTACCGGGGGGGAAAATGAAGCAGGAAATCAAATTTTAAATAATAATTGAAGGAACATTTAACGATGACTGCACACCAGTGAAACTTATGTAAGTGGTACAAGTGGTACCAGATTATTTCTATTTTAAATAAAATTAGATGCAGGCATATAGACTTGTTGCCGAGTTTTTCTAGGCAAATAATGTAAGAAAGACACAGAGCCCTGCATAAGTATGTTATAAATAACATTGCGCTGATGGGTTTTCAGATTTATCTTCGTTTTCATGGGCGATTTTCCTTGTCTTAATTTCTATGGAATACTAATCTTTGGTGACAAGACGGTTCTTGTCTTGATGGTAATCCCTTTACTCATTCATTTCTCCCTTCATGGCAGAAATATTCATTTTATAAGCATTTTTTGGTATCTGTAAGCAAGGCTCTTGGTCTTGGGAAATTATCAGCAAATACTATCCTCTGAGAGTCTAGACATTAAGCATTTGGTAGACAGGTAGGAAGATAATAGGTATGTAGATTACAGATAAACATTGTAGCTACGCAGGACAGATATAGATACATAGTATATACATGTATATAAAGACACGCACATATCTATAAATTCTAATCGTCTTTCACACAAACGGAAAAATAAATGAGACTTTATAGATGTCTCGACGCACCCACCAGATTTTCCGTAAACACCCTCAAATCCCTCCCCCGGGCACGTCACGGCTTCTGTACATCGGGTACTGGTAACTTCTCATTGTCCCTTCTGCGTTTTATGTACAAATTGTTTATGTTTTATGTACAATGTACACATTGTCTAACCGTTGCTACATCATTTTCAGACTTTGATACGTAAATATCTAGACCAGATCTCAAAACAGGGCCTTCTTGGACAGAAATGTGCTTTGGGGCTACTGCTTCCACCCAGATTTTGAATCGGCTTTCCTTTTGGTCATGGTAACAGGTCCATCTATTACAAGGGCATTTGAATACGTCATGGAGGAAAAACCTGGCAAAGATGATTTACGTGGCCTTGGTGCTCATTTACGACGTTTATGGATAACGATCACCTCCGTGTGTGTTAGTGGAATTTTAAGGTCTTTCTTGTAAATGCAGGTGGTTGGTGGTTACACGAAAAAATTGACTAAGTACCCAGACCGAGGTCATTATCTGCCTAACCTAACCATTGATTTAGACGGTTATTTTTTTTAAATAATCTAAAACTGACAAATAGAGGGCAGTGAAGGGAGATTCATAATTTCACACAAACTTCATAAGCCTCTGTCTGCGGATCCAGATAGAATCAGATGCTTTTGTGTCCTCTGAAGTATATAAATTGTTCCCATTGTCGGCCACTCTCTGGGACTTTCTTAGTCACTGTCAGGGATCAAAGATAAGGGTTGGGGTCTGAAACCGATAGGAGAGACATGTACGCTGTTGATAAAAATCAGAGTGCCCTTCTGATACCAACAGGGCTATCAAGCAGCTCGCTGATACAAATAGCTTTGCGGGCTCTTTGGAATCCAACAACTTCACTTTCTTAGGGGGAAGTAATTATCCTGTCTGACCTTCCTTCCATGGATGGGGCCAGGCTTCCAAATATCAGGCAGCTGGCTTTGCCCAGGCACTCAGCGGGCTTTCTTTCAGTGCATTAGGAAACAGCCAAGATTTTTAGGATTTTGCCTCGGAAGCCTGCTATTATCTCCTGCTCGGACCAGGGGAGAGTAAAGGGAAGTGTTGATTGCTAGACCAACGTCCTGCCAGCCTGTTCGCAGCACAGGGTGGGGGTTTCAGGAGAAAATCTATGGGTATGGATTCCTTCTAAGTCGTTGTTGCTCACCATTAACATGTTTGCGTTTGATTAATAATGACATGACCTACAGGAGAACATTTTTCCTTGTGGCCCCTTCTGGTTCCAAGGTTCCTTGATTCATCAAGAGGGAACATTTTGGAAAACGCTGGCAAGTCACCCCCGAAGGGCTGTTTTAGCTCCTTTCCTTGGCCCTGCCTGGCCCTTGTTTCTGTACATCTTGTGGAAACACTGGCTTTTGATCTCTATTTGCTTTTCTGACCCAGACAGTATTATCATCCCGCTGCTTAATTAAAGATGTTAGTCCATTAAGGATTCTGTGCTAACCTGAGACGAGAGGCCGATTTAGACATATAGAGACAAACATTAGGTTCTACGTACACAGAGATGTACACGCACAATTCAGCGTGCACCATAAGACACCAATGTCATTTGCCCCCCTGTCTCCGTCAAGAGTGTCCACTCCGTTCTCCCATCCAGCCCCATCCACAGAAACACGGCCGTATCACTTACCTAAGGCACAGCTACTCGCTGTTTGCTTTGTTTCCCTGAAGCAGAGCGTCCTTCCCTCACAGGATCCTGCACATATATGGTTCCGGAGGAGCTGGGGGGCAAGAGAATGACAGCTGGAGTTCATGAGCTCCGAGGGTTAGTCCTCAGCCCTCAGAGGAGAGGGCAGGAAATGAGAACAACCTGGGCTATACCCTTAACTGAGTTCTGCAGGTGAAGATGTGGTTAACCTAGAACCAGTTCCTGCAGAAAGAGAGAGGAAGAGTGAGACAGAGAAAGAGGAAGGAGGGAAGGAGGGAAGGAAGGGAGGGAGGAAGGGAGGGAGGGAGGAGAGGGGAAGGATGGAGGAAGGAAAGGTGGGAAGGGAGGGAGGAAGAAAAAAAAAGAGAGATGGAAGGGAAGGCAGAAGGGAAACTCCTTGTCCTAATGGTATTTGGGGAGACGGGATATAAGTAAGATATTAAAATGTAGTTTAAGTGGTATGGGAGGGGACACCTGGACAGCTTACACCTGTACAACCTTAGTGGATATAAGAAAATTACAATTCATGCCAGCCTAGAACCTCAAAGTAGGTTACTATGGGATACTGCATGTCGAGGATGCCACCTGGTATAAAATGCATACCTCATTAAAAGCAATTTCCTTTTGTTCTCTTTTGTAAGACTGCACAAGTCAATAAATTATAAACCTGACCCCAGCCCAAGGCTCTATGTCATAGCAATGTTAGATTAGACAGAAAGCAGACTACACAGTTCAACGGTGTTTGCAATGCCTAGAGGGTAGTGGGTTCCTAAACATTTTTCCACCTGTTATTCCATCTTTTGGGTAACTGGAAACATTCTCAATGATCCCAGCACCATGTTTTAAAATATAAAATTATAAACTCCTGAAGGACCATTGCAAGATACCCATCAGGTAGGTGTTGGTTTGCTTTTAGGTGATTGATTATGTCCTGTTGGAACCTTATTTCCTTGCTTGCTCATACAGTCCATGTGATCGGACACCCAGGATCTCAACACAAGCCTTCCACAGTCCTGAAACACCAGTACCATTGTACACAACAAACCACAGTCATGAAGAGAATGGAGACAGACTTCTGGTTTCAGCTATGACACGGAATTCACTTGGAAGCTTCTCAAACTGAAATTCCAAGACAATGAATAAAAGCAAAAACAGAATGAAATAATGAAATGAAATGAAAAAAAAAAAAAAAACCAGAATGACCAAGAATTGTGGAACAAATTCAGAAGTCGTAGATGACTCATACTTGAAATGACAGGAGGAAAAGAAACAGATAGTAACAGATACTATATAAATAGTCCTTTGAAACAGGGATGGTCTAACTCTATGGATTAAATGACAGAAATTGTCAAAATGGATACAAATATAAGACTCAAATAGGTTGTCTCCAAGAGACTCAATTCAAGTATAAAGACATGGATAGAATCAAAGTTAAGGGCTGAAGAAAGAGATACCATGCAAAGATAATGGAGTAAAAGAAATATTTAAAGTAATAACAGAGTTTTCCAAGATTGGTGACCGACACTGACCCCATAGCGCCAAACCAGTTAAATACCGAAAGTGACATCTCTGTGTTTCATATTCAAACAGCAAAAATTCTGAACAGAATGAAGCCAAATCTTTAATACAGCCAAAAGGTAGAGAAGAAACACCTCACCTATACATATAAACAAAGAGAAGAATTTAAGTGTGATTTCCCATCAGGAATCATGAAAGCGAAAAGAGCCAGAGTAACATATTTTGTGTTGAGAGAAAACGATCCCCAACATACAATTCTGTGTCCAGTGAAATGATCCTTTAAATGTGAAGGAGACATAGATTTTCTCATAGAAACAAAGGCTGAAGGAATCCATTGCCACAGACCTGTTCTGCCAGAAATATTGATAGGTTGAAGGAAAATCATACAGATCATATAGATGGGATCTTTGGATTTGATAAAGGAAGGAAAGTTCCAGATAGAGAATAAAATATTTTAATGTTTTATGCTTAATTGAACTTATAGATAACTCCTTGTATTTATAGCACTATGTTGGGTGGTTTTAGCATGCAGATAAACATAATAAATTCCAGCAATGTTATAATGGACAAGAGAGGAATTGGGGACATTTTATTATAAGTTACTTTTACTGTACATGCAGTGATACAATGATTATTGAAGATGAATATGAATTAGTTTAAAAGGTATATTGAGAATTCTAGGGAAATAAATATATATATTTTAAAAAATTATAATTAATACTGTAAGGGATGATAAATAGAAATTGTACAAAATGCATCATTTAAGCCAGAGAAGACAGAAAAATAGGGGGAAAG
Source organism: Enhydra lutris kenyoni (assembly GCF_002288905.1). Classification (NCBI taxonomy): domain Eukaryota; kingdom Metazoa; phylum Chordata; class Mammalia; order Carnivora; family Mustelidae; genus Enhydra; species Enhydra lutris. The sequence continues at coordinate 10,562,631 of NW_019154136.1, read as the reverse complement.
GAAGAACAAGTGTAGTGAAAATATTTGTAAATATGGTAGATATTAATCTTACTATATAAATAATCCTTTGAAATGGGATGGTCTAACTCTATGGATTAAATAACAGAAATTGTTGGAATAGATACAAATATAAGACTCAAATAGTTTGTCTACAAGAGACTTAATTCAAGTATAAAGACATGGATAGGATCAAAGTTAAGGGGTGAAGGAAAACATACCATGTAAAGAACCCAAAGAAAGTGGGAGTAGCTATATTAATTTCCTACAAAGCATACTTCAGAGCAAGGAAAATTGTCAAGAATAAAGACACACATTATGCAATGACAAAGAGGACAATCCTCTAAGAAGACATAGAAGTCTTTATCATGCACGTGTGGGGCAACAGAACCTCAAAATGCACAAACCAACATAGAACTGCAAGGAAAAGTAGACAAATCCATTATTATAATTATAGAACTTCAACACCCCTCTTTTAGCAACTGAAAAACAGGCAGGAAGTCAGTAAAAATGTCATTGACCTAAACAAGACAGTCAGTCAACTTGATCTAATTGACATTTACAGAATAGTCCATCCACCAACAGCAAAATACACATTATTTTCAAATGCAAACAGAACATTCACCAAGATAGACCACACCCTGGGCCATAAAATGCTCCCTAACAAACTTAAAATAATAGAAGTCATGTTTTCAGAAAACAACAGGAATGAAACCAGAAATCAACAAAACAAAGATTGCTGGAAAATCTCAAAATATTCGGAGAGTAAAGAACACAATTCTAAAAAAACACATTAGCTCAAAGACAAGTAGCTCAAGAAAAATTTTACCATATTAAAAGTGAGTCAAAAGAAAAGGGAACCTGATCAAAATTTGTGAGATGCAGTAAAAAGAGTATTTCCAGGGAGATTTTTACCACTTGGCACATCCTTTTGGAAAGAAGAAAGATTGACAATCTATAATCTAAGTTCCTGGTTTAGGAACCCAGAAAAAGGAGAGCAATTTAAGTCTAACGCTGGCAGAAGAAAAGAAATAAGAAGGATGAAAGCAGAAATCGATGAACTCAGAAAAAGGAAATCAACAGAGAAAATCAATGGGAGCAGGAGCTGGCTCTTCGAAAAGGTCAATAAAATAAAAGGCCAGCCTCGATGACACAGACGTTCAGTGCCTATCATGAATTTAATGTATGTCTATATGCATTGTATATGTTTATGCACATACACTTAAATATATTTTATACATAATATGTATTGTAGACTGACAAAATAAAAATATTTGTATTTTGAGATACACAAGTATATGTTTCCGTGTAATACATTTCAATAAATGTATTAATATGCATTGTGTATGATATATGCATTATATGTAATATATGCATTTTATATGTACTTAGAGTGCATGTGTGCAATGAGGAAGAGCCCTCATGCTTGTAGGAGACCATAGCCTTCTGAATCATAGGAGACAAGTCCATTCTAACCATAAATACAGAGCATGTACATCCTGTCAGTGTGTGTCAAACAGAAAGATGGAGGGAAAGTTTGTGCTAATTCCAAATTCTTTGCAAGCTGGTGAGGAAGGAGAGCCTTTCCCGTATTGCGTGCATCTGCACAGCAATGGATTTCAAGGTGTGGTTGGGGAAGGATGCATGAGCCTGGTGATGGGAGGCAGACCTGAAGTGCCAAGTTAAACCACACCCATAGTTTTGATGAAGGGACTGCTTTGAGCCATGGGTCATCTCCTTCTATACTTTCTGTAACCCTTGGAGATACTATTATGCTAGTTTGGGGGCAAAGAAACAGCAGCACAGAGAATTGGCCAAGGTGGGTCTCGGGGATTGGTCGGCAGGGGCCCATGTTTAAACCCAGTTGTGTTTGCCCCCAGGTGGCATGATCCTGCCACACTAGTGCTCCCCACCCCATGTCCCCTGGAGCCTTGGGGTCCCATGGAGGAGGGAGCTATCTGAGTACAGACACTCAGATGCATCTGTTGCATACATTTGACCCAGCATAAAATTCAACGACTGCTACATTTCCATCGGGAACTCACCACATTGTTCACTATTAAAGTATGAGACACACAGGAGACATCCATGGGCACCCAGGTTTCTGCGCCCTTTGACACCTATTCAACCCAGGCTCTCTGCATGTGACTCCGGAATGTTCATCTCCTGAGAATACTTCTAATGCTCAGTGTGCCCACTCAAGGATTTACTATCAGTGAATCAAAACATGTGTTTTACTTGGTTAGAAAATGTGAGACATTTTCCCAACCTAATGATCCAGGGGAACAAGATGCATAAGAACAATGTATGGGACACCTGGGGGGCTCAGTCAGTTAAGTGTCTGCCTTTGGCTCAGGTCATGGTCTTGGGGTCCTGGTATTGAGCCCCGCATGGGATCCCTGCTCAGTGCGGCATCAACTTCTCCTTCTGCCTCTCCCTCTACCCAGCTTGTGCTCTGTCTCTCTGCCTCCAATAAATAAATAAAATCTTAAAAAATATATATATATAATATAAATCCAGAACAAATCTGTTGTGCAGGTGTGCTCTTGGGAACACCAGAGAATGCTCACTGCTACCCTCTTTGAAGCTGTCTGTCTCCAGATACCGAGAAGCATGAGGGGGGAGCTCTGTGAGAACCCAGTGTCACCTGGGAGCCAAGGTGTTGCCTGTCTGTCCCTACACTTTCCTTGGAGTATCTTTTTTTTTTTTTTTTTTTTACAAAATCTGTGTCTTTGAGTGCCAAACAGACTGAAAGTCATCACCATTTTTGTTTTCTGCTCTAAAGCAGCGAGTTCTCCTGGAGGGCAGGACAGGGAAGGTACCATCTTTCTTTCTTCGTGATGTATTTGTTCAGCTCAAATGTAAGAGCTGTATTTCAAACACACTTCCTTATTTGCCTTGGCCAAGGAGTGCCATGTTAACAAAAAAAAAAACAAAACAAAACACTCAATGGGGTGGAACGGTGGCTTTTGAGAAATGTCTCTCTGCTCACTAGCTACAAATATACTTCTCCATGGATAAGTACTGTCATGTTTCCACCGCCCCTGAGTTCCAACCCCACTCTGGAAAGGCTAATGACTTATGATCCTCTTGAGAAACGGTGTGAATGGACACTGTGGCACTCAAAATTGATCCCACAGATAATCGCAGTTGAATTGCCCGGTAATTGCATGACTTGGGTGGATTGTAGTTTTACAGAAAAAAATTCCCTGGCTGTTCCCCTTCTTCTAGGAGGTCAGTGTCAGACACTGCACTGAAAGTGCTGAGCACTAGGCTTCTCATTGGAAGAGTCACCTGCAGGGAACACTGTGCATGTCCCACCATGGCCCCAGTGTGGGAGAACAAGAACAGACCCATGACATCTATTAAAACAGGACAAAGAAAAATGGATTTTCTCCCCTCAACAGGAGTTCAACATGCCTAATTCACTTTTACATTCTCCTTTCCCTAGGAGATGAACAGGAAGGATGGAAAGAAAGGAAAAGAGAGGATGTGCAGGAGAAGAGAGAGAGGAGAGGAAAGAAGAATCTTTTGAGAAGATGGAGGACAGAAAATGGGCACACGTGTACATTTCTGTCTAGACGTTGTATGAGCCATTTGCCTCAGCTTTGTAAAGGAGTTTTCACAATGAGTTTCACAAGTGTCCTTGTTTCCTGGGATTAGGCCACCATTCACACTCTATACTCCTAATGCCACCTGCCTATTGAGAAGAATTTTCATCTGTGTCTCTCTCTGTCTGAAAAATGACATAAGGTATTTTTTTAAAATACCAAAAATCTTTTTGTTTCATGAAAAAGGCATGTTTTAAATCTACCCCAAATTATAATTTCTAGGAATGTGAGTTAATTATACGGCTTTTTGATTCTCAACTTATATCCCAAGAAGTAAAATATGTAATAGAAATTTAAGTATATTATTTTATGGAATCATAAATATTTAATGGTGATACACAGTTTTATATATATATATATATATATTTATATAATCTATCAAGCATCTATCATTTCTATCCATCCATCATCCATCCATCTATCCCTGTATCTATTATCTATCTGTCCAACATCTGCCATCTATCCATCCATCTGTCCATCCATCCATCATCCATCTATCCCTGTAACTATTATGTATCTATCATCTCTATCCATCCATCATACATCCATCTATCGCTGTATCTATTATCTATCATCTATCATCTATCCATCCATCCCTATATCTATCTATCCATCCATCCATCATCCATCTATCCCTCTATTATGTATCTATCATCTCTATCCATCCATCATCCACCATCCATCCATCCCTCTATCTATCCATCTATCTCTATCTATCTATCATCTATCTATCTATCTATCTAACTATCTATCTATCTATCTATCATATATCCATCTATCTATAAGCTATATGTGTGTCAGGTACATATAGGCAATTCACTCTTGAAATGATTGTCTCTTTCTCCAGCACTCAGGTGTTCCAGGAAACGTTTTCATCCATTCTGGAGAGTGTTTGAAAGATTCTGAGTAAGACCACAGGGAATGTGGCACACCAAGAAGTCAATGCGAGTGACACTAGCTGTCTTTGCAGTCCCCTTTCTGGTAGGGAAGCATGTGCCCCCTTTTAAGACACTCTGGCAGAGGAAACAAACAGCGGCTCCAAACATGGGAGCCCCAAGTGGCAGGGTCTCATCGGGGTGTGAGCTGTGATTTGAGGCCACTCGCTGTTGACTGAGCCAGTTCCCTCTCTGCCCCCTCCCTCTGCAGACGCTGCCTTGGGGAAAGGAGCAGTGGGATTTATTTATGAGGCAATGGTAAATGATTCTTTCAGGCAATGCTGGCATGGCTCACTATTCAGTAAATAAAATGCAATCTTTCCAGGCTGCTGGCGTTGCCTTGCAGGACTAACATCTACCTGGAGGTTAACAGAATTCTATCCAATTTTGACCATGAGAAATTATATTCCAGACTGGATGATTTGAACATAGAATACCATAGTCTTGAAAGAATGGCCTGAGTTACAATGGTTTATGCTATAATTTTATCTCTCATTGTTTGAAAAAATCTCCTTCTCAAAATAAAGATATAGCAGTATCAGATCAAATGTGGCACTGAACAGGCAGAAATAGGCTGGGCCAGGAACAGTGACAAATGAGCACAGCAGGTTGTTTAGAATTTAGAAGTACAAAAGAGCTTGTTTACTGCAGAAACTGAGCAAGTCACTCCCTTTGGATATCCATGGGTTTTACAGCAGGAGATGACCCTGCAAATGAAAATACGAAAGAAGGGGACTTCAGCCTTCATTTATTTTTTTCTCATTCAAGGGAGAGAACTTCTGCATCGGTGAATTAAATTAGGGTATTGGAAACCAAAATGTCATTTATCATGTACCTCGAGACCTCTCTCATACCATAAAAGCTAACAGAAAGTTCAGCTCAGCCTATAAAACTAATTACTGGAGATCTTTCTGCAAACCACCAGCTTGAAGTTTCTGAATGTGGAAAAATGGGCACCAGGTTGGAGTTTAGCTCTGTGGTTGCTGGTATGTTTTCGAGTGTGACCACATACATATCCCTTGCTGACTTCTCAGGTCGTCTTAGTCTGTATGCACATGCCAGTGCATGGGCACACACAGAGACAGTAATGTATGTATAATACGTGTACTTGGATCATTTCCGCTTCTGTCCTGAAATGGATGTTTGTCCTTAGAAACAGTCTTCGCATACTTTTTGAACCTATATGGAAAGGAACGATCAAAGTAGTGACCATATTTGTGGGAAATACTGTGTGCAATTCATTTGTAACTATATCTGCCCCCTTATTGAGCGGTACCAAAATTAATGACCAGTGGGTAGGGCCCTTTAGAGTTGCAATGCTGTTTTGCAGTGTTTATGTCCAGAATTATTTTTCAGACATGTGGATCTGATGCGCTTCCTATTTGTCATGGATCAGCCATAAGACTGTGGGTGAGTTTCTCCAGCCTTCTGATGTTGCCTGTTCTCATACGTAGGGTTGCTAGCTGGATAAGAAGTGACACATGCAAAATATGTGATGTTCTACCTGCGGCACAGAGTCTGTAATGATGATGGTGATGATGGTGATGATGGTGATGATGGTGATGGCGATGATGATGGTGATGATGGTGCTGATGATGGTGACGATGATGATGATGGTGATGATGATGGTGATGATGGTGATGATGGTGATGATGGTGACGATGATGATGGTGATGATGATGGTG
>NW_019154136.1:10555936-10556303 GCF_002288905.1 Enhydra lutris kenyoni | reverse complement strand
GGTGATGGTGCTGACAATGATGGTGATGATGATGATGGTGATGGTGATGGTGCTGACAATGATGGTGATGATGCTGACAATGATGGTGATGACGATGATGATGGTGATGACAGTGACGATGATGGCGGTGATGATGATGATGGTGATGGTGATGATGATGGTGGTGATGCTGACAATGATGATGGTGATGACGATGGTGATGGTGATGATGATGATGGTGATGACGATGATGATGATGATGGTGATGATGGTGATGGTGATGGTGATGGTGATGATGATGATGGTGATGACGATGATGATGGTGATGATGGTGATGATGGTGATGATGATGGTGATGACGGTGATGATGATGATGGCGATGACGGTG
>NW_019154136.1:10519505-10550936 GCF_002288905.1 Enhydra lutris kenyoni | reverse complement strand
TGATGGTGGTGATGATGGTGATGGTGATGATGGTGGTGATGGTGACAGTGATGGTGATGATGATGACGGTGATGATGATGATGATGGTGGTGATGGTGATGATGGTGGTGATGGTGACAGCGATGGTGATGATGATGATGATGACGGTGATGAAAATGATGATGGTGATGATAATAAAGATGAAGAGGAGAAAGAGGAACATAAACATGTTTTGGCCTCAATTCCTAAAAGCAGCACTGGAGTTGGGTGATTGATTGAGACAGGGGTGTCTTCCCAAGAGAAGCCTGGGAAGTGGTAAGGGAAGCCAGTAGGGCATGGGAAGCAGGTAAGCTGAGCTGGTGTTTTATCTGGAGTCCAGCCTCATCCTGGTCCTGCAAGGAGCTCTGGGTTTGCAGGAGGGCTCAGAGTTTTGTGTCCTCTTATTGGATAGTCATTGGTTGGGGGCTCACCCAGCAGAGAGGTGAGCAACCTCTTGGGCACTTCCAGGCAATGCAGCTCCCATCAGCAGAGGGCAGCATTTCCAAACCAGGGCTGTTTGCCTACTAGGGGGACATTTGGCAATATGTGAAGACACTTGTGGTTGTCAGCACTGAGGATGCTACTGGCATTGAGTGAGTAGAACCCGGGGGTCCTGTTAAACATCTTAGAATGCACAGACCGGTCCCCACAAGCATGGATTATGCAGGCTGAAGTGTCTTTAGCCCCAAGGTTCGAAACCCCAGAGGACCTGTTTCTGCAGAGGAAGGAGTCTTTGTGGGATTGGCAGCCAGTATTCACAGCAGCTGGTTTTGCATACAATGACCCAATGAGAATCTGAAGGGGCAAGCCAAGCATTCACTAGCATCGGTATGTCTGTATTGGCAACGTTTTGAGAAGAAGAGCTGTGTTTTATGTTGGTTTCAAACAAACCTCAAGATGGCCATTCTTTCAAAGTCAGGAGCTTATTTTGCTTTTCTCTGTGAATGGTTTCAAAAGATAGATAGCAGACTGATGTCAACCCAGGGCAGCCGGAAAGGACTTGGTACCAATGGCAAAATTAATGTGGGTATTGCTGGGAAACTCAGAAGGAGCTGACAAGCCTTGAGAGGTGGTGACAAGCCTCTGCTGTGATGAGGTTTCCTTGCAAAGTCTGGATGTTTGATCCCCTAGTGCTTTCATTAACATAATTGAAGGGAGGATTTATTTTGTGCTGGTTAAGTGAACTTAAAGGGACTAATTATATGCTGCCCTCCTTGGAACATTAATTTTGTCTTGGAATTCTTAACGGCACTGAGAGGACGTGCTTCAATGTTATTCACAATAAACGTCTTTGGTCGTCTTGAGGACAGGGACAGTGGCTTCAGTGCACTGGAATGACGAATGAACCCATAGTATATTTCTATGTGTTTAAGTTATGAGACTATTTCCTGTTGGTCTTCATGATTAATAAATCAGAAATAGGAAGACATTGAAAGGAAGGGTATCTCTTGGGGAGATATATTGTCAGCGACTTGCCAGAATGATGTGATGTCTTGGTTCTATGTGACTTGGAAAATACACATTAGAATGTAGAACAATATGTTGGTTTTTATTATTAAATGGTGTTCAGGTCAACTGCCTCTGGTATTCTGTGATTTCATTCTTTTCTAAGCCAACATGTTAATTAAAAATACATATGTAATACAAAAATACATATGTTACATTCTTCTCTGCTTCTTAGAAGGAACTGTTTTTGCAGAAATATATCAATTGTATTAAATAACCCAAATTAGAACTATCACTTTTGACTCTTGCTCAAAAGTCAAAAAGAAATAAGTCAGCAGCAGATAAGATGGCCAGCAAGATATGGACTCTTCTCATAAAAGTATTGGTTGCAAACCCAGGGAAAGAAATTACTTCCATTTTTTGAAAGTTATTACAAAGTTACCATTTTTTAAAAATTCTTAAGATTCAGGTGACTTGTATCACTCGCTAAATGACCCAGCTTTTCTCAGAAATCTAGTTCTAAAATGTCAAATTATGGTATGTCACTCGCTAACACGGCCTAATCTAGAGAAATGCAGGCATGGCAGGGAGGCACCAAAGGTAATATCATGAGCTTGCAGGAAAAATAATAATTTAGGAGAATGAGGCCAGGAGGGTCCAACTCAGGTGATACCAACAGATGTATCCCAAGTACAGGTGAAATTCTGTGAAAAGCAATTAAAAAAATAAGCACAGGGAACGAACTGCTCAGCTATCAAAGAAATCTTTCTGAAAGCAGTAGCACCTTGATTTTCACAGGTGAATTTTAACTACTTCGTAGCTGAAAATAATCTGTGGTCCTGACACAGATCTTCACGTAATCAACTATCTTGAGGGATGTCGTACTTCAGATGTGTTCGTGAAGGTGGTTGGCATCTCAGGGATCATAGAAGTGGTCATCCCAACATGGCGGGTCCAGGTCCTGAGTCCCAGATGGCAGGTCTAGAACACTGACTTCTTTCATTCAAGTGGACTTCACCAGGTACTGAGGCAGGAGGGAGTGGGGTGTGAGACACAAATACCACATATCCAAATGGACTGTCCATCCCATGAACTTTCCTGGTCTTCAAAAATCAATGTGGATTTAACATGGTAGCCATATGTGTATTTTAAGAGCATAAAATCCAAACAAAGGGGGTCAGATGGAAAAGGCTATAGGAAATTCTAGCGGGAAGCACCCCATTCTCTAACCATGTGTGCTTTGAGCAGGAGGGCATGCTGACATGGCGGCTTGGCTTTAAGTGAGACTGGAATATCAGAAGCCATTTGCTTATGGGGTTCAACTAAAGAAGTAAAAGCTGCTTAGAAAGAGCACAGGTTTGTCTCATAATTCACGATTCTAAATAAAATTTATAGAAGTCACCAAGATAAAAGTGGAACAGAGCCCCGTTTTTATGGGCTTTAGAGTTAGACGAATTTTTATGATGATAGGATAGCTTTGTGTTGTCATTTTCAAAGGCCCATAAAACCAGCACCACCTGTCGCAGAAAGCTGAGATTTATTTTCCAGGAATTTATAGTTTTCAATCTGATTTTGCCTACTGGATTACTGGGTACCATTGCAATCCACAGGGAAGAAACCATTTTATTGATAATGACTCAGATCATGGATTTCTTGGTTACTCACTAAAGCAATGATCATGGGAACCAAACTTTTCATATATCCCTCAAAAGTCACAGGATTCTGAAAGAAAGGATGATAAAGATGGAAAATCAGGGGGCTCCACTAATTCCTTCCACATTTACTGAGCACTGATTGTATGTCACAAGACTAAGCAGTGGAGATGAGAAGGAAGAATCTAAAGTCTGAGCTCAAGTTCTGGGTTCTTTAGAACCACCATTAACCCTTGGAATGCAGACAGGGATCCTAAAAGCCATGCTAATTTGCCTCTTAGTTTTCATTGAAAGTCTGTTATGGAGGCCAGACATTTACATTGCTATGTTAATGTGAACATGCTGTTTGGTGGGTGGTTTTCTGTTGGGTGGATCTAGGTTCATGTTCCCTTGGACCCATGTCCTGGTTCTTCATGGTGTGCTACCAGATAATTTATGCACTGATTAATTTGGTGGCTCAGATGCCTGGTGGAGGTAATGGGAGGAGACAGATTGCCAACTCAAGTGGAAAGAAAGGAACAAAAGTCATCATAAACACTTGGAGATGTGTGAGTCCCTACCTTGGGAGGCATTAATTGAGTGGTTTACTTATGTTTTTCTAAGTGTTCTAAAGCTGAAATCCCTCAAAGCAAATACTATCTATAAGTTGTATCTATGTTAGGGAAGCTCATATTATAGATTTATATTTTTGAAATAATCTATTTATTATTCAAATGCTTCAACGTCTTGGTGAGGTGCACAGACATTCAAGCCAAACCTTCTGGATTCAAATCGTGGATTCAGTCCCTACTAGTAGGGAGAGTTGAAGACTCCATGTCTTTCCCATTGTCCTCATCTCTACATTGTGAATAAAATATTAACTACCTCACAAGGTTCTTATAGGGATTAGATGAGCAAATATATGGCAGGTCCATGAAGATTATCTTGCTCCTATTCAGTGCTATAAAAGTGCTATCATTACCATCGTCATTACCTGTAGACTGTTATTACTGTTATGATCCTATTCCTAGCAGTAACCTCCTGCCTCAGTTCCAGGTTTATGTTCATTGAGGCAACACAGAGATATTTATTTTACTAATGTCTGGGTCAGGTATCATGCACCATTTTGGATATACAAGCAGAAGGTTTGACAGATCTTGCTTTCTTGGCATGGCACCAGCGATATGCTTCTAATGAATAGACTATGGGAAAAGTGACAGTATGTTGCATCTAAAATTAGGTTACCAAACACCCTCTATAGGTTACTGAATATCTATTGTAGCTTCCATCCTGGGCTGGGTACCCAGTACTCTTTCAGCCACTGATGGGCACCATTTTGAATCCCCATGCCCACCCAATTTATCTTCTGGCTCACATATGGCACCGTTAGCTGATTTATCTTTCTGTCTAGCGGGAATGTGCCTGTTAGAAAAATGCATGCATTTGTCCTGTATCTCCATGCTCAGCCAGGGGGCAGTGCTTAAAATTTGCTCTATAAATAATTTAATGGTCAAGACCATCTCTGCTGGTGGAAGGCCCATTAAAAAGCTGTGTTCAGGGAGGCCTTGTCACCCTGTCTCAGCCACAGAGTGATAGCTACACTTCAGTGAGTAGATAACTTGGGCCAAGAATGTCAGCTCCATGAGCTCCCATTCTCATAGTGCACACCCCCACCCCAATAAGTAGAGTTCAACCAAGCAGCCAAGAGGTCACAACCAATAAGGCCAACACAAGCTTTGAACCCTAGACCAACTGGCTGTTAAACCTGAAGGACTGTCTTTCACACATGATTCTTTGGGGAGATAGGAAACAAATTGATTTTAAAATATATTCCTATATACACAAATCACCATCTCTATTTAGGATGAAAGAGTAAGGCAACTGGACAGAATCGATGGGCTCTTTCTTTTCTTTTAACCCTGGTACCTGCTCCAATCGACATTTTTGGGACCCTGTTAAAGCAGGTTAGGTTGTGCTTTGTGTGATACAACTCAGTGGTGATTTCAACGTACAAGTGTTCAAAGTTCCAAATCTCTCTTCTCAGCAGCAAACAGTAGTGCCTTACATGACGACAGTGACAAGTAGATTAAATAGCCACTGTTTGTAAAACACTTCGTGATGTTGCCTATTTCTCCGTCCTTTGCTGTGTTTCCAGTGCAGAGCTGAAAAGATGATGAACTCTGGGAACACTGCCTGGAACGTTATTAAATTACCTGTGTCCTGCTCAGTGATTTACAACCGGTGAGATGGCAGACCTGCAAGCGTTTGTGTTCCAGGGATATTCCCCAAATTCGACCATCATAGCTGCTTTCTTTTGATTTAAAATGTACCTTCGTGATGAAGGAGATTTCTTAAATCTGTAGCACAAGCTACAATCACCATTATGGACCATTTTGCTGCTAAGGAAATTAAAGAATGATCCTACTGCATAATAAATGAAGCCGGAAGTTAAAAGGATGATATCTGAACTTATTCCATTTGTATTTTAAGAGAGTTATTATAATTTATTTCATATTTATCTAATTTTGTCATAATTCATTCGATTCTCTCATCTCACCTATTTTGTTGGACTTAATTTATCTCATTTATTATTAGAGGCATTGGAATCATTAGGAAATAATTCACACCACAGGTAATGATGGGGTGTTAATATGCTCCAATAAATTATCTTTATTTCTTCTGAAGTTAAACTCAAAGATAGATACTATGTGCCAGCAGTCAACAAGTCAGAAAAATACTTTCTTCCAGGCACACAAAACACAGCCTTGACTCATTCCTGGGACATCTTAAGAAGAAATAGCCCAGTGGATTCTGTGCCATTGTTAGAATGCAGTGTTGTGACTTTGTTTTTTGTTTTTGTTTTTCTGTTTTCTGGCTTTTGGGATTTTTGTGCATTTTTCGGTCTTTCCCTATTGTACTGTGTGCACAATACATTAGCATGGATTATAGATCTCATTAACAGATTTTCATAGAAAACTGAAGATTTTTGTTTAATAATATGAATTTGCAGGGATTCAATAAAAAATTGTTTTAAATTCAATTTTTAAAAGTAAAAATTCCATTGATTAACCTGAACTAGAGTTGTTTGTTTGCTTGTTTTGGTTTTTGGTTTTTATTTAGAGTTTTTGATAGGAAAATTGGGATACATGTTTCTTTCCCTTGACCTACTAGCTTGGAAAGTAATGAGCTGATTCCCAAGTATTTCTAAAGATAATCAATGTGCATATTTTTATCTTCATCACGAACTTATGCATTTAATAAAAATTGGTATATTTTCATACATCTTACAGAGTCTTGCTTTCTTGTAACCACACAGTTGATAAAGAGAATTCTTGAAGAGTTGAATTGCAAGTGGAGAATTAAGAAAGATGGGTATAAGGAAACTATCACTATTTTTAGCCCCTTAGGAATTAAGGCATTTAAGCAATGATCATCAAGTTCTTCCAACATCCCAAAGGGAGAGACAACCATGCTTTTACAGATCTTGGTGGAAGGACCAAATACCACTTCTGAAACAGTCTTGATAAATTTAAGCTAGACCCTGAGATACAAGTTCAATAAAAGGTCCACACTACTTGTTGGGGAGCTCTGGCACTGGAACCCATTGGATGTCACCAAAAATGAAGTGGCCAACTGCTTTGATCTCCACACCAATCTCTGGTCAAGGTCCACCACTTGGGGGACGTATACCCTTGAAGGTAGGCAATACCCTGCCGTCTAGGGCAATTCTCATGAAGGGATGAAGCTAGGAGCTGTGAGCGGTCAACATTTCCAGCAGGGCGGGATGAGCAGGCCACTCTAAAGACAGGTCAGTTAGGATCACTGTAGTCTACCACCGGTCCTTCATAACTCCTACACACCAAATTGTTCCACATCTTTGAGATTTTCCTTCATAAACCTCGTGGCCAATCACTCATTGGCGACTGCTCCATGCTGATTTAAGGCTCCTTGGAAGACCACATGTACAGAGCGTAAGAATTCCAAAGGAATATTGATGAAAGCAGACAGACGTGAGCTTGGGGAGTGATTTTTCATGTTAATAGGTTTTATGGCATAGTCTAAGTTCCTAATCACCTCTTTGTCATGTATAATATGACTCTGCTTTTTCTTTTTTAGCTTTAAACAGGAAGGATTTCAACTCTGTGTATGTTTTCCCCTCCCTTAGCCCCCAGGTATTAATGACCAGGAAGGCAACATTGATTCCAAAAATACCAAAGAAAGAGAGGATATCGTTGTCATTGTATATTCCTTTTTATTTTTTTTTTAAGTATGCGCCATGCTGGGCTTGAACTGATGACCCTGAGATCAAGACCTGAGATGAGACCAAGAGTCAGACACTTAACCTAAAGAGACACCCAGGCACCCAGTATATTACATTTTGATACACAACCTTTGGTTTCTGGACTCTTGATCCTAGAGCTATGATGTAAATTACTCTCTTAGAAAGAGTGGCAATGTGTATTTCTAAATATGCATTTTTAATGTGACTTCACCATTTTGTCTCATTGTCTAAAAAAACACACACATTGTCAAAAAAAAATCCCCATGGGTCCAAAAATCCCAAAGAAAAAAAATGACCTTTTTCTGTTATGTAGAGATTACTCTCAAAATTTTGATTTATATTCCTCCAGTCATTGTTTATGGGTAGAAATACATATTATATGATATTTTATTACTGTAATATTCACATGTTCTATACCTTCTTTGAAATATGCATTTTTTCAACTGGTAAATGATAAATAATACATTTTGCTATGAAATATTTTTTCTGTATTATGACAGTAATTGATGAAATATATGGATATATTACAAATAATTTATTCAGCCCTTTAGTGCTTGACATTTAGAAAGTTGAAGTATTCTTTTAATAAGCTGTCTGGTAGTAAATAACCTCATTGAAAACCTTAAAAACAACCCCCCTCCCATCATTTCCTAAAGAAAATGCCTAAAATGGAATATATTTTATATATTATTTTTATAGTTTTTTATTATTATGATTTTATTTTTGGGTTTTTTTTAAAGATTTATTTATTTATATGTGAGAGACAGAGCCAACAGGAGGAAGGGCAGAGGGAGAGGCAGAGAGAAACTCTCAAGCAGACTCCATGTTGAACACAGAACCCAACATAGAGCTCGATCCCATGACCCTGAGAACATGACCTGAGCTGAAACCAAGAGTTGGATGCTTAACCAACTGAGCCACCCAGGTGCCCTGTTTTTATTTATTTATTTTTTTTTTAAAGATTTTATTTACTTATTTGACAGAGATCACAAGTAGGCAGAGAGGCAGGCAGAGAGGGGGAAGTAGGCTCCCCGCGGAGCAGAAAGCCCGATGCGGGGCTCGATCCCAGGACCCTGGGATCATGACCTGAGCTGAAGGCAGAGGCTTAACCCACTGAGCCACCCAGGCGCTCCCCCTGCTCTATAAGTCTTAAGAAAAGTGGTTCAGGCTTAAAAAAATTGTGATTTGTTAATAAAATGCACCAGATTCTGATTATTTGGATGAGAGCAATATGTACTATTTTCTCCTCTTTTTGGAAGGTTGGAGAAAATATATGTGTATTTAATGTGTTCACACCTTAATTTTCGTGTGAACATTTAAAAGGTTAAAGACCACTTACCATGTATGAGTTTGTGTGTAATAGGAAATTAACTACTCATGCAAGTAAGGCCCGTGCTTAGAGCTCTCAGTCTGACTTTGAAGTGCTAATAAGACAAAATCACTCCATCACACCCACCACCAAGCTATTGCATGGAGGACTGGGTCTGGTGCATAAACAATGAATTTTGGACCACTGAAAAGAAATAAAATAAAATAAAATGGAAAAAAAATAAAATGATAAAATAATAAAATAATTTTTTTAAAAAGACAAAATTACTCAAATCCAGGAAAGACATGAAGAAATGTAAAATGTTAATTAAATTCAGAAACAGAACTAACACAAACACCAATGGGAAATGGAAATTAAACACAGGGAACATAAATACATGTATTATATATGTGTTTAGAGAGGGGGTAAAAACCATCCACATGAAGTAGAGAATTACGAATTGAGCTTTAACATTGTATCAAGAGATTTTGCCCTCTTTTAATAAGTTTGGTGGTGGTTTCTGAGAAGGTTAATAAGCATCCAATTACAATAATTGGGTTGGATGTTCCTTCACAAAAATACAGTCCCATAATTACATCAAATTGAGATAGAAAATCAACTTATCGTCAGATGTCATTTAAGAGCCTTTTCAAGACAGAATTTGGTGGCTAGGATCATTGAATTATCCTCTAGCTCCCTTCCAAACACTGAATGTCATAATCCTCATTAAACAGACGCTGTACATGGGAAGGTCTGTTATGTGATCCCTTTAAGGAGACCTGATCCAGAATAATAGTTCCATAAATTTTCCGGGCAATCTGGATTGTGACAAACATTCCGTGGACTAGGGACCCATCCACGCTGGCTCTGTGCATTTCATTAAAATGGAACCTATGAAGTTTCCTGATGATTACGTTGCTTGGGTCCCCTTTTTCCTGCCCTAAAGCAAGTCTGTTTTTAAGGTTCAGGGTTGCCCTTTTTGTTTTACTCGTTTAGCACATGGTAAGCGGGAAGAAAAGGCAGCTCAAACCATTGCATATATGCCTTTCGAACCTCCTACCACGTATTTCTGGTAAAATATATGACTGAAGGTGATGCTGATGAACCACTTTTCTTGGGTTTAACATTTAATAAGTTTAAAGATTCATCCCAGAAGGGATACCACCATGTCAATATTTCCTGACCAATGATGCACCTTTTCAATATGTATTTAATTTTTACTTTTAGTACGTGTTGACTATTAATATTAAGTTTGCGTTTATATCAGGAAGTTATACTTGAACTAAAAGTATGAATTTTTGCTGTTTTTTTTCCCCTTTGGGGATATCAAATATATGTGTGTGATAACCTAGGTGTTTCTCCTCAAGAATGTGTGTTCTCAAAGTTTTTTCATTGAGGTATAATTAATATATAATATTATGTTTGTTTCAGGCTACCACAGAGTGATTTGATGTTTATGTACATTGTGGAGTACTGTGCACTGTAATTCTAGTGACCCTACAAAAATAATAAAATATTTAAATAAAAAATTTTTAAAAATAAAAATTAAATTAAAAAATAAGAATTTAAATAAAATATAATCTGCTGTATGCCTCATACTGTACATTACATCCCCATGACTTGCATTTATTTTATAACTAGAAGTTTGGACTTTCTATTCCCCTCCGCCATTTTGTCCCCTATCTCTGCCCCCTTGCCTTCTGGGGACCGTCTCTCTGTTCTGTCTCTATGTGAATCTGGATTTAGTTTGCTTTTAGAGCCACTTATAAGTGACATCATGTGCTACTTGTCTTTCTCTGACTCATTTTACTCAGCATAATACCCTCTAGGTCCATCCATGTTCACACAAATGGCAAGATTGTATTTTTTCAAATGGCTGAGTAGTAGTCCATTGTGTGTGTGTGTGTGTGTGTGTGTGTGTGTGTGTGTGTGCATGCGTGTGTGTATCTTCTTTATCCATTCACCTATCCACAGACACTTGGGTTGTTTCCATATTTGGCTATTATAAATAAAGCTGTAATGGCTATTATAAATAAATATAAATAAATAAAATGGCTATTATAAATAAAGCTGTAATGAGCACAAGGTAAAGATGTCTATTCAAATTAGTGTTTTTATTTGTCTTTTTAATAGATGGCCAGTACTGATCATACAGTACTTGTATTTCTAAATTTTTGAGGAACCTCCACACTGTTTTCCACAGTGGCCCCACCAGCTTACAAGCCCACCAACAGTGCATGAAGGTTCCCCTTTCTCCGTATCCTCGCCAACATCTGTCATTTCCTGACTTGTTAGTTTTAGCCATTCTGACTGGTGCAAGGTGGTATCTCATTGTGTTTTGTTTTTTTTTTTTATTTTATGTATTTGTTGAAGAGAGAAACCACATGAGTTGAGGGTGCAGGAGAGGGGGAAGCAGGCTTCCTGCTGAGCAGGGAGCCTGTTCTGGGGACGGATCCCAGGACCCCGGGATCATGACCCAAGCCAGAGGCAGATACCTAACCTACTGAGCCACCCAGGCATGCCCTCAGTGTGGTTTTGATGCCATTTCCCTGATGATGAGTGATGATGAGTATCTATTCGTGTATCTGTTGGCCATCTGGATATCTTCTTTGGAGAAATCTCTACTCAAATCTTCTGCTCCCTTTTTAATTGGATTGCTTGTTTTTTTCATCAATGTTCTCATTTTTTTAAAGAGTGTATTTATTTATTTGACAGAGAGAGAGACAGCGAGAGAGGGAATACAAGCAAGGGGAGTGGAAGAGGGAGAACAGGCCTCCCACTGAGCAGGGAGCCCAATGTGGGGCTCGATCCCAGGACCTTGGGATCATGACCTAAGCTGAAGGCAGAGGCTTTAACCCACTGAGCCACCCAGGTGTCCCAGTGTTCTTATTTTTTATATCTTATTTTTTTCTCCCATTTCCCTATGGGACTATGATTACAGGTATGTGACAGAAAACTGGTATTGTTCCACCCGTAATGGTACTATAAAGGCACTTAGTGATTGGAATAGGGGAAAAAAATATATATATATATGAGATATCTCTAACTATATAGCAATGACATATCTATATATATCAAAGATATTTACAGCAAAAATATGTGTGTGTGTGTACAATATAGCACTCATGACATTATATTGTGTTTGTTAGGAAAATATAAATATATAAGCATAATCCATTTTTTATTCTAAAGTGGTGTACATTCTTTTTCCTATTGAATCTACTCTATGTTCTCTTGATATTAATTTTATAAGAACAGCAGTATTTTAATCATTAAGAGTTAAGCACACCTATACAAATTATATTCTCAAACTGGTGTCTGAATTCACAGTAAAGTTCCTGAAACTTCTCAATGAGTTTAGGGATCCCCATCTTCTTAAGGGCAATTTGTAGGTCCACCAGTCTGAGACAGAAAGGTGGTGTAGACAGAAAGTATTTCCTGTCAATTCCTTGGGATGGACTGTCCTAGGACATCCTCTGGTGGTGTGGAAATGACACAGAAAGCTGCCACTCTCCCAGGCAGGCTGTGACGGAGCAGGGGGATAACCATCCTTTCTACAGGGTATTCTTACTCAGAACACTCATTTCAGGAGAATCTGTGAGAGACAATGGTGGGGATAGATCCTGGGGTCAAGTAAGATGCACAGACTTGCAATATAGACTGGGATATTAAACTCTATGAAATACCTTTCAGAGAGAGTCCTGCTGTCCTTTGTTTTCCCCTGCATTTAGTTACACACTTTTTAAAATGTCAAATTTTCTCCTCCCTACCACATATGGACATATCTCTTGGAGAGATACAGATAAAAGATGAAAAAAATTACTGAATTGGGAGTAAAAATAAAATACGATCATTGTCTGCAGGTTTCTTGTGTTATATTAAGTGGGTTGAATAAAATATTCTGTTTCCTTTTACATCTGAAGATTGATTTATATCTCATGGCAATAATTAACTGATGTGACTTTTTTTTTCCCCTAAATCACAGCATAGGCCCTTTCCCTACTTTATTCCCACTAGGCAGATACATGTGTGATAACAGAATATATTATCTAAAAATATAAAAATACTTTCTTTCTTACATATGACCATAACTGCCTCCAGTTTAGTAAGAAAACAAGGGAATGTATTGTCTGGAATATTTTTAGTTGAATTTGGAATCTATGCTTCACTTATTTTCCAAATTAATGCTACTTTTACCCGTTGCAATTTATACAACATGAACACACTTGTACATAGGGATCTTGAAAACAGGCAAAACTGAAACATAGTCTCCTAGAAGTTACCAAAAGAACATTGCCTTCGGTCTCAATTTTTTTTTCCTTCTGGAAAGAGAAATCTGCTGAGGGATGGAACAGTCTAATTAACTCTCGGGTTTGTAGGAGACACATGTGAAAAATAAAAAAAGGTGAAAGGTGGCACTTTTCTGTCTTCATTTATAACATGTCTTGTCATGCACATGCAAGGTTACTTATTTCTAAATATCTCATCTCGAAAATATAAGTGGGCTGTCACAAAACTATGCGATGATACTCAATTTTGAAGTCATTTTTAAGTGAAAGTGGTTCAAGTTGGAGACATTTGTTACAAAAATCCATAAAACCACTGGTTTTACCAAGCTCTTTATTCCACTGCCTGAGACACTGAGTTAGCCTTGTGACAGTAATAACTGAGTAATATATAACCAGGCTCCAAAGCAACTCAACAATTCCAGTATTTCTTGAAGGTTTGGGCAAACACTTAAGGGCATATATGAAGGACAACTGTCCATTGTAGGAAAGCATTACTATCACAGATCTGTATGCATGTGTTGTATCATCTAATTTAGAAAAACTAACTAAAAAAAGAAAAAAGAAAAAAAAAAAGAAAAAAGAAAAAAAAAAGAAAAACTGACTAACTAGTGCCAAGGTGTTAAAAAGGAGTGGCAATGAAATCAGGATCTTGAAGGGATATCTGCACTCCTGTATTCATGGCAGAATTATTCGCAATATCCAAGGTATGGAGGCAGCCTAAGTGTCCACTGATAGATGAATAGATCAAGAAAATATGAGAGAGAGAGAGAGAGATAATAAATAGATGGATGGATGGATAGATAGATAGATAGATAGATAGATACATGGATAGAGAGATAGATATGATGGTTGGATGGACGGATAGAAGATGGAAGGATAGATAGATATAATAGATAGATATGATGGTTGAATGGAAAGATGGATGGATGGATGGATGGATGGATGGATGGATGGAGAGATGATAGATGGATAGATAGATATGATGGATGGTTAGATAAATAAAAGATAGATAGATGATAGATAAATAGATATGATGGTTGGATGGATAGATAGATGGAGGGATAGATGGATAGATAGATGAGAGATGATGATAGATAGATAGATAGATAGATAGATGATAGACAGATAGAATGGCTGAATGGAAGGATAGAGTGATGAATGGATAGATGATAGATATGCTGGAAGGATAGATGATAGATATAATGGATGGATGAATGGATGGATGGATGGATGATGGATAGACATAATAGATGGATGGGTGGATGGATGGATGGATGGATGGATGAATGGATAGACAGATAGATATGATAGTTGAATGGAAGGATAGATGGATGGATGGAGAGATGATGGATAGATAGATATGATGGATGGATGATAGACAGATGAATAATAGACACACAATGTAATATTATTGGGTTTTTAACAAGAAAGAAATTCTGTCATTTATGACAACATGGATGGACCTTGTGGACTTATGCTAAGTGAGATAAGCCAGATACAGAAAGGTAAATACTGCATGATCTCACTTATATGTGGAATCTAAAAAAGTTGAACTCATTGGGTGGCTGGGTGGTGCAGTCACTTAAGCACCTGACTCTTGTTTTCGGCTCAGGTCATGATTTCAGGGTTCAGGTTCAAGCCCAGAGTCAGGCTCCATGCTCAGTGCAGAGTCTGCTTAAGATTCTTCTTCTCAGGGTGCCTGGGTGGCTCAGTCATCAAGCATCTGCCTTTGGCTCAGGTCATGATTCCAGGGTCCTAGGATTGAGCCCTGCATTGGGCTCTCTGCTCAGCAGGAAGCCTCTTCTCCCTCTCTCCCTCCCGCTGCTTGTGCTGTCAAATAAATAAAAAAATCTTAAAAAAAAAAAAAAGACTCTTACTCTCCTTCTCCATCTCCTCTCTGGTGCTCTCTCACTCTCTCAAATGAATAAAATCTTTAAAAAATAAATAAAAAAATAAAAAAGTTGAACTCATAGAAGCAGCAAATAGAATGGTAGTAGACAGGAGCTGGGAGAAATGGTGAGATGTTGGTCATGGGTCAAGGTCAAGGGATGTTGGTCAAGGGATACAAAGTTTCACTTATGCAAGGTAAATATATCTGGTGATCTAACATAGAGTGTGGTGACCACAGTTAATAATACTGCACTGTATACTTGAAAGTTGTTAAGAGAGTAGATTTGAAATGCTCTCACCACATGCACACACCCACAAAAACGGTAACTATGTGAGGTGATGGACAGCTAATTAGCTGGATTGTGACAATCATTTCAAAATATGTACATATATCAAAACTCCATGTTGCACACTTTAAATATGTATAATTGTTGTCAATTATACCTCATAAAGCTGAAAAAAAGGATTAGTATATTGTACCAGAGTATACTAGGAGGATATATGTGTCCCTTATTTATACCCTGAGATCACAGGAGATTTATAACCCACTGTCTGAAATATCAGTGAGGAAAAATCCCAGCAAGCAGAACAAATGGAATTTTGTAGAATTATCGGGAGTTTCTGATATGATCGTTTGGCCACTGGAAAGAAATCAGTTCCACATTTCTGGATCTTTCATTCACTTGCTAAGTGACTTCCATAAACACATTAATGTCTAGGGGTCACAGTATCATTTTTAAAATTTGCCAGCTCCTCCAACAAATCGTGAATTCTACTCTAAGGTAAGTGAATCCTAGAGAGTCAAGTCCTCTTGATTTACTTTCTCATGGACATTCAATGTGAAGAATATGGAGTCCCAAGGTCTTATGTGTTGAAGCCAAAGTCAACATCACAATGCTTGTCTTCCACTGAAACCTGTGGGCTTTTCAAAACTTCCATCTACCTCTGACCTTCCATATTTGGTGCAAATCCATTCTCTTCTCTTATATATATATATATATCCTCTTTTTCTTTTCTTTTATGATTTTTATTATGTTAGTCAGCATACATCATTAATTTTTCATGTCGTGTTCCATGATTCATTGTTTACGTATAACACCCAGTGTTCCGTGCAATCCATGCCTTCCTTAATACCTATAACCAGGCTAACCCATCCCCCTCTCTCTGCCCTCTAAAGCCCTCAGTTTGTTTCTCAGAGTCCACAGTCTCTTATGGTTCATCTCCCCCTCTGATTTCCCCCCTTTCATTTTTCCCTTCCTTCTCCTAATATCTTTCATGCTCTTCCTTATGCTTCATAAGTAAGTGAAACCATATCATAATTGACTTTCTCTGCTTGAGTTATTTCACTCAGCAAAATCTGCTCCAGTCCCGTCCATGTTGATGCAAAAGTTGGGTATTCATCCTTCCTGATGGCTGCATAGTATTCCATTGGGTATATGGACCACATATTCTTTATCCACTCGTCCATTGAAGGGCATCTTGCCTCCTTCCACAGTTTGGCTATTGTGGACATTGCTGCTATGGACAAATTTAATTCATGTTTTTATGTTTGTGTCCATGGAAGTTTTAGGCCAGTGCCTCAATCTTGGACATTTCTGTATCCCATGCTTGACTTGGCATATTTTACTCAGTGAGTTTATCCTAATCATAGGTGATAGCCCCTAAAAACATCAATCGCTCAGAGCTTCAGTGAATGTTTAACCCTTGTTTATCAGTGAGTAGTTTATTGTCCAAATTACACAAGAAAGTGCTTGTGGAAGCTTCAATAATCAGACCTAAGTTTTGACTCCCCTGCTATGAATTGTATATCCACAAGCTTGCCATGTGTTTGGGAGCTTGGGTTTGAGAATATGACTTTTTTTGGTCAATAGAAATGAGTTAATACTATGTGAAGAAAAGGCAAAAAAAAAAAAAAATGCCTGCACTGATGCAGTTATCTGTGAGCTCCAGTGATGTGTCTCTGTCCCTCCTGTTTGGGCTCTTGAAGGAATATCTATGAGACATGCCTGAAGTGAACTGTATCCTTGACCCAGCCTCAGGCAGGAGCTGAGAGGCTCAGACTAGTCCACGTTGGCCATCCTTTTCAGAATTCAGAATTGAGGTCACGTTGGAGAACTATTATGGCCTAAGTGGCATATGAGATCAGTCGTAATTTCTTTCTGAGGTAATTGACACACATTTCCAAGGAGTGGCTTTATCTCTTGGTGCCTTGTATAGAATATCAACCTGCACCTTTGCCCTAATAAGTAGGTACTTCAAAGCAGAAAAACACATCAGTGACCAGGGTCTATGATTGTGCTTCCAGGAAATCTTGAAAGCTGAATTAATGTATGTGTAACCTGTCTGGACTCATCTTAGGTCTTCAGCACGTGTCAACCACTTTAGCTCTGGCCTTTAGAAATATCAGGTCTTAGGAAAGAGAAGAGGTTATGTATTCTTTATAAGACATAGGCAGTAAATTGGTATAATGAGCTCAGCTAAGTCAAATATTATCATGATTTCAGAACTATGGCCACTGTTACATGTCATATTAATGTCCTCTTTCCCTCTGAAACTTAGCAGCTGTTGCTTTTAGGCTCTTAAAGAAATCATCAGTATAAAATTTAGTCTTGGGACGCCTGGGTGGCTCAGTTGGTTAAGCAGCTGCCTTCGGCTCAGGTCATGATCCCAGTGTCCTGGGATCGAGTCCCACATCAGGCTCCTTGCTCATCGGGGAGCCTGCTTCTTCCTCTGCCTCTGCCTGCCATTCTGTCTGCCTGTGCTTGCTCTCTCTCCCTCTCTCTCTCTGACAAATAAATAAATAAAATCTTAAAAAAAAATTTAGTCTTAACATTAACTGAGAAAGCAAGTGGTAGATGACAGAACCCATTCCCCAATTTTTTCTTGGACTTAATCCTCTTTTCCAAGCACGTGTTGATTAAGACAAAGGCAAGCTTCTCCCTAATCCTCCCCTCCTTTCCAACCCATCTTCCATTTGCCAGAAGCTTCTTGTCAATGAATCAATCCTCTGATCCACATTAGATGGAAAGATCAATATTAGAAACTAAAATTGTATTCTTCCAACCAAATAAAAAGAGTAGCTGATTCAACTCATTGTACATTTAAATTAACCAAATCATGTATTTTTGAATAGAGTGCACTTTTTTTTTTTTTTTATTTTTCCAAGAGGACAAGAGAAGGGGCATTGAAAAATCTATAACAGAATAATTTACCTAATTGCATTCCAAGGAAGTTTGAATAACTATATCACAACTTCAAGAAATATTCTCCTCAAATAGAAAGAAGGCACCCATCCCAGAAAACACAAGAAACGGGTGGTGTTTAATCTTGACTCAACCATCAGCTTGAGTATGCAATGCTTCTTCTATCAGCTTTAACTAAGACCCAAATTGGCACTGAAATCCAACTGATTTCTCTTATCCCCCAGCACTACCCAGAGTCCATTGAAAATTGGATCTCACTGTCAAGTGGATCCTCACTAACAACTGAAAAAGAAGCTGGGGCATATGGTAGATCATGCCTGAAAGCCAAGGGTCATTTTGAGAGACTGACTTCAGCCCTCCAATAAATTTTAAGTAAGCCATATCAAGAAATCAGGTGAGGCTACATTATCATACTTCTCTTTTATATGCTATGGTTCCATTATAATGCAACAATTATGCCCTAAGTAAATAGTCTTCAACCTATATGGTCAATGAGAAAGGGAATGCTTTCAATAACACAAAGTATAATTAACTCATTTCTTGGATAAAATTTAAAATGGAGATTCATGCTTTTTAATAGTAAGCCATGCTATGATCAACAGTTTGGGTTGACCAACAGAAGCAATACTGTGCTTTTTGGTTATTTATAAAGACAATGTTCATAGCAACAATGGCCACAGTCACCAAACTGTGGAAAGAAACAAGATGTCCTTCAACAGACGAATGGATAAGGAAGATGTGGTCCATATATACTATGGAGTATTATGCCTCCATCAGAAAGGATATACACCCAAGTTTTGTATCAACATGGATGGGACTGGAGGAGATTTTGCTGAGTAAAATAAGTCAAGCAGAGAGAGTCCATTATCACACAGTTTTGCTTATTTGTGGAGCATAAGAAATAACATGGGGGACACGGGGAGACGGAGAAGAGAAGGGAGTTGGGGGAAATTGGAAGGAGAAATGAACCATGAGAGACTATGGACCCTGAAAAACAATCTAAGGGTTTTGGAGGGGCAGGAGATGGGAGGTTGGGTGAGCCTGGTTGTGGGTATTATGGAGGGCATGGATTGCATGAAGCACTGGGTCTGGTACATAAACAATGAATTCTGGAACACTGAAAGGAAGTAAAAAAAAAAAAAAGAACAAAAATAACAGAGTATCAGAATTGAGTGATAAGGCCTATTTTCTCTGTTGCCACTTTCCAATGACAGGGGCCAGCTATAATCTCTTCCACTCAGAGCTCCAAGCTAGCTGTCCTAACCATGATTTTGTATTCAGTGAATAGGCTTCTCTTCTGGAAATTGTACTCAAGGGAAACATCTTATTGGTACTCTGATATCTTCAAGGAAGTTCAATGTACAGCAGGTCGAGAAACATGGACATCTTGGCAATTTGAGTCCTAGGTTGACAAATAATCCTCTGGTCAATAATCAGAATGTATTCAAATTTAGCGGCTTTTTTGTTGGTTTTGTTTATTTATTTGAGAGAGAGAGAGCATGAGCAGGGGTGTGGAGGGGCAGAGAGAGGGAGAAGCAGACTCCATGTTGACCAGGGAGCCTGATGCGGGACTCGGTCCCAGAACCCTGAGATCATGACCTGAGCTGAAGGCAGAGGCTTAACCCACTGAGCCACCCAGGAACCCCTAATTTAGTGGCTTTCAAAGAACCAAGGCAGTAAAGCTACAAAACCTCCATGGGTCAGTCTATCCTTGAACATTTCTAATAGTAGAGATGTCAGACGTGACTCCATATTTATTTTCCCCAGCATCCAAATCAGAGGACTGAAATTAGAGTCAGCAGTGACTAATAACATCAAGTATCAAGTATGAAGTTCTATGGTCCTGTGATTTACACATCACTTAAGAGTTTACATCAGCAATGTCCAATCAATGGAAATGTTCTTACAGAAAGGATTGTTGGACATGGCTGGTATGAAGAGTTAAGTGACATGTAAGAACTGTGGTAAGTATGTATGATGTCCTTGAGTTTTAATTTATATTTAATTTAAGCATATTTCACTTTCAAAGTAAATAGCCACATAATGAATATATTGGAAAATACAGATTTATGCTTTTTAGTGTTTTCCTAAAAACTGTAGACTTCAATTTTTTCTAAGTAGAAGTTTGATGCTAGAAATGTTTTCTGATATATTTGGAAGAATAGATATAATTTTACATAAAGGTGAGGAATAAGTTCAATGCACTGCATACCCCTCGTTCTAGAAATTTCTTTTCCCCAGAAAAATCTTCACTATTAAGTTTATGGGTTCCACATCAAGCCAATATTATCCACCTGAATGATTCCATTTTAAACCATATATTAACTACAAGGACATAATCACTGATTATAGGATTGTCCTTCAGGTGGAAACTTGTACACCATAAATCATATTTGGGGACTAGTGGGGATATACATTTCATGCTGGGGAGAGGTTAGAATAAACAGGGCAATTTGGGAAGAACCAGAGCATGAAAATGAGTCAGGAAGGTATGAGTCAGTCAAGAATACTGGCTAGTGTAAAGAGGTTGGTGGATTGATTATAATATTGACGATGGATTTTCAGCCTTCTGTATATCGAAGCTCCAATATAAATTCTTTCTCTTGAATCTGCACTGTACCCTGTCACCTCAGACAAGTTGTCCCATCTAAAACCATCCTAGACCAGGGATTCCTCATTCAATGGCCAGCCAGCCTCCAGGAAGACAGCCAACAGGCTGACAAGGACTGCTCAGACCTCTTTGGCCACCCAGCCCAGACCAACAGAATCAGGCAGCTACATTCTCCCTCACTCAAAGAATGGCAAACTAGGGGCTTACCTGGGTGGCTCAGTGGGTTAAGCCTCTGCCTTTGGCTCAGGTCATGATCTCAGAGTCCTGGGATTGAGCCCCACATAGGGCTCTCTGCTTGGCGGGGAGCCTGCTTCCCCTCTCTCGCTCTCTGCCTGCCTCTCTGCCTACTTGTGATCTCTCTCCCTCTGTGTCAAATAAATAAAATCTTTTTTAAAAAATGGCAAACTAAATGATCATGATTGCTGTTGTCCCAGCAGAGGTGCGGAAGAAACAGCACAGATGGGTATTTGGTGAGGCAAGTCTGGTCAAAATGGGATGGCGTTAGGCAATGTTTCTGTTAAAACAGAAGTACAAAGAGGACCCAGAATTCAGTTAGAAATGTCAGGAAAGAGGCAACTGCATGGTAAGGAAGTAAGTTCACCCTCTGGTCCTGGAGAAGAGGTCGTTTGCAGTGTTTTAGTGTCTCACTCAGGAGGGTTTGCTTTCTACCTGCTCCTAAATGCAGAGGGACATGGAAACTTTTAATTTCCAAAAGACTCTTCTTGAACAAAATATCCCTAATACATTTTATCTCCATTCTACATGTGCATTCTCCAATTTAGAAAGTGTAATATGCCACATGCCACCTTTGTAAAAATATAATTATTTGAACTTTTTGATATTTGAGGTTATAAGGAACTGAATGCTTTCCTAAGATAGGCACGTTGAATAAAACCCATTAGAATAACTTTACAGAGACTTGGATAAACGGGGATTACAAAATAGTCTGTGAAATTGAAGAGTCTATTGTGGGAAACTAAGTAGCCATTTTCATCCGTGTGGCTAGGTCATAAAATACTGAGTGCAAATAAAAAGGTTCCCATTATTGTTCTCAATGGTTGGACCTTTTATAATGTCATAAACACAAAAGACTTCACCAGATTCACAGGTACGGATTTTTATATAACTATATGAGCATGTGTGTGTGTGTATGCAAGTATATACTATATGTATCATATATAAAAGTATATATAGATGCATATATATGTTTATATATACCTACACATGATATATAATATTATATATATATATCCTGTATACTGTATACATATATATTTACTTATACCAAAAATGTGCCTCAAAAGAAATATAAAATATAAGGTAAATATAAGCATATTTATATACAAGTAAGTATATAAATTTATATACAAATAAATATATATATTATATATGTAAATATAATATATATTTATATACATCTATACATACCTATATATGCATACTTATAAATATATAAGCATAAAAAATATATATCCTTATATACACACAAAGTATATAATGTACTTACGTATAAAACTTGTATATACTTACATACTTATATAGTTATATAAATATGTAAACACATCCACACACTGACACACATATATGCCATGATTGCTTACAGGAATAGCTCCCAGCATTTGTTTTTTGGTAGGTATTCCATTTAAATTTATTTATTTATTTATTTTTTGACATAGAGAGAGAAGCAAGAGCGAGCACAGGCAGACAGAGTGGCAGGTAGAGGCAGAGGGAGAAGCAGGCTCCCTGCCAAGCAAGGAGCCCAATGTGGGACTCGATCCCAGGATGCTGGGATCATGACCTGAGCCGAAGGCAGCAGCTTAACCAACTGAGCCACCCAGGCGTCCCTCCATTTAAATTTTATATTGGGTCTTCTTCTCCTTCCAGTTAGGATGTGGAAATTAACAAGAAGAAATCATTCTTATGCTATCAAACAGACCGGATATGTTACAAATCATATTTATTATAAACACATCAGAGATGTGAGGAAGCCAAGAAACTGATTAAGTTAAATGTAAAGGAGATGAGCTCTCTGTGTGAGAGACTGGCCCATGGCTGTTCTTCTCCCTGAGGAGTCGGTGGAAGGAGTAAGAGAAGGGAGACGGCAAGGAGATAAGGAAGAAGATTTTTCTCAAAAGCCAAAACTGCAACTGATTTTCCATAACTGCACGGGCTGGTGAGACAGATTAGAGTTGGCGCACATCCCTACTGCATTTTCAGGCCTCATTCAAGCATCATGTAGCCACAAGCTGAAGGCAGCAGCATGAGACAAGAGCTGAGAGAGATCCGCCAAAGCATTCCTGGTCTTCCTAGTGGTAACACAACCGTGCTCTAAAATCTGGGGGAAGAGCATCAGTGCAGAGAGAGGCCTCCCTAAAACAAATATCAGAACAACAGTAGAGAGTAAGGGGGAAATCCTTAATAAACCTAAAAGCTAGATGCTGGGCAGTTAACAAACAAGGCCACTGTGGGATGGAATCATGCTAATACTCAACATTAAATTATGTTAAAAACACTCCCTAGGGGCGCCTGAGTGGCTCAGTGGGTTAAAGCCTCTGTCTTTGGTTCGGGTCATGATCCCAGGGTTCTGGGATCGAGACCTGCATTGGGCTCTCTGCTGAGCGGGGAGTCTGCTTCCTCCTCTCTCTCTCCTTCTGACTGCCTCTCTGCCTACTTGTGATCTCTGTCTGTCAAATAAATAAATAAAATCTTTTTAAAAAATTCCCTAAAGCATACTCTCCAAACGTTTGAAGCTGTTAGCAAGTTAAATCCAACCCAAGCTGTAAAAGACACACAAAGCTGAACTAGAGGTCACATTGACACAGCCCCACACTCTTGGGGCTTAAGAGGGAAAAACATATGTTTCTACCCTGGGGTTAAAGAGTATTTGGTTCACAATCTTTTGTAAAGATTCTTTTATGTAAAACATCTGCTGTGCAAATGAAGCATCGTGAGCTATCTGAAGAATTTAAAATTTAGTATGTGTAACACCTGCTTAATAGAGAAAAAAGTTAATGAAAGGAGACTCTGGTGTGGTCCAGATACTGGAATTACCGACAAAGTATTTAAAATAACTAAGATGGATGGATACATAGATAGATACATGATAGACAGATATATAGATGATAGATAGATAGATGATAGATATTAGATAAATGATAGGTGATACATATTATAAGTAGATCGATGATAGATAATAGTTAAGTGATAGATGATAGGTATTATACCTATATATAGATCAATGATAGATAAATGACAGATGATAGATATGATAGGTAGATAGATGATAGATAAATACAGGTAATAGGAGTTAATGTCGAAGATGAACAAAAGAATAAAAAGTGGCTATTTTGGTAAACAGAAAGAAACTCTAAAAAGTCACCAAAAAGTAATACTGGAAACTAAAAACTGCAGTCTGAGAAATGGTATATTCACTAGATTACTCAATAGGAGATTGGAACGGCAGAAGTCTACAATCCTTTGATGCTGGTGCATAGAAAAGTATCCAAACTGATAAAAAAAAAATCAAATATAAAAGTAGAAAAGTAGCCACTGATATAGGTCAGTAAAAAAATATCCTAACTGATAAATGAAAGTTTTAAATAAAATACCGGAAAACAAACAGAATAGAGCAGATAACATCTAATGGGCATTACCAAGAGCTAAACACACGTACAATTGGAGTTTCAAAAGGGATACAAGATAGAAAAGGGCAGAATAAATGCTTGAAAACACAATACCCCCCAAATTCTAGAGTTGGTAAAATACATCACCCACATAAGGGGAAAGTCTAACAACACCCAAGCAGGTACTACAAAGAAAACTGCATCTGGCCACATCATACTCAAACTGTTGAAAAATGAAGTTCTCTATAAGCCTTAGAGCAGTCAGACATAAAAGACACGTTATATGTGAAACTTTAAAGCAGTCAGAGATGAAAGACCCCTTTTATTCAGGAAAACAAAAACAGGGAGAAAGCCCGACAGTTTCCTATAGGAAGGGGAACCCAAAAGATAATGAATTGAAAACTAAATGGTCAAAAGAATTGTTCTCTAGAAAACTTGCAATATAAGAAACATTAAAGATGGAGATTTAAAATGTAGGAAATAATGTAATTCTAAAGGGAGAATATTAAAAAAACAAAGAAACCCACCCACATTTAGTTGGTAACAGATGGGGGAAGTACTCAGTGAAGACAGGGAAGGTTTGAACAAATTTACCTCACTGAAATTTATTTAGTGGTATATCCAGCAACTTCAGAATATACGTTCATTTTCAAGTGCTCGTAGAACAGTTAGATCATGTGCTGGCGTCAAAATAAAGCTCAAAAATCACTAAAGAACTAGAATCATGCTCAGTGTATTTACCGACTGAAAGGATAATAAATTATCCATTAGTAGCAATTAAATAGGCAGAAAATCTCAAAGGCAATTTAACAAAGCAAGAGGTGTGGGTGTGTGTGTGTGTTCATGTACATGTATGTCACTGTGTGTGTGTGTCTTGTAAGAGAGAGACAGGCAGAAACAGAGAGAAACAGGGAAAAGCTTTATAATTGAACAGTGAGAAAACATTTGTAAAAACCGAGGTCAAAGAAAACACACACACACACACACACACACAAGAGAAAATAGAAAATATTGACCTGCCTACTGATGAAAAGACCAACATATCAAAATATCAAGTACGTGTGATGCAGTTAAACAGTGTTTACATTTAAGGAAGAATATAAAATCAATAATCTAAGATTCCACATTAACAAGCTGGGAAAAGAAAAGTGGAATGAAGCTGAAGTAAACTGAGGAAATTAATAAAATTAATGCAAATATTAACATTTTAGAAAACATGTGAAATAGAGATACCAAGATAGGTGGGTTTGGGGGAAGGGGAATTTTAAGAAATTTCCAAACATTTATAAAGGATGATAAGGAAAAAAAAGACAAAACAGAAATTACTAATATCAGGAGTGCTAAGGGGACAGCAGATGTCAAAATGATGATAAGGTCACACCATGAGTAACTTTATGATAATAAATGCAAAAACTTACATAAAAGACACATTTCCTCAAAGAACACAATTTATGAATTGGATATGTATCAGTGGATATATCACTATCACAATTCATTTGATATAAGACCATTAAAAATACCATTAAAAAAAAACTCTCTAGGTCCAGATCGATTTAATGGTAAATTCTCTAGAACATTAAAGAAATATATGATCCCAATACTACAGAAACACTTTAAAAAAAAACGAGAATACTTTCCACCTTGTTCAAAATAGTCAGCATTAACCTGAAAGCAAAACCTGATAAACATATCACTAGATAAGGATATTATACAGCAACAACTTCATGAATATAGATGCAAGAATGCTTAACAAAATATTAAGCAACTGAACCCAGAAACTTATATAGAAAAGTGGTTACATCATGACTTGGGAAAAAAGAACAAGTGGAGAATTTATACTGTGTGATATCAGGACGTACCATAATACGATCATCAGTATAATGTCATTGCGTCATTAGGGTAGATAAGTAGACCACGGGAAGAAACAGGATGCCTAGAAATATTCCCATACATATATAAAAATGTTTTCAATAAATGGTGTTGGAATAGCTGGAAAACTAAAAAACACAAGGACCTACAATTCTGAATGATAACATCTAACAATAAATTCTATATGGAAATTTAAATCAAAACCACATTGAGATACCACCTTACACCAGTTAGAATGGCCACAATTAACAAGACAGGAAACAACGTGTGTTGGAGGGGATGTGGAGAAAGGGGAACCCTCTTACACTGTTGGTGGGAATGCAAGTTGGTGCAGCCACTTTGGAGAACAGTGTGGAGATTCCTCAAGAAATTAAACATAGAGCTTCCCTATGACCCTGCCATTGCACTACTGGGGATTTACCCCAAAGATACAGATGTAGTGAAAAGAAGGGCCATCTGTACCCCAATGTTTATAGCAGCAATGACCAAGGTCGCCAAACTGTGGAAAGAACCAAGATGCCCTTCAATGGACGAATGGATAAGGAAGATGTGGTCCATATACACTATGGAGTATTATGCCTCCATCAGAAAGGATGAATACCCAACTTTTGTAGCAACATGGACAGGACTGGAAGAGATTATGCTGAGTGAAGTAAGTCAAGCAGAGAGAGTCCATTATCATATGGTTTCACTTATTTGTGGAGCATAACAAATAGCATGGAGGACATGGGGAGATGGAGAGGAGAAGGGAGTTGAGGGAAATTGGAAGGGGAGGTGAACCATGAGAGACTGTGGACTCTGAAAAACAACCTGAGGGTTTTGAAGAGGCGGGGGGGGTGGGAGGTTGGGGGAGCCTGGTGGTGGGTATTAAGGAGGGCACGGATTGCATGGAGCACTGGGTGTGGTGCAAAAACAATGAATTCTGGAACACTGAAAAGAAATTTTTAAAGAAGGTTAAAAAAAATTCTATGTGAGATATGTACATGAATTTGAAAGAAATGCTGAGGAAGAAAATACAAGAGAATTTCATTTTGACCATTTCATTTGACCATGGGGTAGCAGGGTTTCATTGAAAGGATACAAAAACAATCAAATATGAAAGATCAAATAGAAAAAAAAAAATTAGTCAACGAAAAATGATAATTTCTGGATATCAAAGATACCATAGGGGGCACATGGCTGGCTCAATAATTAAGCATCTGCATTTGGCTCAGGTCATGATCCCAGGACCCTGGAATCAAGCCCCACATCGGGCTCCGTTCTCAGTGGGAAGCTTGCTTCTCCCTCTCCCCCTGCTTGTGTTCCCTCTCTCGCTGGCTCTCTTTGTCAAATAAATAAAATCTTTAAAAAAGAAAAAAGATACCACGGATAAAATAGTTGGGATAACAATAGACTGAGAAAACCTCCATACATGTATATTTTGTTATGTATAAATCTCTCTCTCTATAGGCACATATATCAAGACTCATATCCAAGATATATAAACAATGCCTACACATGAACAATGAAGGATAAACGATGCAATGAAATGGGCTAAAAATGGATAATTCACAACTGAATGCATAATAATTGCCAATAAGCATGTGAAAATTTGCTCAACATGAGATTGAAATCATTATCTACCAGAATGATCTAAACAATGAAGACTGACAATCCCAATTATTGGTGAAGAGGGGACATGCGGAATTTTCACACATTGGTGACAGTACACAATTGGACGACAATTGGGAAAACTTGGTGAATCTTTCTTTACAAATATAAAATATCTAATATTTATATTGTAAATTAAATATAATTTATATTGTATATTAAATATAAAGTAATTGGTAGTTTCTTACGACACGAAAGGGATATCAATCTGACAACTCAATAAGTCTTAATCATGCAAAAAAAAAAAAAAGTCCATGCAAGAATGTGCACAGATGTTTATAGATCCTATATGTTTAACAGTCCAAATCTGGAAAACAGTCCAATATCCAATGTCTGGAGAATAGATAAACAACTCTATAATGGTCAAGGGAGGACTAATGTTCAATAAAATGAATGACCTATTGATACAACACTATGATACATCTCATCAATGTTATATTGAGTTTAAAAAATGAGATAGAAGTACATAGTGTTACATGTTAATAAGGAACACAAGAACTGGGAGAACTTTTCCATGGCAGTAGGAACTAAAAAAAATGTTTTCCTCTAATGCAGGGTTCACTGACGGGAATGGGTTTATGGTGGAGGGCGGTGTCGTCTAGGATAAAGGAAATGTTCTGTGCATCTATTGAACGGTTCTGCATGCAATCAACAGAAAGCATCAAATTGAGAACTTAAAAATTAGTGCATTTTCTGTGTGTGAGCCATATTTCTATAAAAACGTGTATATTCCAATATTCAATGCCTCTCCATAAAACCTGAAAGAAAATGACCTCTGTCAGGCTAAATGCCATGAAAGAAGAAAAGGCAAAAACCCTGAAGCAAATGATTTAATATTAAGCACAAATTCTGTTTAAGAAGTAGGGGTGCTTGGGTGGCCAGACAGTTAAGCATCAGAATCTTGGTTTTGGCTCAGGTCATGATATCAGGGTCAAGTCCACAATGAGCTCCCTGTTCCATGTGGAGTGCACTTGTCTCCCTCCCTCTCACACTCATCCACTCTCAAAGAAATAAATAAAATATTTTTAAAAATGGGGGGGGGGGATTCCTGGGTGGCTCAGTGGGTTAAAGCCTCTGCCTTCAGCTCAAGTCATGGTCTTGGGGTCCTGGGATCGAGCCCCACATCAGGCTCTCTGCTCAGTGGGGAGCCTGTTTCCCCCTCTCTGTCTGCCTGCCTCTCTGCCTACTTGTGATCTCTGTCTGTCAAATAAATAAATAACATCTTAAAAAAAAAAAAGAACCAAACGTACACTGAGTATCAAGTGGGATGCATCTGAGTTTTTAGAATGAGAATTAGCCCACAAACATGAAAAAAAAAATATATAAAACCCTACCAGTATCTTTGGGGAGGTTTCCATTCTTTGTTGGGTTATAATTTTCTCCATACCATTTATAAAACATATTCTTTTATCTATTGGCATGCTCTGTTGTGTTCAAGGAGTAGGGAACCAAAAAAAAAAAAAAAAAAAAAAAAAGAGAGAGAGAGAGAGAGAATGACCAGGGTTGGTGATTCAGCTAGTAGCCAAAAGATGGGTTGAACTTGTAGTCACTGGTGGGAGTAAATTCCGTTCCAGATGCAAATTCTACTAAATTATATCCCATTTTTATTCACACAATGTCAGTTTCGCATACTTCATTGTATTCTAATTTGATGCTAAAACAAACCACAGAATTTAAATCTTTCTTGCTCAGTTTGTGATGACAAGGAGGGTGTCACTCTTCGTTTCTGAGTAAGCTGGGTGTATAGATGCTGGGGAGAATGTATCCCCTGACCTCCTTTTGAGTGTGGGCTGCAGCTGATAAAAATAACAGACTTGTTTACCGGGAGGGGGGTGCAGACAAAAATGGCACTGCAGTCCTCGTTGCAAATGTCAGAGAAAAATCTATGGAGACAAGAGACAGGCAGCCATGCAAAGATCGTTAACTTAAAAGGCTCTGTCCGAATCGTCATCACACATTACTTGGCTCAGAATACGTAGCAAAGCATTTTGGTCTCATTTGGGAGCATCGAGGTTTTCAGATTAACATGCACTGAGATTTTCAGGGTGGGGGAATACACCTGCATGAATTTCCCTGAAATGAGTGGGTTTATTTGCAACGACGTGGATGGAACTAGAGGGTATTATGCTGAGCGAAAAGTCCATCAGAAAAAGATAATTATCATATGATAATGAGGAATTTGAGAGGCAGAGTAGGGGATTTGGGGGGAGGGAAGGAAAAAATGAAAAAAGATGGGATTGGGAGGGTGACAAACCAAAGAGACTCTTAATTTCACAAAGCAAACTGAGGGTTGCCGGAGGGGTTGGCGTAGGAAGAAGGTGGTTGGGTTATGGACAGTGGGGAGGGTATGTGCTATGGTGAGTGCTGTGATGTGTGTAAGCCAGATGATTCACAGATCTGTACCCCTGAGGCTAATAACACATTATATGTTAATAATTTTTTTAAATTAAAAAAAAATGAGTGAGCTTAACAATGAACCCCAAACGATTGAACCCACAACATCACAGAATCCCCAAATTTAAAACACACTCAGGAGATCTACAAGGTTACCCTGTTTCTAAAGAGTTGGAAGCTTCACATTTTCCACCCCCAAATAATTTAAATTATGTAAGATGTCTACCAAGTAGAAAAATATTGTTTCTAGATTATCGTGATTTTGAAGGTAAGATAATCAATTGTCCATAAGGCAATTTTGTTTTTTTTTCCCTTTGATTATGTCATAGATTACTAGGTATATAGTTATTGTGTCCATTGGAAGAATTAGTTACCTATTACCGCCAGAATGTGGGATGCTAGCAATGAATTTAAAGAGAAAAATTTAAAAAAAAAATGTTTTGTAGCATCATGAAGGAAAAAAGCAACCAAATTATAAAAATTACCAGTCTGTTATTTATGTTTGTTGAGTGAACAGATGAAGGAAATAAAGAAACTTTGTACCATGTTGTGATTATTTCCATTCACTGAAATCTACTCTTTTAGAATGAGTTTCTGGGGCAAATAGTGAAATTCAAAATCTTTATTTCATCTCTCTGAAGTAACGTGTCATTTATCAGGAATCATTCACAAATGAGCTCTTCTGCTCAAGTAGGTTTGCCAAAATCTAACCATTTTGGAGGAATACACTTCTTAAAAAAAAAAATCAGGTTAAAATTCAATGTCTTCTTTAAGTATATGGTGTCATTTAAATGAGAGTTTCCCAAATTGTGAGGTCGAGAACACTAGTCCCATGAGGTATGATTGGACATATGAAATTCATTGCCTTAATGCCTATGAAAACCCTGAGAATTGGTGATTCCATAGATGTATTTCAGCAGATGTTCATACATTATCTTTAAAAATGATATTGATGGACTCCCGATGAATGGATAAAGAAGATGTGGTATATATACACAGTGGAATACTATGCAGCCATCAAAAGAAATGAAATCTTGCCATTTGTGATGACGTGGATGGAACTAGAGGGTATCATGCTTAGTCAAATAAGTCAATTGGAGAAAGACAACTATCATATGATCTCCCTGATATGAGGAAGTGGAGATGCAACATGGGGGGTTTGGAGGGTAGGAAAAGAATAAATGAAACAAGATGGGATCAGGAGGGAGACAAACCA
>NW_019154136.1:10346547-10519405 GCF_002288905.1 Enhydra lutris kenyoni | reverse complement strand
GTTGCATCTCCACTTCCTCATATCAGGGAGATGCAACATGGGGGGTTTGGAGGGTAGGAAAAGAATAAATGAAACAAGATGGGATCAGGAGGGAGACAAACCATAAGTGACTCTAAATCTCACAAAACAAACGGAGGGTTGCTGGGCGGAGGGGGGTCGGGAGTGGGGGCGTGGGGTTATGGACACTGGGAAGGGTATGTGCTATGGTGAGTGCTGTGACGTGTATCAACCTGGCGATTCACAGACCTGTACCCCTGGGGATAAAAATACATTATATGTTTATTTTAAAAAATAAATAAATAATTTAAAGATATATATAAATAAAATAAAATACTCTTCCAAAAAAATGATATTGAAATGGTATTTCAATACGGCATACTAGAAGCACAATAGAGTGAACGTATCTTAAGTACACAGCTTCTTGGATTTGGAAAATAGATGTGTCCACATGATCATCGCCCAGAACAAGACAGACAACATTTCCAACACCCATCAGGAAGGAAGTTTCTTCATGCCCATTTCCAGAGAATTACTTACGTCCAGATCATGACGGGTTGGTCCTGCCTGATCTTGGACTTTCTATCACTGGCCTCACATAGCATGTACGTACTCTCCTGACGTGGGGTTCTTTCACTGAACAAAACGTTTTCTGGGATTCATCTGTGCTCTTGTCAAATCAGCCATATTTTGGGGGGGTGTTCAATGGCTTTCTCTTGCATGAACATTGTTTTATTTCTTCTCTTACTGATGGGCATTTAGATCTTTTTCCCAGTTCGATTTCACGTTTTTCTCGATGACTCAAGGTTACAATCATGGAGATCCGTGATTGTGGGATGTGCTATCAAACTTAAGAGAAATAAAGTTATTAAGTTAGAACTGCCATGCTAAGCCATCTAATAGAAACTGGATTCTCTAACTTTGGTTTTTAATATCATAAGAAGTTATGATACAGAACAGCTCAAGGAAAGAGACCTAAAATGGTCCAAAGTGAATTCCTCTCTGTATTACCTAAAATTTACACTTGATCGGTTGAGTATTTATTTTTATTTCTTTTCAGCATAACAGAATTCATTGTTTATGCACCACACCCAGTGCTCCATGCAATATGTGCCCTCCCTAATACCCACCACCAGGCTCACCCAACCTCCCACCCCCTGCCCCATCAAAACCCTCAGATTGTTTCTCAGAGTCCACAGTCTCTCATGGTTCATCTCCCCTTCCAATTTCCCTCAACTCCCTTCTCCTCTCCATCTCCCCATGTCCTCCATGTTATTTGTTATGCTCCACAAATAAGCAAAACCATATGATAATTGAGTCTCTCTGCTTTACTTATTTTTTTTTAAAGATTTTATTTATTTGAGAGAGAGAGAGGGAGAGAAAGCACACACATGGGGGGAGGGGCAAAGGGAGCAGAGCAGAGCAGGGAGCTCAACCTTGGGGCTCTATTACAGGGCCATGAGATCATGACCTGAGCCAAAGTGAGATGCTTAACCGACTGAGCTGTCCAGGTGCCCCTACTGGTCGAATATTCTTAGAATTTAGTAGAAAATCTAAAATCTAACACCAGCAACAACAAAAGACAACTTCCTATTCTGGTACTGACCAGGAACTGACTGAAAATCCATCGTTGTTGGATCTTACCTTGGATTTCTCCCTAAGAAACATCCACCTTGCGGAAGTTGTGTTTGAACATTTACTGTTGCATATATTTTTCTTATAACATCTACAGGAACACTAAGACCATGAAGAATTCTCACTCCTGAAAATCACTCTCTTTTAGGCATGCACATTTCAGGAAATTCTGGTAACAGATCATTTTTATTGTGAATCTTTGCTGGTAGTTATCTCTTTAAGTTCTACTCTGTCCCAAATTAAGAGAGGTGGCTTCTTCTTTCAAGGATAATTTACTTTCTGTGGGAGACATTCTGAACCGTTGATCCATATATGGACTAAAAATCTCCGCAACGGTGTTATGTGCAAAGACACATAGAAGCATTTGTCTGGTCAAGGTCAGGTGTTCTGATCAGACACTTACAGGTGTTTACAACTCAAGATATGTTAATAATTGCTATTCAAATAATCATTTAGCCATGCTGATCATTTTGAAGGATGTCAGAAAAGGAGCATTTTTTATAATTTATGAACCAATCTGTGAGTTCTTAAAAGGCAGTGATTCCTGTTTTCAGATAGAAGCACAGATTTCCATAAAAGTAGAGATTTCGCCCTCTGATAAATTCTTCCAAGTTTCAGACTGTTCATAAACTAAGAAAATTGAGGGGGAAAAGAAAGAGAGGGAAACAAACCAGAAGAGACTCTTGACTACAGATGGGCTAGATGGGGGATAGGAGTTAAGGAGGACACTTCTGATGAGCACTGGATGTTGTATGTAAGTGACAAATGGCGAAATTCTACTCCTTTTAGTTTATTTTTTTATTTTTTTAAAGATTTTATTTATATTTGACAGAGATCACAAGTAGGCAGAGGGGCAGGCAGAGAGAGAGGGGGAAGCCTCCCTTCTGAGCAAAGAGCCTGATGCAGGGCTCGATCCCAGGACCATGAGATCATGACCTGAGCTGAAGGCAGAGGCTTAACCCACTGAGCCACCCAGGCACCCCCTAAATTCTACTCTTGAAACCAATATTACACTATACGTTAGCTAATAGAATTTAAATAAAAATGGGAAAAAAACTAAGAAAATATAAAGAAAATGAAAGTTTTTTCCAGTTTTTTGAATCCATGCAATTGCAGAGCATGGGTCAGACTTTCTAACCACAAAGAGGATCCGGGGGCAAAGTGCATCCATAATGTGATTTTAAGTTAGGGTAGAAAAGTCATATTTGCAGAAGTCTTTTTAGGAAGTTACAGAATCGTTTTATTAATATTATAATTTTGTACTTGGAAAGGGGTATTAAAATACTTTTCGATTTAACTTTGTTTCTAAGAGCTAGTTTACTCTCTCAGTCCCCTGATTTAGAATGAAGGTAGTTAAATTTCAATCTGGTCTTTGCAAAAATAACCAGCGAGAACACTTGGGATTATAAATCTTATTTTAAGAACCGCACCAATTGAAGCTGAAATTAAATATGCAAATGCTAATGAGTTATTTTACAAAATCAAACTCACATAAATAATTTCATATTAACATATGTACAAGCAATTTGCTCTTCTTGACCCTGATAAATTTATCAACTCTTGTAAATGTTTAATTACTTATTGGACACACACACACACACACACACACTTTTTAATCATGGCAATATAAGGAGTCTTTGAATTAGTTCCATCTGGAGTAAAAGAAAATAACCGTAATTTTAATATTAAAGTTGCATATTTTTACTTCCTGGCAAGATGAAAAAATCTGAAAACCAGTACAATCTTGGATTTTTTTTTTTTTTTTTTTTTTGGTCACACAAGCCCCATGGGAAGGAAGAAGGGGTTGATTTCACTAGAACAAAAGTTACTTATTTAAATGCTCCTGAAGCATTTCAAATGTGTAAAAACCACCAGCAACATTCACTTGTAAAAAGCCAATCTCCTTTGTCACCCAAAGCAAGGAAACAAGAACAAGGCATCTCATTTTGGAAT
Organism: Enhydra lutris kenyoni; assembly: GCF_002288905.1. Lineage (NCBI taxonomy): Eukaryota > Metazoa > Chordata > Mammalia > Carnivora > Mustelidae > Enhydra > Enhydra lutris. The sequence goes on along the minus strand of NW_019154136.1, from coordinate 10,515,820 downwards.
AAGAACCTCAGGATGTGGTCACACTTATGCCTCTAATGTTGCCTTGTTCCCTTCTTGAACAACTAGTTTATGTCTCAGCCATAATGAGCAGGGGCAGCCAACTTTGTTCTTGGAAAGAACGTCATACTCATGGCTCCCTTCTCCTCAATTCACTCCTTAAAATTCACCTTAGTTTCACTGTCTCTAGGAACCATGCCCTGATCACCTCTACCATCTCACCCCAAGTCTTGTCAGATGACACTTCTTTGCAGTCCTGTGACACCCACATATAGCTAAACTACAGGACTTTCTATCTTCTTCAACTCTTTGGTGGTTCTTCACTTTTACAATTGTAAAATTTAATCAATGACACTTGAAGATTCTTGAAGGCCCATGACCCCTCTCACACTTAGTTCCAACACAATGTCTGGCCATTTATTAAATGTTGTCAGCCATGAGTTTCAAAAAAAAAAAAAAAAGAACAATAATTTCACTGTAGCTTGCCTTTATAATTTAAGGTTCTTGAAACTATTATTTAATATCTTTGGAATTTGTTTTTGGAAGAGATGTTCCTGTTAAATCTGTATCTGTTTACTGAGTTGGGATTTTATCAGCGTTAATAATTCTTGAAATAAACTGATCTTTGTCTAAATTGGTTTGTTAGGTTGATAATTTGAGTTGCAACAAAATCTGAATTAGAGATCAGATAGTTTCTTAAAAAACATATTAACTCTTTGAATTGCATTAAAGAAAGGCATATTTGTGGCCAAATTTTTTAAATTATTTTTCCTCCTTTCTTTGCCCCTTCCCCGTCAGTCTGTTTCATGGTTTCTTATTTTCTACTGAAAGTCTCCTGTTGTCTTACTTTCCATTTCATAGATTCGCATTCTATTTCACATTCTTGACATTTGCATTTTCAATTATTGTGTAAATGCTTTCATTTATCTCTCTGCATTGTATCTCCCTCTGATTCAGTCCATCTCACAGACTGTACTCCTTCTAAGAGACACTCCCATGCCTAAGAACATCCATTAGTTCTCTTATGAAACTCCTTCCAGTCAAGGCTTCTTCTAATCTGGGCTCCACAAACTCCACAAACAAACTTGTCTCAACTCAGAGAGGTTGAGAGCTCCAGTGATTCAGCAAAACCTGCAAAGGCTCACCCTCCTTTCATCTTACCATCTTGCCATCTTGCTCCTCAAGCTACCTTTCCTTCCCCAAGAAGAAAGCTCCAGCGCTATCCAGGACATACCTCCCAGAACAAGACAGTGAATACACAGTACAGACAGGAATATCCAATAGTAGAAGACGATGTCTCTCCTCATCTCCTTTCCAGAACACCCCCTCCCAACAGCCAATAACATTATCTAAACTTTCCATGGGTTTGAACTGGGGACTTTCTTCCTCCTAATCAAATCTCAAGAAACAGACCTGTGAGAATGACTCACATGAAGAAAAATTATCCTGGGATCCAGGGACGAGGTCAAGATTTTCTGAGATGTTTTAGGATTGCATTCATATCTGAGAAATACCAAATTATAAAAAATATCTTATATTTTACTCTGATTCTATAGTCTATTCTGTTCTTTGTCCCTTGTGGCTTAACTGGGTGGATTACATCTGTGGGATCCTACGAGAGCTGGGAGACTGGTTGGTAATTCCAGTGGGAATCTTTGATAGGAAAAAGAGGGTTCCTGATTCCAGATCAGTGCAGTTTTCATTTGGATTTTCATTCAGGCACTGATAACCTGCCTTTGTCTTCATTTCTGTGGGCCGAGGAGTGGGTACAGCCCCACTACTCCTAGCCCTAGGGTCCCACACTAATACTTGGGGATTTGCTACAGAAATCCTCCTGGGTGCACCTTGGTACAAACATCCTCCACAGAGAAAGGGCCATTTGCTACTTGGTAGGACACTAATGCTACAGTACATTTTCTGCCTTTGTTTATAAATTCTTGACCTTAGCTTTTGTGTCTTCCCTACTGGACTATAAACTGGAAATTCTCCATCTGAAGCCCACGAGTGTGCATAGTTTTGTGGGTGTGTACATTCAGGCATTTTTCTAGAAGGTCACCTGCTTTTAATTAAGGAATAATCACAGAGATATACGTATATCAATTAAGCTCTTAGTCACAATATAGAGTTTGCATATTGTTTCTTAAAATTTAATATCGTTAAGATAAGTATTTTGAAGTCGTGTACATGTGTTGGATAGATTTCTTGGCAACTGGATTGGAATCAGCTTTACTTAGAAATATTTATTTAGAAATAGTCTTCCCTGTTACCTTTAAACAGAAATAAATTCCCTTCTTCACTCTTACCTTTAAATATAAATAAATTCCCTGTTTCTCTATTACTGAATGTAATTCAAAGTAATTACTCAATTACTTACTATTTAAAAGAGCTTTCCAAGCTGCTTATGCCATGACCCATAATTTATATCTGGCATTTGTAAGGTATTAAGAGAAGAAACATTGCTATATATTTGTATGAAATATGTTTAAGTGATTTAAGAGATTCCAATCAATAGAATTAGCATTCTGTATAAAATACTCATTAGAACACAAAGTTTAGAACAAATGTTACTCTAAATAAATAAAGGGCAGTAATTATGCTGCGATACATTTCTACTCGAATAAATCAAGCTGTGATGCTAGACAATTAAAAATGCAGACAACCTTATTTGGTGAGTAAATGAAGATTAAGTGCAGTGATCACTATAATAGAGATAAAATGTATTTGCTGCAGAGTTAAAAGCCATACAAAAAAATCTAAACATGTTGTCAAGGGACATCATATAAAATGCAGTCGAAGCAGCTGACTTACGAGCATGGGGTAGTGTAAAACTGATGTGTTCATATAACCAAGACATCAGGTTTGGGAGGAGAAAGATTGGAGAATATCTCCAGGATATAAATACAAGCTAAGGAAGGGAGTGATAAATGATTTGGGAGCCTTTGGGAGGAAATCACTCTTTAACGGCAAAAGCATCTGAAAAGTAATCTCAAGGTTATTTCATGTTCTTTTCTTGATGATTCCAAGATTTTTAGAGACTAGCTTAATGGTGACACTTGACTTGGTGGGACTCAGCTGTGTTTCTAGATATCAACCAACTTAGTACAAAAACGACTGGAATTTACATCAATGAGACAAGTCGGTATTAGAGACAGAAACATTGCAGTGGACCCTGCACAGCTCATGGGTTAAGGGTGTCAAACCCCTGTAAAGTTGAAAATCCATGTATAACTTTGGTTCTCCCAAACCTTAACTACTAACAGTATGATATCAGCCAGAATCCTTACAGATCACGTGAACGGTCAACTAACACACATTTTGTATGTTCTACGCCTTGGATACTGCATTCTCATCATAAAGGACGCTAGAGACAAGAAAATGGTATTTAAAAATCACAAGGAGGAGATAATACAGTTACAGTATGGGATGCATATTCACTGAAGAAAAAAATCCACTTCTCAGTGGACCCAGCGTTATCCAAGGGTCAGCTGTAATTTCAACGTTGCGTTAATTAGACAAATGTGGGATGTGTGTTAAGTTTGACTCTTCCTCATCTCAGGGTTCCTTCTGAAATCCCAAGCTCAAAGCAAATCACTCTGTGTGATCAATTAATGTATTAATTCCAGGGGATTTGGGTGGATATTTTTCAAGCCTTTGTCCTTCAAACCAGAATTTTGTTGTGCTGGAAATTACCACCACAAGTTTGGACTTTACACTGGAAATGCCTTTGATCTAAAGAGCCATTGGAAATCTTTTTTAAGTGGTTTTACAGTAAAGATTGCTGCGTTACATGAAAACTACTGAACTTTGCCATCACGGTGAGAAGGTAGTCATAGATAATGCGCAAATAAATGCATAGAGTTGTTTTCCAAGAAAACTTTCTTTATAAAAACAGGTGGTGGGTTGCATTTGGCCCAAGAGCCTTAGATGGCAGAAGATAAAGAAGATGAAAAAATAAATTCTAACTCCAAGAGCGTTTTGTTTTTTTAAGGACTAGAAGTGGAATGGAGATTGCTTTGTTGATTAAAGGCAGATGGACCTGGACGCTACTGACCAACAAAGGATTAGAACACATTTCCAAAGGGGGTTTTCATACCCTGGACTGTGTGCAAGTCATCTACGTTGACTGTCCTTGATTTCTGAAAAAGTCTTTGCAATCCCCACAAAATTGCATTCTGAAATCATCAGGTGTGAAGACTTGATTAGGAGTCCATTTGAAAGAGTGCCAGTGATGAGTGACCTGCATTAAATTTTCACAATATATTGTAAAGCCTGGATTGCCTTCTCAGCATATTAGCAGCTGCTGCAGGCACGGAGGAAGTACAAGGCAATGCATTGTCAAAGACTGGGTACCCTCACTGGTCCCGCTACTGCATTCTGAGTTGGCCGAAAAGCCATCACCAAGTTCCAATAACACAACAGGAGGAAACACTACATTATCTTTTTAAGGAAGGGTGATCTGTCTTTGGTAAAATCGTATTGCTTGCAAGGTGGTAGTCTGTGAGCTTAAATGTGGAAGAAAACCAAAAGAAGCCTTTATCAGTATCAATGCTATCATTAAGACACCCCAGTTGGGAACATACATTTGTGTTTTGTTCAAATATCTATCACAGGAAAATGTACTCTTTTTTTTTTTTAAGATTTTTATTTATTTATTTGACACAGAGAGAGAGATCACAAGTAGGCAGAGAGAGAGGGGAAGCAGGCTCCTGCCAAGCAGAGAGCCCATTGCAGGACTCGATCCCAGGACCCTGAGACCATGACCTGAGCCGAAGGCAGAGGCTCAACCCACTGAGCCACTCAGGTGCTCCAAAAATCTATTCTTTTTAATACAAAGATATTATCAATATTTTGTGGTAGCAGATACTAGGGCTGAGATACAAAGCCCATTTGGATTACTTTTAGCTTTAAACATTCTGTGCACCATAACCCATCTTGTATGTGTGTGTGTTTGTGTAGCTCAACACCCCACTTTCCGTAACTCTTGGAATAACTGATGTAGGCTGCTGGGTTTCCACTCCCAAATGCAGACACCTAGAGTTAGCTAGGAGTGCTGGGAGTCATGCCCCTAGGTTGACCATTAGCTCCTTTGACAGTCCATCTTCCCTGATTAAAACTAAGAAGACCTTGATTTTCCAATTCAGACATCCTGTGAGGTCCGGCTGAGTCTGGGAATTTGCCCTTTTTCCCCCCATCAGTCTATGAAGTCAGTATTCTCCCTTCTGGCTCCCTTGGGGACCCGTCCTTGATTCGGACAGGAGTGACCCACCATGGCTTGCTTCTATGTTCCTCTACTTCTTAGGGTTAAGGCAAAGTCTATGCTCTCAACCTAATGAATAAATTCAAGTTGACAATGAAGTAGGAATCTCCGCACAGGGTGATGTTTGAGGTTTTCCAACATCAAATAGCTTCCTGTCACTTTACCAAGCTAGCAGTTCATTTTCTTGGGTTAAAAACACGAAGAACCACAATGCCAAACATTACCGGAGCACATGTTTGTTTTTCTCCAGGTCTGTCTCTGGAAGTTGAGAGCTGACGTGATTGACTGCTGTCTGCATGGTTGCTGTTTTGAAAGGGAAAACATGGACTTGGCTCTTTTATGCAAGGGACTCTTGCACCTCGTTGGTTTGGGGAAGCTGTGTCCGAAATGGTTGTGTCAAATTTTACTCTCACTGCTCTTTCACTGGTAAGACACATGGGGAATGGACAGGGAGGTAGGTAGAACAGACCCACCCATCAAAGATACACACACCCTGGTCTTCAGACCCTGAGAATACGTTAGGGTCACCGACCAAATGGCCAAACGGCATTGACTTCCCTGATGGGATTAAACTTGTTGGTGGATGTAAAGATAAGGTGATTTTCTTGGATTATCCCAAGATCACCTTCTTACATGTGGAGGAGGGGTGATAAGAGTGTCACACAGACAGCAGTGTGAGGAAGACATGACTGGCAATTTTTGATGATGAAGATGGAAGGAGCCATGAGGCCAGGAATGCAAGATGCTTCTTGAAGCTAGAAAGGGCAGGGAAACAGACTCCCCTCTAGAGCTTCTGGGAAGAAATACAGAACTACCAGCAGCATGATGTTAGCCCAACAACATATCCAGCTATAATTACAGGATTGCATGTGTAGTGTTTAAGACACTAAGTTCAGGGTAATTTGTTCCAGTGGCCATAAGAGATGTACCCAATCATCACTGAACCTCACCCCAAACCTCAGCTACCCCCCAACCCCAGAGACAAATGTCTGTGATTGAATAGAAGGTGATCATGGAATCAGATGGGATGAGTGTCAGGAATGAAAGAGGAAGTTGGAGTTATTTCACACACCAGAGAATTTTCTCACTTTTCTTTCTTTCTTTTCCCCCGCCCCCCAACTGGAATCATCCATTCACCCTTGGGATTTCCATCTAGTCACAGCATTTAATTAAGGAAATTTTCCCCCTTCTCATCAAGGGTTGAGTGAATGACCCCGTTAGGTCCAGTGATCAATGCCTTCCATCTTACACTTATTAAGTGGGGGGATCGATTAGTGGCAAGCAGAGAATGGACTGAGTTAAGCCCACCAACCAGAGACAAGCAAACTCAGAGACAACTGTGAATGTCAGCTGTGGACGTTCTGGGCTCTGCCTAAATGTCACCCAGAGGAGAGAAATCCGCATTGTCCGTGGGAGAAAGCCTGTTGTTTGGGCAAAGCCACAGGAGAGAGATTTCCAACTTTCACTGAGGTTAATGAGTTCCGTTTTTGTGTAGACTTCAGGTAAAGGCACAGCATTCACATGGAAATGTATTTTAGGCAGTAAAATGCACAGAGCTGAAATTCGAGAGAATGCTGAGCCTTTCAGAAAGAATCTCAGGTTCCCGCTGTTTTGCAAAGTGAGTACAACTGTGTTGAGTCAAGCTGGAGACATTCCTGGTGATATTATTTCATCAGAGGCAGTGAGTGCCTGTGACAGAAGTCAGAAGTTAAGCAAAATCAAAAAATACTCCAGACTTAGTGCCTTTTCTTGAATGATAAACTATTAAAATTTTAGAGAACTCGTATTTCTACTTTCCATGGGAGAATTATGGGTGAAGCACATAGTTTAAAGCCCAGAATTAAGATGTGTTTTTCAGATGCTCCTTATTTCCTTGCTTTTGTTTGTCTGCTTGTAGTAGACAAGCAGTCTCGGTCAAGGTTTGCAGGTTTGTTCAGATCCTCTGCGATGCGGGCAGGACGGGATTAGATGACCAAAGGTTTATTAGGGGATGTTTGTGAGAGACTATGGGGAAAGAGCCTGCAGAGACTGGGAGAGCTGTCAGACCACCATGGGTATCTAACCTGTGGTGCGTCGGGGTGGGATGGAAGGAAAGTGGTGAGGAAGCGTCCTGGCTTACAGCATAGTTCAAAGAGATCCACAAGACTGTGGGAGGATTTGCAAATCAAAGTCCTAAATCAGCTGCTAAAGGCATCCTGTGAGACCAAGGAACAAGCCTGTGTTTGTCTTCCTGCTGCTTTCAGGCACTGGTGGGGAGCAGCCCCAAGACGCTTAAATTTGGTTCAGATGCAGGGGTGGAGTACAGAGCTCAGCAGCTGGGCTCCTCGATCAGCTATGCATTCAAAGATCTGCCCAACATATCTTTATGGTTGCCAATGCTGACAACCACTTGCTTTTGGCTTCTCCTAGTTCGTCAGATCTGAGGCAATTCCTTTTTATACTCTGGAAGCATGAGTGTTCATGTGGCTTTGGACTGGAGTCCAGAGAGTTTGTTTGGATTGGCGTCAGATTACAAACACCGATGAGAGTTCTTGGTTGACTGTCACTAGACCATCTCTTGACGTAGAAAGACGGCATGAAAGATATTCTCAGCAGTTGGTTGAAGAAGTCCTCCAAGATCATGTGGGTATTCTAGCTAACAAAAGGACACATGAAGGTAAAGGATACATAGGTTGCCCCTTAGATTACTTGAATCTCCTACACCAGGGCACGGGCCTTCTTGAATTAGGTCCTGAGTCTCCTACCCATGGAATCATACACTGGGCATGTTTGAATTCAAGATTATCCCTGAGGAAGGTTTTGATAAGGAGTCTATAGCATCCTTCATGATATGTCCTTTTGAACACAGTAGAAGAAAAATTTGGTTCTGTCCCTTAAAGAATCTTCTTTTCCTTGCATTGGGAGAGGCGAACGTGCTGATTAAATATTTTGGTGAAAAATACGGTTATGATGGTGGTGATGATGATGATGGAGATGGCAGTAATGGTGATGGTGATAATGGTGATGATAGTGGTGGTGATGATGATGTTGGAGATGATGGGGATGATTATGATGGAGATAATGGAAATGATGGGAATCATGGTAATGGTGATTGGGAAGGGACTGTCCATGTGTAAGAAGTGGGAATGAGAAAAGTTGAAAGCAATAGCCAAGATACTTCTAAAAAGGTGTAGAATGAAGGAGGGAGTGTCCCACAATTTTAAATCCTGCTTGGCTCCCAGGAGAGAGTTGTCTAGCTAGAGATCCATGATGTTTTTTTTCTTCTAGTGTTTGGTCTTGTTTTTCCAAGTACAAAAACAATCTGCAAATGGTGACTTATGAAAATTTCTCTTCCAACCTCCAAACCTTTGGGTACAGAGTCACACATGTCTTGAAGCAAAGTGCTCATCTGAAATGCACAATCTCCCCATATTCCTTAAGTGAATTTCTGAGAACTTGGACACATTCTCTCTCTTCCCATTATTTCTAATAGCTTCAGAGATTTTGGTAACTTGCTCATCTTTGAGTTGACAAGACTACTCGGATAGGCTACTTGAGAACTTGAGAGAATTCAGTCTAAAGTTGCAATAAATGATCTATATTGATACACAGATTTGGGAGGTGAATAGGTTTAAAAGACTCACACTCTCTTGCTCTGTTTAGGATGCTGTGACAAAAATGTCCCAGACTGGGCAACTTAAGGAAGAAACATTTATTTCTCACAGTTCTGGAGGTTGAACGTTGAGGATCAAGGGGCTTGCAGATTTGGTGAGGTCAGAACCCACTTCTTGGTGCATAGATGGCCATCTTCTCACTATGTCCTCCCTTGATTGAATGGACAAGGGGGCTCTCTGAGATTTCTTTTATAAAGACACTAACCCCAGTCATGTGGTGTCCACTCTCATGACCTAATCACCTGTACAGAGCCCTGCCTCCCTGCATACCATCCTCTTGGGGACTGGGTTTCAGCCTATGAATTTGGGTGTCTTGAGCACCCCTTCTGTAATCCTTGAGGCATTTTTTATAGGGGTGTGGTTAACATTCTTCATTCCTTTGGTTGTAACGATTTTATTTTACATCAAATGTGTATGTAATATCCTTTTTGGCAAGAAGGAAGGGAAGTCTCATAAATCATTAATATGTCCAAAGAAATTGCTTCTTTCTCTGACAACAATGAATTTCTTCAGACTCTGAGCGGTTCATTTGATGCCTCTTGTATTTTTGCAGCAGAAATATCTGGGAGAACAGCAACAGTCGCCAATGCCTGGCTCGACAGTGACTATGTCTTTGCCTAGTTAAAGAGAGACTTTTTTGATTTGCATTTAATCTTTTTTTAATTTGTAAGTCTGTGGTAACATTGGCACAGTTCATAAGGATCTAACTGTGGCTTTTGTGGTATGTATGATTTCTGGTTCCTTCCTGTATAGTGTAAATGTAATTGTGAAAGTTTTCGTATAATCAACCGTAACTTAAGATCAGTTATTAATATACAAAAGAAGGTATTAAAGTAAATTAACAGATCTAGCAGTATGGCAGTCAGATAAGGACTGGACGTAAGTAAAGATTCAGGCGTGTGCCTATTACAAAGCTTTTCTTCTTATTATTGAAAAGATGAAATAGTGACTTTATCGCGACTCTCCCATTTATTCTGATGGCAATTAGGAATGGAAGGGTAAATCTATAGCATTATATTAAACGTCTTTTTTTTTTTTTAATGTGAAGGAACTTTGAGGATTTTGGAGGACAGGCATGTCATCAAAGACTCCTTGAGGCCATTTGCTGGAAATATAAACAAAAACTGATCCCCTCATTGAATACTGGGAACAGATACAGATAATAATTCTTAATTTCCTCAACATGTTAAAGAAAGCATGTCAAAAGTCCCACGCCATTGCCTTGTTGCATGTGGACTGTGGACGGGCTCGATTATTCTATTATATAATCAGAGCACCTTCACCGAGTGTGTGATGATAATAGATAATACATATTTTTTTCCTATTGATACCCTTCTTTTTCCTTATAGATGCTTCAGGCTAGTTCAACAGGTGAAGTAGAGTGTACCAGGGGCCAGGCTGGGCAAGGCTTTCAGACAAGATATTGTACATGGCTCATGTCAGCTCTGAGAGGACCAAATCAAATATTTAGAACTGATTTTCAGCTCCCTGGAATTCACTCTTACAACCCAATAGATTTTTTATGTTTCGTTTTATATATTCGAAAATGATCTATAGGAAAACCAGCAAATGTGCCTCAGTTTTCTGGGAGCAAACCCCCACTCATGTGCGTCTGTGCTATAATCCTCTTTTCATGCAGAGGAAGAACACAGCAGGCACATATTATGCCCGGCAGGTAGGCTTTCTTTATTATATCATTTAGTAGAAATATATCCTTCTAATAGAAATTTTGAAACTTTGACATTTAAGTCGACTCCAAGTAACTGTACATGGCCAAGATGGAATTATGTTCATATTCATGATGTAGGAACAGAAAAGTGGCATGGAGGTATTTGAGGAACTATAACTGACATGAAATTTACATTAATTAAAGGAGTGAATAATCACTCTAATAAAATTATAAGAAAATGTGCTGTAGAATAATGATGAGACAAGGATTTTAGAGAAGGTGTCACTCTAACTTTATTTTTAACCGGAATTAACTTAGAATCAGGATGTCTGGTTATATTCTAATAGAGTCAATCTTCACTGGGAGTTCTACACTGAGAAGAATAAACAATGGTTCTTTCAAGAAGAGACAGTAGGTAGGTATCGCTTCTCATTTTCTTGCAATAATTTGTAAATGTTTTTCCACCAATATCACACGTTGCATTCTTCTCTACGTTCTTAGACACCGTTATAAATTGGAAGACCTTGTTTTTATTGGTATTATTGGTAGCGAATTTCATAAAGTGTCAAATATTTTGAAACAATCCCAAAGATTTTATCCGGAGAAGGTGAAGGGAAAAACCCATCAGTTACTACCTTTTATGAAAACATTTTGGGTTTGTGGTGAGGAATATGGAGGAATCACGTCTGTAACCCTTGAGGCATGTTTACAGGGCTGTGGCTAACATACTTCAAATTCTGAATTCTATAAGAAGTAGCTTGGAATCCACAATTTTCATGGTGTTTTTTTGTTTTTGTTTTTGTCATTGTTGTCTTCTTGCATGTGGAGATACCACCCACGGCAGATGCTGAGAGGTAGACATGGACTAGAGGTATCCTTCATCTCTGTTCAGGTCTGATCCTCACTGTGGATCAAGCTGGATAGTCAGGAGAAGTTCCCTGTAGAAGGCTCATTCTAAGATGGGCTCTAGAGAGTCTCAATCCTAGTCTTCACATCTTTGTGTGATTCTGTTGGAGTGTTGGCTGTCCCAGTGATATCCTTCTATCCAAAGGAACAGGAAAGAAGTGATACGGTGTCCTCTCTATGACTGTTTCCCAAAAGACTGACATCTGTCTTGCTAACACTCTTTTTAATCTTCTTAACTTATAGGCTTTGATAAAATAAGTGGCCATGCTTGAGAGGTTCAGATGGCTAGGATATTGGGGAGGTGGGTGTCTCGGACCAACTATTATGAACTGAATGTTTGTGTCCCCCATAAATTCATCTATTATAGCTCAAATTCCCAATGTGATGGTATCTGAGGTGGGGGCCTTTGGAAATAATTAGGTTTACATGAGGTTGGGGGCCACCATGATGGCTCTGTATCCTTATAGTAAGAGATACCAAGCTCTGTCTCTCTTTCTGTTTATCTCTCTGCATGCACACAAAGAAGAAGCCACATGAACACAAAGGGAGATGGTGGTCATCTACATGTCAAGAGAACAGAACCCTAGCTTGTTGACATCTTGATCTTGGACTTCCTAGTCTCCAGAACTGTAAGATATGAATGTCTATTGTTTGAGCCACCCAGTCTATGGTATTTTGTTATGATGGCTTGAGCAGATGACAACACGAATGAAGACCCTTTATCCAACAGCCCAGGAGGAACTGAATTCTGCCAACAGCTTGACTGAACTAAGCAGTGGATCTTTCCCTAGTCAGGCCTTTGGATGAGACTGTAGTTGGGCTACCATGTCAACAGCAGTCTTGTGAGAGACTCTGAGACATATGACCCAGCTCAACCATGCCTAGATGCCTCATACAGACATGGGGAGAGAAGCCTGTTGCCCTTAAGTGATGCACTTTTTGTGATTTGTGACGAAGCCAAGGCTAACAGCTCATGAGGATGTAAGACCACAGGTAGAATCATGGGTTTCAGTTGCAAAGATGACAAAGTGCCAGATACTGTAGGAAAATAAAATCCAGCAGATAATTACTCAGAACAGTAAATCAGAAGTAGGGGATGGAGTATAAGGAGGAAAAATGTGCCATGATTTGCTCAAACATCTAAGCCTCTTCCATTCTCTATTTCATTTCTGTCTTATTTGACTCCTTATCCACACTATTGGCAGAAGCCAACCGCTGAGGTCAAGGAATCTTGTCTGTCCTATTGAATTCAGGTAGTCACATAGGATTTTCTTTTTGTTTTTTTGTTTTTTTGTTTTTTTCCATTCCATTGAATCTTTAGTTCCAGTGCTCTTGCCAAAAGTTAGAGAATGAAGGAGGGTAGTTTTGATGCTGGAACAAAGTAACGGGTCCCTACCACTGCATGTAGAAGACAGTTTGCATATAGTGAGGACCTAGAGGGAACTGGAGTGGCATAAATTTTCCTAGCGCTAGAAAAGACTTGCTGTATGGTGCAAATCAATAATTCACAATCTTCATCTGAAAAAATTACTGTTAATTAAGTCTTTCCAATCAACAAGAGAAGTCATTCATTCACAAGGGTATGAATAAATTCTGGATCAAACTTATGCAAATAGTGACTTTGCTCCTTAAATCAAAGTTACGTTAGTAGGTGATAGCACTAAATAAAACATTACATGTCCTCCTTTCCTCCTTTGATGTTCTAATCTCTTGTTCATCATGGCAATAACAAGCTCAAAGCAACAAAGTACACGAGAACCCTACAGAATTGAATTACGATGAGTAGGCTTAACTCGCTTTAGCCCATTACATAGCAAAGGGGACTCTGTTGGCATTTATATTTCAGTGGGATCTTTCCGTGGAGGCCACAGACGTCATCACTGGCATTTAGCAGGAGGATAAGAGGAGATATTAAGGAGGTGGATGGATAGTTTCTTTCAATTTCTATTGCAAAATCCAGACTGAGGAAAGTTGGTCTTAAATTTCAACAGAAAAGAGGGAAGCTAGATTTCATTTAAAAATTTGGGATGCAGAAGTTCTGAGTATCCTCCTATGACAGAAGCAACAATAACCCTTTTAACTCTTAAGTCTACATCAATTAAAAAGAGACAGAGAGAGACATCATTGCGGTCACTCATCCATGACAACAGATGTTGGGTGATACATACATTATTTCTATCCCAGAGTTTTGGATTTCAGAATGTACACGGATAAAGCGGAATGGACACTGCATTCACGTTACAAAGAGTCCACCCAAGAGTGATCACGAAACATGGTGAAGTTTTATCTGACCACTATTCCTTATGTCATTTCAATACATGCAGTAGAAACATGATAAAAGATTAGAAAATAATTGGAGAAATTAATTCCTATAAAATATCTTTTCTAGTAATTTTTCAACCTAAAAGAGAATTGGTAAGAGCAGGCAGTTTCTCAGGAAAGGGTGACTCCCAAATAACATAATGTCAGAACTCTATGTGTGGGCAGGAGGTTGGGACACTGGTTCCTTTCATGGGACGTCCTGGTAGCAAACAGTGGGATCAAAAATACAGCTCCAAAAGAGTTCCTGAGTGGAAAGAACCTCCCCATGGCCATCACAACAAGAAAAAAGCATGTTGAAATACATTATTTTCTTACAAGCATGTCTTAGTCTATGGGGAACTCACATTTTACACTGTTGGTATGTCTCTAAAATAAAGAGGCATCAAAACATGACATTTACTAATAACTCTTTTTTCTCAGCATATCCATGATCTGAAACTCTTGTCGGTATACATCTTTGAAAGAAAAACACACTTGATTCAGGAATGAATATAGTTGTTGGCATTAGAGAGGGAGATGCAGCATATTTTTCAGGTTTTCTTTGTATTTCCTTACCCTACCTACTGAGTTATTTTTCTGCCATCTAGTCAACTCAGTTTCCCCCAAAATGCTTCAAATGTAGCCATAAAAAGAGAAATATCCCAATTTTTTAAAAATGAACAAAGGATTTGGATAGATTTTTCACCAAAGAAGAGGCTATAAATGGCTGATAAGCACATAAAAAGATGCTAGATGTCGTTAGTCATCCGGGAAATGCAAATCAAACGTCACTGAGACACCATGGCACAGAATGGTGAAAATTTAAAAAAAAAAAAAAAAAAGGTTGTTAAGTTGTTAAGTACTCAAGACGATGGAGCTCAGAGTTGGCATTCTGATGTTCTCCTGGTAGAGTCCTAAAAGGTAAGTGTAGATTCCTAATCAATGTAAAATGGGGCATCTCCTTTAGGAAACAATTGAGCCATCCTTCAAAACAGTAAACATGGCACTGCCCATGATCCAGTGTTCCTTCTCTAGGATATATTTACGTAGGAGGAATGAAAATATACGTCCACACAAAAACTGGCACACTGAGGCTCACAGAAGCATTGCTTGTAATAATTACAAGGAGAGAAAAAGAATTCTTGATGTCCATCAAATGATAAATGCAGGAACCAAACACAGTAAAGGTCTATCATGGAATATTACTTGGTAATGAAAAGGAATTAAGTTTGAATACCTTCTAAAATGTGGAGGGACCTTGATCATGTTATGTCGAGTGAAAGAAGTCAGAGACAAAAGGCCTCCTATTGGATGATTCCATTCACAAGAAATGTCTACTGTAGGGAAACACATAGAGACAGCAAATAGGTTCATGATGTCCAGGGGCTGAGGGCAACAAGTGATTGGGGTGACAGCTAACAGTATGGAGTTTTCTGTGGGGTGATAAAAGCATTACACAATCGAATAGTAATGATCGTGTACAACATTGTGAACACAGTAACATATGCTAAGTGGGACATTTGAAGGGTGAATTATAATGCCTTCTGCATTATACTTCAATTGTTATTTAAAAAAATCATAGACAGCATTCTACAAATAAGTAGAAATGAAACACTATTTTTACTTTTTTTTGTTTGTTTCAAGTTTTCATTTATATTCTAGTTAGTTAACCTATAGTGTAATATTGGTTTTAGAGTAGAATTTAGTGTTTCTACCAGTGCTCATCCCAGCAAGTATTCTCCTTAATCCCTATCTAGCCCTTCCAATCAACCAATGGATTAAAGAACAAATTAGGAGGAAAATGGGAAACTACCTTGAGATCAATGAAAGCAAAAATACCACACGCATACCACTTATGAGATGCTGCAAAACCAGGACTTAGTGGGACCATTAGTGGTTAGTGTCTCCATTAGAACAGAAGAAAAGTCTCCCAGAAACAAACTAACTTCACCCTTCAAGGAACTAGAAAAGGAAAAACCAACAAAGGCCAGAGTTTGCAGAAGGAAGGAGTAATAAAGATTAGAGCAGAAATAAGTAAAATAGAAAAAAAAAAAAAGGAAAAAATCAGTGAGACTAACAGTTGTTTAAAAAACAATACAATGAGAAATTTAAAAGGGGGTTTTAAGAGATACCACAGAAATCAACAGGGTCATCATGTACTGTGTGAACAATGACGTGCAAAATGGTCAGGTCACCTACAAGGAATTAATACGTTCCTAGATGCACACAAACCTACCAAGCCTGCATCGTGAAGAAACAGACAATGTCAGCAGACCAACAAGTGATAGAGAGATTGGTTCCATGATGGAAACCCACCCAGTAGAGAAAAGCTCAAGACCGGATGACTTCAAGGGTGAATTCTGGCTAACACGGAAAGAATTAATGCCAATCCTGTCACATTCTTCTCAAGAATCCAAGACGAGGGAAGATGTCCAAACTCATGATTGAGGAGCTAGCACTGCTGTCTCCCCATATAGCTGTTTGCCCTACCTGCAGCTGCACAGGTGGCCTCCACCCTTCTCTCCCCTGCCCTCAAGCAGCTCCCAAACAAGCTCTGCAGATGCACGGGCCCTGTCACTATTCTGCTTAAACCAGCAGCTTCTCAGCCAGTTTACAAGAACCCATCGATCTCTCCCCAGGATTGCAAGGTCATAGACCGGGCATCTGTGCCCAGTTATGACACCACCTTTTAATCTATGTTATCCCTGCCTATCTGCATCACTCAGAACTTCCTTCTTTCCTTACCTCCTGACCATCTCCATCACTCAGGACTTCCTCCTTTCCTTACCTTCTGACCATCTCCATCACTCAGACCTTCCTTCTCTCCTTACCTCCTGACCATCTCCATCACTCAGAACTTCCTTCTATCTTTACCTCCTGACCATCTCCATCACTCAGAACTTCCTTCTATCTTTACCTCCTGACCATCTCCATCACTCAGGACTTCCTTCTATCTTCATGTCCTGTCCACACCCATCACTCAGGACTGCCTTTGACTCTTATGAAAGTCCTCACCTCCTAATGAGTCTCCTTCTGTCTAGAAAACTTCCTCCTCCCTGACCCTAAAGATGGGCTTCTTTCCACCCTTCTGACTAGACTGTCACATGCTCCTGGGCAGTTCTTGTCTGAGTATGCCCACCATACACCTGCTTTTTTTGTTTATATAACTGTACCATCCAAAAAATGTGGTTCTTTCCCCTTGTTCCCATTGTTTACTTTCTGAGCTGAAAAGTCAGGTCTTCTCTTGGAAACCAAGTGCATCCCAGAAGCTAACCGGAAATCAGGCACCTAAAAATCACTACATAAATATCCCCTGAATAGGCCACATTTCCAAACGAGCTTTTGGTACAAATCATTAGCACTTCAGGATATTAAGCTTCATGAGCCGTTAAAAATAAGAACATGTCCTAAAGGATCACCAGTGTGAAGATGTTCTAACCCAGTACAGAATTATTTTAGTGGTGCCATGAAATACATTTCGAGGTAAAATAGAACTTCAAGGGGGATTTCCAGTGAAAAAATGTAATAAAAGCTGAGCAGTGGAGCTCTTAAGGATCATGATGTTATAGGATGCAAAACTCCTTTGTCCCAGTTGAGGGTTTAACATCATATAATTCACGTTGAGAATGATCTATCTGTGCATATAGTCTTCTGCTTGTTATTTTGAAATTACTACATTTTCCTAGAACCAATTTTACCAGCCCTGAGTATAATAATTCCCCAATTTGTATGAAAGCCATGGAAATTTCCCTAGTTTGAGATGCTGCAAATTCCCCGTGTAAGATACACATTTTCAGGGGATGTACCAAGAGTCCCAGAACTTGAAGAGAATGGATGTTCTTCTACTTTTATCAGAATTTCTAGTTTGCTGTTGATTGAGAGAATATGGTTAGGTTAACTGCTTGGCTCCCCCCACCCTGGGAGAGGGAATGAGAGAAGTAATCACAGACCCAGAAGGGATTCTGCAAATACTATGGACTCTCCGTCTTTAAAATAACCTCAACTATCAGGTGGTGGACTCTGAGAGCGGGGTGGTGAGGAGTGCTTTAGGCAGCTTTGGGAAGGACTGATGGGCAGCCTTGTTACCTGAATGTGTTTGCAGGCTGTCCACCTGGTCCCTGGGCCACACCATCCCCTGTCCCTCTCTGGACACAGACCACATAGCACCACCTACTGGACCCCTCACACCACAGGTGTGTTCTTCCTCTTGTGAAAACACGTCCTTCTGGTTATCATGGGGCATATACAGGCAATGGAACAATAGGAAACCCTCACTGTATTGTTAATATTTGTGCCATTTAATGGCATTGGTATATTATGGCCCTAAAAATCATATGAGGAAGAAAGGAAAAATCCCTCAGTGATGTGTCCAAGTTACGTGTAGGAACTGGGGATGGAAACCAGGGTGATAGGAGAGTCAGTACCCTCACCTCACACAAAATACCGTCTCTCAGGGAGAGAAAACGTGAATGGAGTTCAGGGTCATTGTGTAATTTTCGTGTAAGGACACCGTTTCAAAGCTCTCTGATCAACGCCATTGCAAGAATTTGTGACGTGTTAGTAAAACGTGTGTATATACAGACACATGGGTATGCGCACATACAGTAAAATTCACACAAGTATATTATTTATATTTATAATCATATCAGATGCAATAATTTATATTATATATATGTAGAAATATGGCAAATATACAGTTATGTTTTGCAGACTCTATCAACAAACACATTTTCTTAACCATTCATAATACAGTGATACAGTGCGTGTGTGTGTGTGTGTGCGTGTGTGTGCAGCCTTAGTCTGTAAAAATATTTTCTAAAGCAAGAAGCAGAACTGACCTTTGGTTGTCCCCCCAAAGCTGGAAGAGATGTATATCCAGCCAAACCAGGGGAAGTTGACCTCGATGCTATATAACCTTTTTTTTCATTTGCAAGGAATGGCCTTGGTGTTTCTGGCACAAAAACGTGGAAAGGAGAGACTGGCCACAGTGGATATCCACTCCTACGTAACTCGGGTTATCGCTTTGGTCAAAGATGGGGACATGACGCCATGACCTAGACCACGGTTATCCAACCCGATGCCCATATTAACCCACGGACCACGCGTCCCAAGAATAGTCTTTCGTCTTACTTGTGGAGGTTTAAATGCTGTTGAAATAAAGAATAGAGATTGTGTTTGTCCTAAGGTCATTCAAGTGGTTGAAGAAAAATTTGTGTTCAAATACTACATGCAACATTTGCAAGACAAAATTAGAAAAAATAGACAATTGTTATGTTTCAAAAGAGAAGTTTCTATGCCCTACCGGCCTTTTTCTCCCCATCAATGATTAGTTGTGAATACGCATATATAGAACGCATATATGTGCATGCAATATATACTGTATACTATGTGTCTAATATTGTGTATATCGTGCAAAGTATATGTATATAATATTTTGTGTATATATATATATATATACATACATATATATATGTATGTATATATATTTAAAATGTTGTAGATATACCATAGTATATAGTATGGTCTATATTGTATACATAATATACTGTATGTGTATCATTATTTTCTGATGCAATCATAAATATATTTCATTTATTTGAAAAATATGTGTGTATTTCTTAGTCTGTGCTAGGTGCTGGCTCTCGAGATATATTAACTCATTTAATCTTCAACAACTCCACGTGGTAGGGACAAGTTTGTCTCCCATTTTATAGATGAAGAAATTGAGATTCTAAGAAATTAACTATTTCTGAGGCCACAAAGTCAATAAACAGAGTTATGAGTTGGACCTTGGCAGGCTTCTCCTATTTTGTGTTGTGTATATATATATGCAATATAAAGAGCCATAATAGCACTTTATGTATCTAATTATATATATAAGTATATATAACAAAATAAAATCTTTATAATTATATATAAACTATAAATATAACTAAAATTATATAATAAAAATATGTAAATATGTGTAATATATGGCTATAATAGACTTCTATATAATCTATATATAAAATCATATATAATCTATATATTCTATATAATCATATATCATATATAGATTCTATATAATCATATATAAAATAATATAAATAAAAACTCTTCCAATTTCCCTCAACTCCCTTCTCCTCTCCATCTCCCCATGTCCTCCATGTTATTTGTTATGCTCCACAAATAAGCAAAACCATATGATAATTGAGTCTCTCTGCTTTACTTATTTTTTTTTAAAGATTTTATTTATTTGAGAGAGAGAGAGGGAGAGAAAGCACACACATGGGGGGAGGGGCAAAGGGAGCAGAGCAGAGCAGGGAGCTCAACCTTGGGGCTCTATTACAGGGCCATGAGATCATGACCTGAGCCAAAGTGAGATGCTTAACCGACTGAGCTGTCCAGGTGCCCCTACTGGTCGAATATTCTTAGAATTTAGTAGAAAATCTAAAATCTAACACCAGCAACAACAAAAGACAACTTCCTATTCTGGTACTGACCAGGAACTGACTGAAAATCCATCGTTGTTGGATCTTACCTTGGATTTCTCCCTAAGAAACATCCACCTTGCGGAAGTTGTGTTTGAACATTTACTGTTGCATATATTTTTCTTATAACATCTACAGGAACACTAAGACCATGAAGAATTCTCACTCCTGAAAATCACTCTCTTTTAGGCATGCACATTTCAGGAAATTCTGGTAACAGATCATTTTTATTGTGAATCTTTGCTGGTAGTTATCTCTTTAAGTTCTACTCTGTCCCAAATTAAGAGAGGTGGCTTCTTCTTTCAAGGATAATTTACTTTCTGTGGGAGACATTCTGAACCGTTGATCCATATATGGACTAAAAATCTCCGCAACGGTGTTATGTGCAAAGACACATAGAAGCATTTGTCTGGTCAAGGTCAGGTGTTCTGATCAGACACTTACAGGTGTTTACAACTCAAGATATGTTAATAATTGCTATTCAAATAATCATTTAGCCATGCTGATCATTTTGAAGGATGTCAGAAAAGGAGCATTTTTTATAATTTATGAACCAATCTGTGAGTTCTTAAAAGGCAGTGATTCCTGTTTTCAGATAGAAGCACAGATTTCCATAAAAGTAGAGATTTCGCCCTCTGATAAATTCTTCCAAGTTTCAGACTGTTCATAAACTAAGAAAATTGAGGGGGAAAAGAAAGAGAGGGAAACAAACCAGAAGAGACTCTTGACTACAGATGGGCTAGATGGGGGATAGGAGTTAAGGAGGACACTTCTGATGAGCACTGGATGTTGTATGTAAGTGACAAATGGCGAAATTCTACTCCTTTTAGTTTATTTTTTTATTTTTTTAAAGATTTTATTTATATTTGACAGAGATCACAAGTAGGCAGAGGGGCAGGCAGAGAGAGAGGGGGAAGCCTCCCTTCTGAGCAAAGAGCCTGATGCAGGGCTCGATCCCAGGACCATGAGATCATGACCTGAGCTGAAGGCAGAGGCTTAACCCACTGAGCCACCCAGGCACCCCCTAAATTCTACTCTTGAAACCAATATTACACTATACGTTAGCTAATAGAATTTAAATAAAAATGGGAAAAAAACTAAGAAAATATAAAGAAAATGAAAGTTTTTTCCAGTTTTTTGAATCCATGCAATTGCAGAGCATGGGTCAGACTTTCTAACCACAAAGAGGATCCGGGGGCAAAGTGCATCCATAATGTGATTTTAAGTTAGGGTAGAAAAGTCATATTTGCAGAAGTCTTTTTAGGAAGTTACAGAATCGTTTTATTAATATTATAATTTTGTACTTGGAAAGGGGTATTAAAATACTTTTCGATTTAACTTTGTTTCTAAGAGCTAGTTTACTCTCTCAGTCCCCTGATTTAGAATGAAGGTAGTTAAATTTCAATCTGGTCTTTGCAAAAATAACCAGCGAGAACACTTGGGATTATAAATCTTATTTTAAGAACCGCACCAATTGAAGCTGAAATTAAATATGCAAATGCTAATGAGTTATTTTACAAAATCAAACTCACATAAATAATTTCATATTAACATATGTACAAGCAATTTGCTCTTCTTGACCCTGATAAATTTATCAACTCTTGTAAATGTTTAATTACTTATTGGACACACACACACACACACACACACTTTTTAATCATGGCAATATAAGGAGTCTTTGAATTAGTTCCATCTGGAGTAAAAGAAAATAACCGTAATTTTAATATTAAAGTTGCATATTTTTACTTCCTGGCAAGATGAAAAAATCTGAAAACCAGTACAATCTTGGATTTTTTTTTTTTTTTTTTTGGTCACACAAGCCCCATGGGAAGGAAGAAGGGGTTGATTTCACTAGAACAAAAGTTACTTATTTAAATGCTCCTGAAGCATTTCAAATGTGTAAAAACCACCAGCAACATTCACTTGTAAAAAGCCAATCTCCTTTGTCACCCAAAGCAAGGAAACAAGAACAAGGCATCTCATTTTGGAATAAGAACCTCAGGATGTGGTCACACTTATGCCTCTAATGTTGCCTTGTTCCCTTCTTGAACAACTAGTTTATGTCTCAGCCATAATGAGCAGGGGCAGCCAACTTTGTTCTTGGAAAGAACGTCATACTCATGGCTCCCTTCTCCTCAATTCACTCCTTAAAATTCACCTTAGTTTCACTGTCTCTAGGAACCATGCCCTGATCACCTCTACCATCTCACCCCAAGTCTTGTCAGATGACACTTCTTTGCAGTCCTGTGACACCCACATATAGCTAAACTACAGGACTTTCTATCTTCTTCAACTCTTTGGTGGTTCTTCACTTTTACAATTGTAAAATTTAATCAATGACACTTGAAGATTCTTGAAGGCCCATGACCCCTCTCACACTTAGTTCCAACACAATGTCTGGCCATTTATTAAATGTTGTCAGCCATGAGTTTCAAAAAAAAAAAAAAAAGAACAATAATTTCACTGTAGCTTGCCTTTATAATTTAAGGTTCTTGAAACTATTATTTAATATCTTTGGAATTTGTTTTTGGAAGAGATGTTCCTGTTAAATCTGTATCTGTTTACTGAGTTGGGATTTTATCAGCGTTAATAATTCTTGAAATAAACTGATCTTTGTCTAAATTGGTTTGTTAGGTTGATAATTTGAGTTGCAACAAAATCTGAATTAGAGATCAGATAGTTTCTTAAAAAACATATTAACTCTTTGAATTGCATTAAAGAAAGGCATATTTGTGGCCAAATTTTTTAAATTATTTTTCCTCCTTTCTTTGCCCCTTCCCCGTCAGTCTGTTTCATGGTTTCTTATTTTCTACTGAAAGTCTCCTGTTGTCTTACTTTCCATTTCATAGATTCGCATTCTATTTCACATTCTTGACATTTGCATTTTCAATTATTGTGTAAATGCTTTCATTTATCTCTCTGCATTGTATCTCCCTCTGATTCAGTCCATCTCACAGACTGTACTCCTTCTAAGAGACACTCCCATGCCTAAGAACATCCATTAGTTCTCTTATGAAACTCCTTCCAGTCAAGGCTTCTTCTAATCTGGGCTCCACAAACTCCACAAACAAACTTGTCTCAACTCAGAGAGGTTGAGAGCTCCAGTGATTCAGCAAAACCTGCAAAGGCTCACCCTCCTTTCATCTTACCATCTTGCCATCTTGCTCCTCAAGCTACCTTTCCTTCCCCAAGAAGAAAGCTCCAGCGCTATCCAGGACATACCTCCCAGAACAAGACAGTGAATACACAGTACAGACAGGAATATCCAATAGTAGAAGACGATGTCTCTCCTCATCTCCTTTCCAGAACACCCCCTCCCAACAGCCAATAACATTATCTAAACTTTCCATGGGTTTGAACTGGGGACTTTCTTCCTCCTAATCAAATCTCAAGAAACAGACCTGTGAGAATGACTCACATGAAGAAAAATTATCCTGGGATCCAGGGACGAGGTCAAGATTTTCTGAGATGTTTTAGGATTGCATTCATATCTGAGAAATACCAAATTATAAAAAATATCTTATATTTTACTCTGATTCTATAGTCTATTCTGTTCTTTGTCCCTTGTGGCTTAACTGGGTGGATTACATCTGTGGGATCCTACGAGAGCTGGGAGACTGGTTGGTAATTCCAGTGGGAATCTTTGATAGGAAAAAGAGGGTTCCTGATTCCAGATCAGTGCAGTTTTCATTTGGATTTTCATTCAGGCACTGATAACCTGCCTTTGTCTTCATTTCTGTGGGCCGAGGAGTGGGTACAGCCCCACTACTCCTAGCCCTAGGGTCCCACACTAATACTTGGGGATTTGCTACAGAAATCCTCCTGGGTGCACCTTGGTACAAACATCCTCCACAGAGAAAGGGCCATTTGCTACTTGGTAGGACACTAATGCTACAGTACATTTTCTGCCTTTGTTTATAAATTCTTGACCTTAGCTTTTGTGTCTTCCCTACTGGACTATAAACTGGAAATTCTCCATCTGAAGCCCACGAGTGTGCATAGTTTTGTGGGTGTGTACATTCAGGCATTTTTCTAGAAGGTCACCTGCTTTTAATTAAGGAATAATCACAGAGATATACGTATATCAATTAAGCTCTTAGTCACAATATAGAGTTTGCATATTGTTTCTTAAAATTTAATATCGTTAAGATAAGTATTTTGAAGTCGTGTACATGTGTTGGATAGATTTCTTGGCAACTGGATTGGAATCAGCTTTACTTAGAAATATTTATTTAGAAATAGTCTTCCCTGTTACCTTTAAACAGAAATAAATTCCCTTCTTCACTCTTACCTTTAAATATAAATAAATTCCCTGTTTCTCTATTACTGAATGTAATTCAAAGTAATTACTCAATTACTTACTATTTAAAAGAGCTTTCCAAGCTGCTTATGCCATGACCCATAATTTATATCTGGCATTTGTAAGGTATTAAGAGAAGAAACATTGCTATATATTTGTATGAAATATGTTTAAGTGATTTAAGAGATTCCAATCAATAGAATTAGCATTCTGTATAAAATACTCATTAGAACACAAAGTTTAGAACAAATGTTACTCTAAATAAATAAAGGGCAGTAATTATGCTGCGATACATTTCTACTCGAATAAATCAAGCTGTGATGCTAGACAATTAAAAATGCAGACAACCTTATTTGGTGAGTAAATGAAGATTAAGTGCAGTGATCACTATAATAGAGATAAAATGTATTTGCTGCAGAGTTAAAAGCCATACAAAAAAATCTAAACATGTTGTCAAGGGACATCATATAAAATGCAGTCGAAGCAGCTGACTTACGAGCATGGGGTAGTGTAAAACTGATGTGTTCATATAACCAAGACATCAGGTTTGGGAGGAGAAAGATTGGAGAATATCTCCAGGATATAAATACAAGCTAAGGAAGGGAGTGATAAATGATTTGGGAGCCTTTGGGAGGAAATCACTCTTTAACGGCAAAAGCATCTGAAAAGTAATCTCAAGGTTATTTCATGTTCTTTTCTTGATGATTCCAAGATTTTTAGAGACTAGCTTAATGGTGACACTTGACTTGGTGGGACTCAGCTGTGTTTCTAGATATCAACCAACTTAGTACAAAAACGACTGGAATTTACATCAATGAGACAAGTCGGTATTAGAGACAGAAACATTGCAGTGGACCCTGCACAGCTCATGGGTTAAGGGTGTCAAACCCCTGTAAAGTTGAAAATCCATGTATAACTTTGGTTCTCCCAAACCTTAACTACTAACAGTATGATATCAGCCAGAATCCTTACAGATCACGTGAACGGTCAACTAACACACATTTTGTATGTTCTACGCCTTGGATACTGCATTCTCATCATAAAGGACGCTAGAGACAAGAAAATGGTATTTAAAAATCACAAGGAGGAGATAATACAGTTACAGTATGGGATGCATATTCACTGAAGAAAAAAATCCACTTCTCAGTGGACCCAGCGTTATCCAAGGGTCAGCTGTAATTTCAACGTTGCGTTAATTAGACAAATGTGGGATGTGTGTTAAGTTTGACTCTTCCTCATCTCAGGGTTCCTTCTGAAATCCCAAGCTCAAAGCAAATCACTCTGTGTGATCAATTAATGTATTAATTCCAGGGGATTTGGGTGGATATTTTTCAAGCCTTTGTCCTTCAAACCAGAATTTTGTTGTGCTGGAAATTACCACCACAAGTTTGGACTTTACACTGGAAATGCCTTTGATCTAAAGAGCCATTGGAAATCTTTTTTAAGTGGTTTTACAGTAAAGATTGCTGCGTTACATGAAAACTACTGAACTTTGCCATCACGGTGAGAAGGTAGTCATAGATAATGCGCAAATAAATGCATAGAGTTGTTTTCCAAGAAAACTTTCTTTATAAAAACAGGTGGTGGGTTGCATTTGGCCCAAGAGCCTTAGATGGCAGAAGATAAAGAAGATGAAAAAATAAATTCTAACTCCAAGAGCGTTTTGTTTTTTTAAGGACTAGAAGTGGAATGGAGATTGCTTTGTTGATTAAAGGCAGATGGACCTGGACGCTACTGACCAACAAAGGATTAGAACACATTTCCAAAGGGGGTTTTCATACCCTGGACTGTGTGCAAGTCATCTACGTTGACTGTCCTTGATTTCTGAAAAAGTCTTTGCAATCCCCACAAAATTGCATTCTGAAATCATCAGGTGTGAAGACTTGATTAGGAGTCCATTTGAAAGAGTGCCAGTGATGAGTGACCTGCATTAAATTTTCACAATATATTGTAAAGCCTGGATTGCCTTCTCAGCATATTAGCAGCTGCTGCAGGCACGGAGGAAGTACAAGGCAATGCATTGTCAAAGACTGGGTACCCTCACTGGTCCCGCTACTGCATTCTGAGTTGGCCGAAAAGCCATCACCAAGTTCCAATAACACAACAGGAGGAAACACTACATTATCTTTTTAAGGAAGGGTGATCTGTCTTTGGTAAAATCGTATTGCTTGCAAGGTGGTAGTCTGTGAGCTTAAATGTGGAAGAAAACCAAAAGAAGCCTTTATCAGTATCAATGCTATCATTAAGACACCCCAGTTGGGAACATACATTTGTGTTTTGTTCAAATATCTATCACAGGAAAATGTACTCTTTTTTTTTTTTAAGATTTTTATTTATTTATTTGACACAGAGAGAGAGATCACAAGTAGGCAGAGAGAGAGGGGAAGCAGGCTCCTGCCAAGCAGAGAGCCCATTGCAGGACTCGATCCCAGGACCCTGAGACCATGACCTGAGCCGAAGGCAGAGGCTCAACCCACTGAGCCACTCAGGTGCTCCAAAAATCTATTCTTTTTAATACAAAGATATTATCAATATTTTGTGGTAGCAGATACTAGGGCTGAGATACAAAGCCCATTTGGATTACTTTTAGCTTTAAACATTCTGTGCACCATAACCCATCTTGTATGTGTGTGTGTTTGTGTAGCTCAACACCCCACTTTCCGTAACTCTTGGAATAACTGATGTAGGCTGCTGGGTTTCCACTCCCAAATGCAGACACCTAGAGTTAGCTAGGAGTGCTGGGAGTCATGCCCCTAGGTTGACCATTAGCTCCTTTGACAGTCCATCTTCCCTGATTAAAACTAAGAAGACCTTGATTTTCCAATTCAGACATCCTGTGAGGTCCGGCTGAGTCTGGGAATTTGCCCTTTTTCCCCCCATCAGTCTATGAAGTCAGTATTCTCCCTTCTGGCTCCCTTGGGGACCCGTCCTTGATTCGGACAGGAGTGACCCACCATGGCTTGCTTCTATGTTCCTCTACTTCTTAGGGTTAAGGCAAAGTCTATGCTCTCAACCTAATGAATAAATTCAAGTTGACAATGAAGTAGGAATCTCCGCACAGGGTGATGTTTGAGGTTTTCCAACATCAAATAGCTTCCTGTCACTTTACCAAGCTAGCAGTTCATTTTCTTGGGTTAAAAACACGAAGAACCACAATGCCAAACATTACCGGAGCACATGTTTGTTTTTCTCCAGGTCTGTCTCTGGAAGTTGAGAGCTGACGTGATTGACTGCTGTCTGCATGGTTGCTGTTTTGAAAGGGAAAACATGGACTTGGCTCTTTTATGCAAGGGACTCTTGCACCTCGTTGGTTTGGGGAAGCTGTGTCCGAAATGGTTGTGTCAAATTTTACTCTCACTGCTCTTTCACTGGTAAGACACATGGGGAATGGACAGGGAGGTAGGTAGAACAGACCCACCCATCAAAGATACACACACCCTGGTCTTCAGACCCTGAGAATACGTTAGGGTCACCGACCAAATGGCCAAACGGCATTGACTTCCCTGATGGGATTAAACTTGTTGGTGGATGTAAAGATAAGGTGATTTTCTTGGATTATCCCAAGATCACCTTCTTACATGTGGAGGAGGGGTGATAAGAGTGTCACACAGACAGCAGTGTGAGGAAGACATGACTGGCAATTTTTGATGATGAAGATGGAAGGAGCCATGAGGCCAGGAATGCAAGATGCTTCTTGAAGCTAGAAAGGGCAGGGAAACAGACTCCCCTCTAGAGCTTCTGGGAAGAAATACAGAACTACCAGCAGCATGATGTTAGCCCAACAACATATCCAGCTATAATTACAGGATTGCATGTGTAGTGTTTAAGACACTAAGTTCAGGGTAATTTGTTCCAGTGGCCATAAGAGATGTACCCAATCATCACTGAACCTCACCCCAAACCTCAGCTACCCCCCAACCCCAGAGACAAATGTCTGTGATTGAATAGAAGGTGATCATGGAATCAGATGGGATGAGTGTCAGGAATGAAAGAGGAAGTTGGAGTTATTTCACACACCAGAGAATTTTCTCACTTTTCTTTCTTTCTTTTCCCCCGCCCCCCAACTGGAATCATCCATTCACCCTTGGGATTTCCATCTAGTCACAGCATTTAATTAAGGAAATTTTCCCCCTTCTCATCAAGGGTTGAGTGAATGACCCCGTTAGGTCCAGTGATCAATGCCTTCCATCTTACACTTATTAAGTGGGGGGATCGATTAGTGGCAAGCAGAGAATGGACTGAGTTAAGCCCACCAACCAGAGACAAGCAAACTCAGAGACAACTGTGAATGTCAGCTGTGGACGTTCTGGGCTCTGCCTAAATGTCACCCAGAGGAGAGAAATCCGCATTGTCCGTGGGAGAAAGCCTGTTGTTTGGGCAAAGCCACAGGAGAGAGATTTCCAACTTTCACTGAGGTTAATGAGTTCCGTTTTTGTGTAGACTTCAGGTAAAGGCACAGCATTCACATGGAAATGTATTTTAGGCAGTAAAATGCACAGAGCTGAAATTCGAGAGAATGCTGAGCCTTTCAGAAAGAATCTCAGGTTCCCGCTGTTTTGCAAAGTGAGTACAACTGTGTTGAGTCAAGCTGGAGACATTCCTGGTGATATTATTTCATCAGAGGCAGTGAGTGCCTGTGACAGAAGTCAGAAGTTAAGCAAAATCAAAAAATACTCCAGACTTAGTGCCTTTTCTTGAATGATAAACTATTAAAATTTTAGAGAACTCGTATTTCTACTTTCCATGGGAGAATTATGGGTGAAGCACATAGTTTAAAGCCCAGAATTAAGATGTGTTTTTCAGATGCTCCTTATTTCCTTGCTTTTGTTTGTCTGCTTGTAGTAGACAAGCAGTCTCGGTCAAGGTTTGCAGGTTTGTTCAGATCCTCTGCGATGCGGGCAGGACGGGATTAGATGACCAAAGGTTTATTAGGGGATGTTTGTGAGAGACTATGGGGAAAGAGCCTGCAGAGACTGGGAGAGCTGTCAGACCACCATGGGTATCTAACCTGTGGTGCGTCGGGGTGGGATGGAAGGAAAGTGGTGAGGAAGCGTCCTGGCTTACAGCATAGTTCAAAGAGATCCACAAGACTGTGGGAGGATTTGCAAATCAAAGTCCTAAATCAGCTGCTAAAGGCATCCTGTGAGACCAAGGAACAAGCCTGTGTTTGTCTTCCTGCTGCTTTCAGGCACTGGTGGGGAGCAGCCCCAAGACGCTTAAATTTGGTTCAGATGCAGGGGTGGAGTACAGAGCTCAGCAGCTGGGCTCCTCGATCAGCTATGCATTCAAAGATCTGCCCAACATATCTTTATGGTTGCCAATGCTGACAACCACTTGCTTTTGGCTTCTCCTAGTTCGTCAGATCTGAGGCAATTCCTTTTTATACTCTGGAAGCATGAGTGTTCATGTGGCTTTGGACTGGAGTCCAGAGAGTTTGTTTGGATTGGCGTCAGATTACAAACACCGATGAGAGTTCTTGGTTGACTGTCACTAGACCATCTCTTGACGTAGAAAGACGGCATGAAAGATATTCTCAGCAGTTGGTTGAAGAAGTCCTCCAAGATCATGTGGGTATTCTAGCTAACAAAAGGACACATGAAGGTAAAGGATACATAGGTTGCCCCTTAGATTACTTGAATCTCCTACACCAGGGCACGGGCCTTCTTGAATTAGGTCCTGAGTCTCCTACCCATGGAATCATACACTGGGCATGTTTGAATTCAAGATTATCCCTGAGGAAGGTTTTGATAAGGAGTCTATAGCATCCTTCATGATATGTCCTTTTGAACACAGTAGAAGAAAAATTTGGTTCTGTCCCTTAAAGAATCTTCTTTTCCTTGCATTGGGAGAGGCGAACGTGCTGATTAAATATTTTGGTGAAAAATACGGTTATGATGGTGGTGATGATGATGATGGAGATGGCAGTAATGGTGATGGTGATAATGGTGATGATAGTGGTGGTGATGATGATGTTGGAGATGATGGGGATGATTATGATGGAGATAATGGAAATGATGGGAATCATGGTAATGGTGATTGGGAAGGGACTGTCCATGTGTAAGAAGTGGGAATGAGAAAAGTTGAAAGCAATAGCCAAGATACTTCTAAAAAGGTGTAGAATGAAGGAGGGAGTGTCCCACAATTTTAAATCCTGCTTGGCTCCCAGGAGAGAGTTGTCTAGCTAGAGATCCATGATGTTTTTTTTCTTCTAGTGTTTGGTCTTGTTTTTCCAAGTACAAAAACAATCTGCAAATGGTGACTTATGAAAATTTCTCTTCCAACCTCCAAACCTTTGGGTACAGAGTCACACATGTCTTGAAGCAAAGTGCTCATCTGAAATGCACAATCTCCCCATATTCCTTAAGTGAATTTCTGAGAACTTGGACACATTCTCTCTCTTCCCATTATTTCTAATAGCTTCAGAGATTTTGGTAACTTGCTCATCTTTGAGTTGACAAGACTACTCGGATAGGCTACTTGAGAACTTGAGAGAATTCAGTCTAAAGTTGCAATAAATGATCTATATTGATACACAGATTTGGGAGGTGAATAGGTTTAAAAGACTCACACTCTCTTGCTCTGTTTAGGATGCTGTGACAAAAATGTCCCAGACTGGGCAACTTAAGGAAGAAACATTTATTTCTCACAGTTCTGGAGGTTGAACGTTGAGGATCAAGGGGCTTGCAGATTTGGTGAGGTCAGAACCCACTTCTTGGTGCATAGATGGCCATCTTCTCACTATGTCCTCCCTTGATTGAATGGACAAGGGGGCTCTCTGAGATTTCTTTTATAAAGACACTAACCCCAGTCATGTGGTGTCCACTCTCATGACCTAATCACCTGTACAGAGCCCTGCCTCCCTGCATACCATCCTCTTGGGGACTGGGTTTCAGCCTATGAATTTGGGTGTCTTGAGCACCCCTTCTGTAATCCTTGAGGCATTTTTTATAGGGGTGTGGTTAACATTCTTCATTCCTTTGGTTGTAACGATTTTATTTTACATCAAATGTGTATGTAATATCCTTTTTGGCAAGAAGGAAGGGAAGTCTCATAAATCATTAATATGTCCAAAGAAATTGCTTCTTTCTCTGACAACAATGAATTTCTTCAGACTCTGAGCGGTTCATTTGATGCCTCTTGTATTTTTGCAGCAGAAATATCTGGGAGAACAGCAACAGTCGCCAATGCCTGGCTCGACAGTGACTATGTCTTTGCCTAGTTAAAGAGAGACTTTTTTGATTTGCATTTAATCTTTTTTTAATTTGTAAGTCTGTGGTAACATTGGCACAGTTCATAAGGATCTAACTGTGGCTTTTGTGGTATGTATGATTTCTGGTTCCTTCCTGTATAGTGTAAATGTAATTGTGAAAGTTTTCGTATAATCAACCGTAACTTAAGATCAGTTATTAATATACAAAAGAAGGTATTAAAGTAAATTAACAGATCTAGCAGTATGGCAGTCAGATAAGGACTGGACGTAAGTAAAGATTCAGGCGTGTGCCTATTACAAAGCTTTTCTTCTTATTATTGAAAAGATGAAATAGTGACTTTATCGCGACTCTCCCATTTATTCTGATGGCAATTAGGAATGGAAGGGTAAATCTATAGCATTATATTAAACGTCTTTTTTTTTTTTTAATGTGAAGGAACTTTGAGGATTTTGGAGGACAGGCATGTCATCAAAGACTCCTTGAGGCCATTTGCTGGAAATATAAACAAAAACTGATCCCCTCATTGAATACTGGGAACAGATACAGATAATAATTCTTAATTTCCTCAACATGTTAAAGAAAGCATGTCAAAAGTCCCACGCCATTGCCTTGTTGCATGTGGACTGTGGACGGGCTCGATTATTCTATTATATAATCAGAGCACCTTCACCGAGTGTGTGATGATAATAGATAATACATATTTTTTTCCTATTGATACCCTTCTTTTTCCTTATAGATGCTTCAGGCTAGTTCAACAGGTGAAGTAGAGTGTACCAGGGGCCAGGCTGGGCAAGGCTTTCAGACAAGATATTGTACATGGCTCATGTCAGCTCTGAGAGGACCAAATCAAATATTTAGAACTGATTTTCAGCTCCCTGGAATTCACTCTTACAACCCAATAGATTTTTTATGTTTCGTTTTATATATTCGAAAATGATCTATAGGAAAACCAGCAAATGTGCCTCAGTTTTCTGGGAGCAAACCCCCACTCATGTGCGTCTGTGCTATAATCCTCTTTTCATGCAGAGGAAGAACACAGCAGGCACATATTATGCCCGGCAGGTAGGCTTTCTTTATTATATCATTTAGTAGAAATATATCCTTCTAATAGAAATTTTGAAACTTTGACATTTAAGTCGACTCCAAGTAACTGTACATGGCCAAGATGGAATTATGTTCATATTCATGATGTAGGAACAGAAAAGTGGCATGGAGGTATTTGAGGAACTATAACTGACATGAAATTTACATTAATTAAAGGAGTGAATAATCACTCTAATAAAATTATAAGAAAATGTGCTGTAGAATAATGATGAGACAAGGATTTTAGAGAAGGTGTCACTCTAACTTTATTTTTAACCGGAATTAACTTAGAATCAGGATGTCTGGTTATATTCTAATAGAGTCAATCTTCACTGGGAGTTCTACACTGAGAAGAATAAACAATGGTTCTTTCAAGAAGAGACAGTAGGTAGGTATCGCTTCTCATTTTCTTGCAATAATTTGTAAATGTTTTTCCACCAATATCACACGTTGCATTCTTCTCTACGTTCTTAGACACCGTTATAAATTGGAAGACCTTGTTTTTATTGGTATTATTGGTAGCGAATTTCATAAAGTGTCAAATATTTTGAAACAATCCCAAAGATTTTATCCGGAGAAGGTGAAGGGAAAAACCCATCAGTTACTACCTTTTATGAAAACATTTTGGGTTTGTGGTGAGGAATATGGAGGAATCACGTCTGTAACCCTTGAGGCATGTTTACAGGGCTGTGGCTAACATACTTCAAATTCTGAATTCTATAAGAAGTAGCTTGGAATCCACAATTTTCATGGTGTTTTTTTGTTTTTGTTTTTGTCATTGTTGTCTTCTTGCATGTGGAGATACCACCCACGGCAGATGCTGAGAGGTAGACATGGACTAGAGGTATCCTTCATCTCTGTTCAGGTCTGATCCTCACTGTGGATCAAGCTGGATAGTCAGGAGAAGTTCCCTGTAGAAGGCTCATTCTAAGATGGGCTCTAGAGAGTCTCAATCCTAGTCTTCACATCTTTGTGTGATTCTGTTGGAGTGTTGGCTGTCCCAGTGATATCCTTCTATCCAAAGGAACAGGAAAGAAGTGATACGGTGTCCTCTCTATGACTGTTTCCCAAAAGACTGACATCTGTCTTGCTAACACTCTTTTTAATCTTCTTAACTTATAGGCTTTGATAAAATAAGTGGCCATGCTTGAGAGGTTCAGATGGCTAGGATATTGGGGAGGTGGGTGTCTCGGACCAACTATTATGAACTGAATGTTTGTGTCCCCCATAAATTCATCTATTATAGCTCAAATTCCCAATGTGATGGTATCTGAGGTGGGGGCCTTTGGAAATAATTAGGTTTACATGAGGTTGGGGGCCACCATGATGGCTCTGTATCCTTATAGTAAGAGATACCAAGCTCTGTCTCTCTTTCTGTTTATCTCTCTGCATGCACACAAAGAAGAAGCCACATGAACACAAAGGGAGATGGTGGTCATCTACATGTCAAGAGAACAGAACCCTAGCTTGTTGACATCTTGATCTTGGACTTCCTAGTCTCCAGAACTGTAAGATATGAATGTCTATTGTTTGAGCCACCCAGTCTATGGTATTTTGTTATGATGGCTTGAGCAGATGACAACACGAATGAAGACCCTTTATCCAACAGCCCAGGAGGAACTGAATTCTGCCAACAGCTTGACTGAACTAAGCAGTGGATCTTTCCCTAGTCAGGCCTTTGGATGAGACTGTAGTTGGGCTACCATGTCAACAGCAGTCTTGTGAGAGACTCTGAGACATATGACCCAGCTCAACCATGCCTAGATGCCTCATACAGACATGGGGAGAGAAGCCTGTTGCCCTTAAGTGATGCACTTTTTGTGATTTGTGACGAAGCCAAGGCTAACAGCTCATGAGGATGTAAGACCACAGGTAGAATCATGGGTTTCAGTTGCAAAGATGACAAAGTGCCAGATACTGTAGGAAAATAAAATCCAGCAGATAATTACTCAGAACAGTAAATCAGAAGTAGGGGATGGAGTATAAGGAGGAAAAATGTGCCATGATTTGCTCAAACATCTAAGCCTCTTCCATTCTCTATTTCATTTCTGTCTTATTTGACTCCTTATCCACACTATTGGCAGAAGCCAACCGCTGAGGTCAAGGAATCTTGTCTGTCCTATTGAATTCAGGTAGTCACATAGGATTTTCTTTTTGTTTTTTTGTTTTTTTGTTTTTTTCCATTCCATTGAATCTTTAGTTCCAGTGCTCTTGCCAAAAGTTAGAGAATGAAGGAGGGTAGTTTTGATGCTGGAACAAAGTAACGGGTCCCTACCACTGCATGTAGAAGACAGTTTGCATATAGTGAGGACCTAGAGGGAACTGGAGTGGCATAAATTTTCCTAGCGCTAGAAAAGACTTGCTGTATGGTGCAAATCAATAATTCACAATCTTCATCTGAAAAAATTACTGTTAATTAAGTCTTTCCAATCAACAAGAGAAGTCATTCATTCACAAGGGTATGAATAAATTCTGGATCAAACTTATGCAAATAGTGACTTTGCTCCTTAAATCAAAGTTACGTTAGTAGGTGATAGCACTAAATAAAACATTACATGTCCTCCTTTCCTCCTTTGATGTTCTAATCTCTTGTTCATCATGGCAATAACAAGCTCAAAGCAACAAAGTACACGAGAACCCTACAGAATTGAATTACGATGAGTAGGCTTAACTCGCTTTAGCCCATTACATAGCAAAGGGGACTCTGTTGGCATTTATATTTCAGTGGGATCTTTCCGTGGAGGCCACAGACGTCATCACTGGCATTTAGCAGGAGGATAAGAGGAGATATTAAGGAGGTGGATGGATAGTTTCTTTCAATTTCTATTGCAAAATCCAGACTGAGGAAAGTTGGTCTTAAATTTCAACAGAAAAGAGGGAAGCTAGATTTCATTTAAAAATTTGGGATGCAGAAGTTCTGAGTATCCTCCTATGACAGAAGCAACAATAACCCTTTTAACTCTTAAGTCTACATCAATTAAAAAGAGACAGAGAGAGACATCATTGCGGTCACTCATCCATGACAACAGATGTTGGGTGATACATACATTATTTCTATCCCAGAGTTTTGGATTTCAGAATGTACACGGATAAAGCGGAATGGACACTGCATTCACGTTACAAAGAGTCCACCCAAGAGTGATCACGAAACATGGTGAAGTTTTATCTGACCACTATTCCTTATGTCATTTCAATACATGCAGTAGAAACATGATAAAAGATTAGAAAATAATTGGAGAAATTAATTCCTATAAAATATCTTTTCTAGTAATTTTTCAACCTAAAAGAGAATTGGTAAGAGCAGGCAGTTTCTCAGGAAAGGGTGACTCCCAAATAACATAATGTCAGAACTCTATGTGTGGGCAGGAGGTTGGGACACTGGTTCCTTTCATGGGACGTCCTGGTAGCAAACAGTGGGATCAAAAATACAGCTCCAAAAGAGTTCCTGAGTGGAAAGAACCTCCCCATGGCCATCACAACAAGAAAAAAGCATGTTGAAATACATTATTTTCTTACAAGCATGTCTTAGTCTATGGGGAACTCACATTTTACACTGTTGGTATGTCTCTAAAATAAAGAGGCATCAAAACATGACATTTACTAATAACTCTTTTTTCTCAGCATATCCATGATCTGAAACTCTTGTCGGTATACATCTTTGAAAGAAAAACACACTTGATTCAGGAATGAATATAGTTGTTGGCATTAGAGAGGGAGATGCAGCATATTTTTCAGGTTTTCTTTGTATTTCCTTACCCTACCTACTGAGTTATTTTTCTGCCATCTAGTCAACTCAGTTTCCCCCAAAATGCTTCAAATGTAGCCATAAAAAGAGAAATATCCCAATTTTTTAAAAATGAACAAAGGATTTGGATAGATTTTTCACCAAAGAAGAGGCTATAAATGGCTGATAAGCACATAAAAAGATGCTAGATGTCGTTAGTCATCCGGGAAATGCAAATCAAACGTCACTGAGACACCATGGCACAGAATGGTGAAAATTTAAAAAAAAAAAAAAAAAGGTTGTTAAGTTGTTAAGTACTCAAGACGATGGAGCTCAGAGTTGGCATTCTGATGTTCTCCTGGTAGAGTCCTAAAAGGTAAGTGTAGATTCCTAATCAATGTAAAATGGGGCATCTCCTTTAGGAAACAATTGAGCCATCCTTCAAAACAGTAAACATGGCACTGCCCATGATCCAGTGTTCCTTCTCTAGGATATATTTACGTAGGAGGAATGAAAATATACGTCCACACAAAAACTGGCACACTGAGGCTCACAGAAGCATTGCTTGTAATAATTACAAGGAGAGAAAAAGAATTCTTGATGTCCATCAAATGATAAATGCAGGAACCAAACACAGTAAAGGTCTATCATGGAATATTACTTGGTAATGAAAAGGAATTAAGTTTGAATACCTTCTAAAATGTGGAGGGACCTTGATCATGTTATGTCGAGTGAAAGAAGTCAGAGACAAAAGGCCTCCTATTGGATGATTCCATTCACAAGAAATGTCTACTGTAGGGAAACACATAGAGACAGCAAATAGGTTCATGATGTCCAGGGGCTGAGGGCAACAAGTGATTGGGGTGACAGCTAACAGTATGGAGTTTTCTGTGGGGTGATAAAAGCATTACACAATCGAATAGTAATGATCGTGTACAACATTGTGAACACAGTAACATATGCTAAGTGGGACATTTGAAGGGTGAATTATAATGCCTTCTGCATTATACTTCAATTGTTATTTAAAAAAATCATAGACAGCATTCTACAAATAAGTAGAAATGAAACACTATTTTTACTTTTTTTTGTTTGTTTCAAGTTTTCATTTATATTCTAGTTAGTTAACCTATAGTGTAATATTGGTTTTAGAGTAGAATTTAGTGTTTCTACCAGTGCTCATCCCAGCAAGTATTCTCCTTAATCCCTATCTAGCCCTTCCAATCAACCAATGGATTAAAGAACAAATTAGGAGGAAAATGGGAAACTACCTTGAGATCAATGAAAGCAAAAATACCACACGCATACCACTTATGAGATGCTGCAAAACCAGGACTTAGTGGGACCATTAGTGGTTAGTGTCTCCATTAGAACAGAAGAAAAGTCTCCCAGAAACAAACTAACTTCACCCTTCAAGGAACTAGAAAAGGAAAAACCAACAAAGGCCAGAGTTTGCAGAAGGAAGGAGTAATAAAGATTAGAGCAGAAATAAGTAAAATAGAAAAAAAAAAAAAGGAAAAAATCAGTGAGACTAACAGTTGTTTAAAAAACAATACAATGAGAAATTTAAAAGGGGGTTTTAAGAGATACCACAGAAATCAACAGGGTCATCATGTACTGTGTGAACAATGACGTGCAAAATGGTCAGGTCACCTACAAGGAATTAATACGTTCCTAGATGCACACAAACCTACCAAGCCTGCATCGTGAAGAAACAGACAATGTCAGCAGACCAACAAGTGATAGAGAGATTGGTTCCATGATGGAAACCCACCCAGTAGAGAAAAGCTCAAGACCGGATGACTTCAAGGGTGAATTCTGGCTAACACGGAAAGAATTAATGCCAATCCTGTCACATTCTTCTCAAGAATCCAAGACGAGGGAAGATGTCCAAACTCATGATTGAGGAGCTAGCACTGCTGTCTCCCCATATAGCTGTTTGCCCTACCTGCAGCTGCACAGGTGGCCTCCACCCTTCTCTCCCCTGCCCTCAAGCAGCTCCCAAACAAGCTCTGCAGATGCACGGGCCCTGTCACTATTCTGCTTAAACCAGCAGCTTCTCAGCCAGTTTACAAGAACCCATCGATCTCTCCCCAGGATTGCAAGGTCATAGACCGGGCATCTGTGCCCAGTTATGACACCACCTTTTAATCTATGTTATCCCTGCCTATCTGCATCACTCAGAACTTCCTTCTTTCCTTACCTCCTGACCATCTCCATCACTCAGGACTTCCTCCTTTCCTTACCTTCTGACCATCTCCATCACTCAGACCTTCCTTCTCTCCTTACCTCCTGACCATCTCCATCACTCAGAACTTCCTTCTATCTTTACCTCCTGACCATCTCCATCACTCAGGACTTCCTTCTATCTTCATGTCCTGTCCACACCCATCACTCAGGACTGCCTTTGACTCTTATGAAAGTCCTCACCTCCTAATGAGTCTCCTTCTGTCTAGAAAACTTCCTCCTCCCTGACCCTAAAGATGGGCTTCTTTCCACCCTTCTGACTAGACTGTCACATGCTCCTGGGCAGTTCTTGTCTGAGTATGCCCACCATACACCTGCTTTTTTTGTTTATATAACTGTACCATCCAAAAAATGTGGTTCTTTCCCCTTGTTCCCATTGTTTACTTTCTGAGCTGAAAAGTCAGGTCTTCTCTTGGAAACCAAGTGCATCCCAGAAGCTAACCGGAAATCAGGCACCTAAAAATCACTACATAAATATCCCCTGAATAGGCCACATTTCCAAACGAGCTTTTGGTACAAATCATTAGCACTTCAGGATATTAAGCTTCATGAGCCGTTAAAAATAAGAACATGTCCTAAAGGATCACCAGTGTGAAGATGTTCTAACCCAGTACAGAATTATTTTAGTGGTGCCATGAAATACATTTCGAGGTAAAATAGAACTTCAAGGGGGATTTCCAGTGAAAAAATGTAATAAAAGCTGAGCAGTGGAGCTCTTAAGGATCATGATGTTATAGGATGCAAAACTCCTTTGTCCCAGTTGAGGGTTTAACATCATATAATTCACGTTGAGAATGATCTATCTGTGCATATAGTCTTCTGCTTGTTATTTTGAAATTACTACATTTTCCTAGAACCAATTTTACCAGCCCTGAGTATAATAATTCCCCAATTTGTATGAAAGCCATGGAAATTTCCCTAGTTTGAGATGCTGCAAATTCCCCGTGTAAGATACACATTTTCAGGGGATGTACCAAGAGTCCCAGAACTTGAAGAGAATGGATGTTCTTCTACTTTTATCAGAATTTCTAGTTTGCTGTTGATTGAGAGAATATGGTTAGGTTAACTGCTTGGCTCCCCCCACCCTGGGAGAGGGAATGAGAGAAGTAATCACAGACCCAGAAGGGATTCTGCAAATACTATGGACTCTCCGTCTTTAAAATAACCTCAACTATCAGGTGGTGGACTCTGAGAGCGGGGTGGTGAGGAGTGCTTTAGGCAGCTTTGGGAAGGACTGATGGGCAGCCTTGTTACCTGAATGTGTTTGCAGGCTGTCCACCTGGTCCCTGGGCCACACCATCCCCTGTCCCTCTCTGGACACAGACCACATAGCACCACCTACTGGACCCCTCACACCACAGGTGTGTTCTTCCTCTTGTGAAAACACGTCCTTCTGGTTATCATGGGGCATATACAGGCAATGGAACAATAGGAAACCCTCACTGTATTGTTAATATTTGTGCCATTTAATGGCATTGGTATATTATGGCCCTAAAAATCATATGAGGAAGAAAGGAAAAATCCCTCAGTGATGTGTCCAAGTTACGTGTAGGAACTGGGGATGGAAACCAGGGTGATAGGAGAGTCAGTACCCTCACCTCACACAAAATACCGTCTCTCAGGGAGAGAAAACGTGAATGGAGTTCAGGGTCATTGTGTAATTTTCGTGTAAGGACACCGTTTCAAAGCTCTCTGATCAACGCCATTGCAAGAATTTGTGACGTGTTAGTAAAACGTGTGTATATACAGACACATGGGTATGCGCACATACAGTAAAATTCACACAAGTATATTATTTATATTTATAATCATATCAGATGCAATAATTTATATTATATATATGTAGAAATATGGCAAATATACAGTTATGTTTTGCAGACTCTATCAACAAACACATTTTCTTAACCATTCATAATACAGTGATACAGTGCGTGTGTGTGTGTGTGTGCGTGTGTGTGCAGCCTTAGTCTGTAAAAATATTTTCTAAAGCAAGAAGCAGAACTGACCTTTGGTTGTCCCCCCAAAGCTGGAAGAGATGTATATCCAGCCAAACCAGGGGAAGTTGACCTCGATGCTATATAACCTTTTTTTTCATTTGCAAGGAATGGCCTTGGTGTTTCTGGCACAAAAACGTGGAAAGGAGAGACTGGCCACAGTGGATATCCACTCCTACGTAACTCGGGTTATCGCTTTGGTCAAAGATGGGGACATGACGCCATGACCTAGACCACGGTTATCCAACCCGATGCCCATATTAACCCACGGACCACGCGTCCCAAGAATAGTCTTTCGTCTTACTTGTGGAGGTTTAAATGCTGTTGAAATAAAGAATAGAGATTGTGTTTGTCCTAAGGTCATTCAAGTGGTTGAAGTAAAATTTGTGTTCAAATACTACATGCAACATTTGCAAGACAAAATTAGAAAAAATAGACAATTGTTATGTTTCAAAAGAGAAGTTTCTATGCCCTACCGGCCTTTTTCTCCCCATCAATGATTAGTTGTGAATACGCATATATAGAACGCATATATGTGCATGCAATATATACTGTATACTATGTGTCTAATATTGTGTATATCGTGCAAAGTATATGTATATAATATTTTGTGTATATATATATATACATACATATATATATGTATGTATATATATTTAAAATGTTGTAGATATACCATAGTATATAGTATGGTCTATATTGTATACATAATATACTGTATGTGTATCATTATTTTCTGATGCAATCATAAATATATTTCATTTATTTGAAAAATATGTGTGTATTTCTTAGTCTGTGCTAGGTGCTGGCTCTCGAGATATATTAACTCATTTAATCTTCAACAACTCCACGTGGTAGGGACAAGTTTGTCTCCCATTTTATAGATGAAGAAATTGAGATTCTAAGAAATTAACTATTTCTGAGGCCACAAAGTCAATAAACAGAGTTATGAGTTGGACCTTGGCAGGCTTCTCCTATTTTGTGTTGTGTATATATATATGCAATATAAAGAGCCATAATAGCACTTTATGTATCTAATTATATATATAAGTATATATAACAAAATAAAATCTTTATAATTATATATAAACTATAAATATAACTAAAATTATATAATAAAAATATGTAAATATGTGTAATATATGGCTATAATAGACTTCTATATAATCTATATATAAAATCATATATAATCTATATATTCTATATAATCATATATCATATATAGATTCTATATAATCATATATAAAATAATATAAATAAAAACTTATAATAAAATATGTAATTATATATAATATATAGCCATAATAAAATTCTATATAATTATATATAAAATAATATAAATAAAATTATATATAAAATATGTAATTATATATAATATGTAGCCATAGTAAAATTCTATATAATTATATATAAAATAGTATAAATAAAATTATATATAATAAAATATGTAATTATATATAATATATAGCCATAATAAAATTCTGTATAATTATACATAAAATCATAATATAAATAAAATTATATAATAAAATATGTAATTATATATAATACATAGTCCTAATAAAATTCTATATAATTATATACAAAATAATAATATAAATGAAATTATATATAATAATAAAATATATAATTATATATAACATATAGCCATAATAGAATTCTATGTAACTATATAAAAATAATATAAATAAAATTATATATATGTTTAACAGCCAGTGTCATACTAAGATATGTATCTATAGACACTCCTACACATGAATATGTATGAAGACTTAATACTGATCAAAAAATTGAAGGGAAATTTCCAATAACTTTGTGTTCCCCAAAATCTTGGAAAATTGCCCAAATATTACATTTTTCAATGTCATCCCTTCCTTTTATCCTCTGAAGGCTATTAGTAGAATTTAAATGCCCCCGTATGGCATGCGTGCGGGTCCACCTGTGTGGTCATTATGGGAAGGTAA
Organism: Enhydra lutris kenyoni; assembly: GCF_002288905.1. Classification (NCBI taxonomy): domain Eukaryota; kingdom Metazoa; phylum Chordata; class Mammalia; order Carnivora; family Mustelidae; genus Enhydra; species Enhydra lutris. The sequence continues at coordinate 10,473,047 of NW_019154136.1, read as the reverse complement.
TCCTCACTGGTTCTCCCCACCACTGACGTCCCTGGTTCTTTTAGCTGCAGACCCATCGTGTCTGAGACACCCAAACCCGCTAAGTGCCCCCTTCTTTTTGCTTTAGCTCCTCCCCTACATCAGCTTCAGTATGATTTCCTAAATATTCTCATGTTCTGTTTCCCCTTATGGTGTGTCCTCAGGTGTCCTACGTGCTATTTCCCCCAAAGTGTGATCCACAAGCATGGTCTTCCATTTCTCGCAAACCCCCCCCCCCAGGACCTAGCGGTGGGCTCGCTCCAAAGATACCAAATGAGTGGAGAAAAATGAAAAACACACAAGGCTTGATTGACACGCAGAGTTGCTAAGAGACCAGCAGGAGAGACCGTGAACACTCTTTGCAGAGTGTCTAGGGATAAACTTGTTTAGGAAGCACATGACCCAGGAGCCTTTGAGAGCTGTAGGAGTTTATAAAAAATGCTTAAACTGGCAATTTTGCTTTATCTCTAATTAGACCTGGAGGACCAAGCAGGTCTAACACCGTCCCTTGTTAGCAGATAAATGCCTAGAAATTAAGTGCTTGGTTTGAGGTCACTTGACCTTCATTCGGCCCGAGCCGGAGAAAAGTCGTGATCACCTGATTTTGGATCACGGTCCCCCCGGGGCGTTACCCTCTAATTGCAACTCACGCTTTGTAGGTTAATTAACCCACGTCCTTTGCACAAAGATACAAGTCTTTCCTTTGGTGGGTTGAGTGTAACTTTCTTTCCTTTGTTGCAAAAGGAAGAGGACTCTTATTTTGCTCATGGATGTAGCTCTTTGTGGTCACACATTGATTAAAATGTATCCTCTAGGGTGGTCACACATTGATTAAAATGTATCCTGTATGGTGGCCTTTAGTTACAATTCTGCAAGAACGTGTGGGATCTTAACATCGTCATTATTCCTCTGCAATCACAACTTTAAAAAAGACTGGTGAGACCACTCACTATGACTGGCATCCATTGCAACCAAGAAACGTAGCAAATACGCTCTTTATCTTTGATTTTTCCAAACTGTAGCTCAATCGTAAATAGAGGTGTCCATGTATTTTTTTTTCTTTTTTTCCCCCGACCTTGCTCTTTAAAGATTGTACCGTCTCTACCTTGTGCATCAAGGCACAAGCTAGCAGGTGGTTTTCGATTGAAAACGTGCATACTAAAAGGAGACATTCTGCACAGCCTTATTTTGTAGAAAAAGTAGTATTTCATATTATTCCAACAACTGACTCTTGATGCTGTATTATCTTTGCAAGAGACTAGAACAAACATGTGATTTTCTTTTTTGCATTAAAATCTCAGAGGTGTTTGCCCCGACCGCAAACTGCATGATCTTTTCTCTTTAACATACTTCTTTGCAGAGGGCTGTGCTCCCCCGTCCCTTCCCATAAATAAAGGTACCACCGATGTTCACTCACTTCTAATTAGGAAATTAGAAGTGTCCTAGGTCCTGCCCTCGAGCTCATGATGATAGTCCTAAGTGTTTCATTCAACACCCTAAAGGGAAGATAAAGCCTAAAGGGGGGAAAGGAGGGGTTGTCAGAACCTAGGAAACCCAGAAAACAGTGCTTGGGCTGTGAAAAATTGTTGTGTTTATAACACAACAATTGTCTTTGATTTTGGAGGTGATTCCAAGGAAAAGGGAGCCATGCAGGAAAAGGGTTCCTGCATGCAGAATAGGAAACTTGCATTAGGAATGCTCCTTTTCCAGGGACTTCTCTCTCTCTCTGCTTCACCCCTCCTTCCCTCCTTCCCCTCCTTAGGCTATATGGTTTTTTGGTTTTGTTTTGTTTTGCCAAATCATGTCGTTTTGCATTTGACGTCATATTGCTAGTGCAGTGACCGACCTTGCCTACTGTCTTTTGACCTCCCCTCTATGCACAACACGCCCATCCTGGGTTCCCCATCTGTCTTTGCAGCGTGAGGCTCTCCTCGATCTGAACCAGCACCATGAATATTACTGTCACCGTTATTACTTGGTGAAGGAGGTACTGAGTTTTTTATTTCTGGGGAACCCATAGGCTGTGCCCATGGGGAAAAGTTGGGGGTAAGGAATTCACACTTTAACCAGTCACTGGAGTTAAGGAAGCAGACAGAGAGAGAATGTATGATCCGTTTCTCTGCTAAGAAAGAAGATAGGAAGAATAACAAAATAGCCAAAAAATCCAAGGGCTGCCCCAAATGACTTGATTTCAAGATAAAGGCTACAGCATTCAGCCATGCAGACCCATAGGAAGAGCTCAACCATCTACAAGGAGAAAAGGTAGTCTAGGCTCAAAGTACATACTGTTCCTCTGTTAAAGGAATCCCTGGGATGTTGGCTTATATTAATTCTATCATGGGCTCACGTAATAAAAGTCAGATTCCTGATGCTTCTTCACAGAAATACGACACGATGTCATTCCAACATTTCTGTCAATGGTAGCGAGCATTCATGCATGTGACGTTACACGGGAGAATTAGACGTGAGCCCCTTTATGGTTTGCCGGTGCAAACACCGTGCCAAGGATCCGTACATTCTGGGAATCTTGGCTCCAAAGTGCATACAATTTCTACTGTGTTATTGTCCCCAGGCATGCAGCGTTCAAAGCTCCTTGGAGGGCCAAGGTGAACGTGGGGTCCAATTTTCATGGCTCACAAGTGAAAGTCATCGTTCCTCTGATTCCGTGTCTTAAATACCAACAAGGAGAGCATAATTCTGAAATTTCAGATCATCTCCTAGATTATGGTCATCTGCTATTTTTTTTTTCCATAAAAGGAATGTGGCTGTTTTTCTAGCACAGAAATCACCCAATACTCTGATACTTTTTTTGCAGACAGGATGTGAATTGTTCCTTCTCCTGGTGGCTCCCCGCCCCCACCCCCAGCATAATTCATTTAAGATACAAATCTTCTGCTCTGCACATTATCCATAATGTAGATACATTGTATCTAAATTAACAGACAGGCACATCTTAAAATGCTCGCCTGTGCCTTATGTCTGTGTGAGTGTGTCAGATACATTTGTATCGATTACAAAGGGATTTGGACAAAGGAGGTTAAAATTGTCCTTTGTGGAGTTGCACTGTTGCATTTAGGTCTAAAATAAAATTGTGGCCAGTGGGTACCCAAGGCAATCAGATGTCCTGCTAATTTCTTTTTTTTTTTTTTCTTATTTTAATCAGGACGATGCCGGTTCCTGGGATCAGGCTGCCGTCACGTGGTTAGTGACATGATACTCCTGTGTCACACACTACATACATCTGGGAAGTGGGGTTCCACCTGCACGTTGATGGGGACAGCTCAGGGGCATTGTGATTATAATTCCTATGTGCTGAGGCCACACCTGGCCGTGAACAGGCTTCTCTGTGCTTTCTCAGCGCTCAAATGTGGCTTCTTTCAAAAATGGGCTTTATCAGGGGCGCCTGGGTGGCTCCGTGGGTTAAGCCGCTGCCTTCGGCTCGGGTCATGATCTCAGGGTCCTGGGATCGAGCCCCACATCGGGCTCTCTGCTCAGTGGAGAGCCTGCTTCCCCCTCTCTCTCCGCCTGCCTCTCTGCCTCCTTGTGATCTCTGTCTGTCAAATAAATAAATAAAATCTTAAAAAAAAAAAATGGGCTTTATCATGCACACGGTAAACATCCCAGAGCAGGTCGCATTTCCTTCTTAAGTTAGACATGACTTACACCGTTTCCTCGTGGACCTCCATCTCTTTTATGTTCTCTTACCTTACTGGGCCACGTTTCCCATTGTACATTCGTCCGTTCGGGGGAGATGCAGCCTCAGCGGGCGTCTGAAAACATTATTTCAGCGAAAGGAGATCCCAGTGATTAATAAACCTAAAATTGTAAGGAAGACAATAGGGGAAACTGATAAATTAGGTTTTTCCTGAAAAAAGAAATAAGGCAATTCCCTACAAAACTGTATAGGCATCAGGATGGGTGCCTGGATGTGTGTTGGAGGGTGTTATATGAGATGGTGTTTTACGTGAAAGAATTCTAAAATTTAAAGCTGTTTTCTCAAGGCGGGGAGAGGCAATGGGTTTTTCTTCTTTTATAGCTTCCCAAATTCCTACAGGAGACCTCCATTTCTCTAATAAGCAAGTACATGACAGAATAGACGAATATTCAGAACAGATCTTACCACTGAAGCTTTAGAACGCTTCCAATATTTGCAACGAGGCACCATCTGATTTCCCAGTCTCTTAGGGGATATCTTCAGGGCTGTGTATTGGGGTGCCAGAAATGTGTCTCCCGTTTCCTTCCTACACCCACTGAGGCAGTCAGTTCCAAGCTCCAACATTGAGGACCCAAGAAGGAAGGGCTTACAAATTTTCTTTTCCAAGCTTCTGCCAGCTGAAGCCCCCGGCCATTTTCCCCCAAACCCGGAAGCTCCAAGTCATTCCTATTAGGAACGATGGACCTCCCACAACAGGTGTGAAGACTTTGCTTTAATGCGTTCCCCGTGTTCCCTCCCAGCCAACTGCTTCCACACTTTGGCCAAATAGGGACAAGCAGGCAGCCTTCCCCGTTTTCCCTAAAGCCATCGCTTTGAGGAAACACAATTATTTTAGGTTGTTGAAGTACGCGGATAGTCGTTTTATGGAAAGTTGGCGTCCTAAGAGACCTTTCCCAATATATATATCCTTTTCTCAAATAGAATCATGAGACTCTGCAGGGAACATGTTGGTTTTGCTTTCCTTGCAGAGTGTAGTTTACAATTTTTTCTTTTTTTTTTTTTTTCCCCTCCTAAGCAGGTGACCCAGAGGAGGGTCAGTGATGAGATCATTGTCAGGACGTGCTGAGGAGGGAAGAAGAGTCCTGCCGTCTGACTGTGTTGAGAGCTTGTCTGATGGCTCATGGCTCGGTCATGGTGGGCGCTGCTAAAAATGACCCAATATGCAGTTTTATTTGACCTGCTCTGCTCCTCTCCCTTCCTGCCTAAAAGTTATCAGTCTGAAATCACCCTGAGAGTTACCGATCCAGGACAAATTCTTGTTGCCTACAACCGTCCTCAAGAGCACCTGCTTTTCTACACCACGTGGGCCCCTCACCCTTCCTGCCTTTGGTGCAAGTGACCAGACTCAGTCTGGACCTCGAAAGTGCCGCTGGTCGTCTCTAACCACTGCGCTCCCCTCCCTGTCCCCACCACCCCTGAGACGATGGTCCTCATTGCTCCTGGCTTCCCACTGAACACGTCTCGCTGCCCCCCTGCCCCAGGAAGCCCCTGAACTGGACCATCATGGCTAGATCTGGAGGGAGCGCCCTGATAGTTGGGTGATCCTTGGGAAGCAGCAAGTGCTCCATCACATTGAGAGGTTGCTGGAAATGGGAAAAGTCCAGCCCATGCATGGTCTCCTGCTGAAACAGCACCTTAGCCTGATATCCAGAACATTCCCTGAAGGGCAGCGGTGGGGAATGTTATTAAATACGACATATAGGTTCACACCCCTTCTGTGCAGTCTTCCGCTGCCTCCCGCTTGGGTTCAGAGCAGCGTGCAAACTGCCCATTTTGTGATTTGGGGCATTTAGTGAGCTCGATGCTGTTCTGCACCCTTTCCTGGACACACCATCTCCTCTCCAGCTATGACCACAAAGCTATGGTTCCCCAAATGTCCCATCTTCTCAGTCCCAAGGTGTACGGCTGACCTCCCTGAGCACTCGACATCCCTGTTGAGTCCCATGGACGCGCACTTAAACTTGGAGGCACGGGGTCCCCGTACTTCTGTCTTCCATGCCCGGTTCCAGGATGGAAAGAGTGTTTCCAACCTGGGAGGATGGTCATGCTGGGTAAAGGTTTGCTGGCTGAATAAATGACCGAGGGAGTCAGTTGAATGAGGGAATGCACACATTTTTAGCACTTTCCAAGTTAGAACGGTCAAGAATGCATCCAACAGTGGAAAAACAGCGACTTCCTCTACCTAAGACTCGCTAATGATTCATTCTTATTTTATTTTAAGTTTTTAATTTTTTTCAATTTTGAATCCATGTAAATGGCATTTCCATTCTATATATTATATATACATATATACATGACAATATATATTCACATGTATAATACATGTAGTGTATACATATGTGCCACATAAAAAATATGTATATAAATATAGAAACGTGTATACATAAAATACATATTTTATATATTGTATAGAAATATATATATTATATATTCACATGTATAAAATTTCTATACAATATATAAAATACATATTTTATATATTCCTATAAAATATATAAATAATATATATACTCACATACAATATATCTAATCTATAGATATTAATTTTTATATGACTTATAAGTTTATATATTATATATTATATAATATATAAAAGGTAAAATTATATAAACTATAATTTATATTATTTACATATTTATTTCATTTATATATTATGTATTATTATATATTATATAATTACATATAAACTATATACATTACAGATTATATGTTATATGATATATTTTATGTATATATTAAATAAACTTATATTATAATATATATTAAATATATAAATTTTTTGATATACTTTAAATCTAATAAAAGTCATATATTTTACTTTCTATAATTATAAATAATATAATCAGTTTTCATATGTTATATGGAATATATATATAATATACATATTTTATAAAGAATATGATTATATATTATATTAGTATATGCATTATAATAATATATAATAGGAAATATATCATTAATTCCATTAATAATGAATATATTATTTAAATGGTATTAATATCAGTTTTCATATTGAATATACTTATTTATTATACACATTTTATTAGAGTATGCTTATATATTATTATATACACTATAATATATAATAGGAACTATATCATTATTTCCATTAATTTCATTAATGAATATATTATTAAAATGGTATTAATATATATGACATGTAATGTCCATATCCTGTTTGCCTCACACAACAAATGGCCTGAATCCATATATAAAAGTATTCCGAGTTCAAACAAACAGTCACAGATTTGCTGGGGTTCTTTATGTGATAAATTATCAATTATGTGATAATTGGCTAATTCGTGATACCACGCCTGCCCATGGGGTAGGGATTCCTGCTGTCTTATTGGTGGAGTTTGGGCTTGGAAGCCCACCTTGTCCTTTTGAACCCAAGTTCAGCTGCTGAGCGGCTGAACGTTTCTGACTCTCAACTCCTTCCGCTTTCAGAAAGGGGTAACACAGGTGCCTGTCCCTGGGGGCTCTCGGGATGGGTAAAGGGGATAGATGGCCAGATGCATCGTGAGTGAGCACTTGGCAAATTTGCTCTCCCTGGCATGGTGGAGATTTTCTGCCTCTGGAGATTTATTCTGAATTTCTGTCCCTGCAAGACTTACTCAACAGGGGCTGTTTGAAAGCTTGTAGGGCCTGATGAGGTCGCCTAGAATGCCAAACCCAGTGCCAAGGGAACGAATGGGCAGTGGGAGACGACATGGATCCCAGTGTTGCCATGCAGACATATTTGGGAAACCAGCATCCTTGTGCAGGATTTCCTTGGCCCTCCAGAGTCAGGCAGGACGTCCCCCATGATGACACAAACATTGTGCACGGGAGACACAGCATGAACCCCATGCACTACCGGTGGCATGGGTCCGTCTCCGTCTGGTGAACCACTGAGCTCTGAAGATGGAAAGGGCAGTCGGAGTGGGGAAAAGAAAAAGTCAATAAAATAGACCACCTACAACAAAAGAACGGACGCACAATTATTTGCACAAAGCATTAGAAAATACTGTGATATTTTATTATTAAAAATGCTGCTGAAAAGTTTATACATATGTGTCCAGCCATATATATCTTCTATCATTACTTAAGGCAAAATCAAAAACAAAATTGCAAAATAATAACCCAAGAAACCATTAAACCCTGCGTGCCTGTGAAAGTCAAGAATAAAAGCCTAGGAAAGGTTCTTTTTTTTGTGTGGTTTTTTTTTTACTGATTTTTTTTCTCATTTTTTTCCTCTTTTTTTCACTTTTTTATAGATAGCAAGTATATTTTATTCTCATAGAACTCTATGAAGATTCTATAACTTCTTTCCATGTAGAAATAAGATATCCCTTAAGATGTATTAAATTTCTTTTGATCATATCCTCTGTAAAAGCTAAAGTTATTCACTTAACAAGAACTCTTTTTTTTTCCTTATCCAAATGTCACAAGCCTGACACATTAGTGTGCATATTGCTAGCAGAAGACAGTTGGAAATACTAAACAAATATTGGAATTCACATTACAAACATACCGGACCCACACAGATGCGAAGCATCACTTCCCACGTCGGTTCACGGAGAGCCTACCTGCCATACCCAGCTGGGGGAGGGAGGGGGGATATGGATCTTGCAGAAAATGACCTGACGACAGCTTCAGAAAGTGAGGAACTGGGGGACAGAACTCGTATCTGGGACACCCCTCGCTGCAGGAAAGGAGTGTGGTTTCACCGTGTGCAAAGTCGGGATTCAGAGAGTTCACGTACACCTTTGTACAGAGAACCACCCCTCTTTGGATTTAAACCCAGAGAAATGGCAGGTTGGGTGGTGTCCCTTGTAGGCATGTCTAAGGACTGCCTTTTTCTAGAGGGCGTCTTTGAACGCGTCGGTGGAGGTCACTACCGTGTTCATGGAGGGGGGTGTCCGTTTGCAAAGGTCGTGCCAGGCCGGGGGACGAAAGGACCTTGGGCTGTATTTGTGGAGCAACCCCAACTCGGCAAGGACTTTGAAGCCAGGGTTTCCAACACAGCCCCCTTCGAGACAGTATTTTCAAATATCTTTGGCTACTATTTCCCGATGTTGTGATAATTCTTGAAAGGCAGACGGCAGAGTCGCCACGGCTATCTGTCCCTTCCGCTTTGGGACACTCAAAGCATGCCTTCAGGGGAATTTAAAGGACAGTGGGAACATGGGAAGGTGTCGGAGGGCCGATCTCCGGTCCCCAGCTTGCCCATTGAAAATGGGTGAGGAACCTGCATTTCTTACCTGGATGGGGATAGCTATCCTGAGTTCCCCGGGAAACCCATGTAGAGCACTTCCAATGTTCTACCCTTTTCTGTGGGTTTGTCTCCTCTCTGCCATATTCATGGATCTGTGAGTGACACACAAGCCCACGAAAGGCAGGTCTTTCGGACAAGCGTATGTTTTATCCGATAAATGATAGAAAGAATTAAAAAAAAAAATCTTGCTCACTGATAAATAAGGGACTTACTGCTTAAACAAAAGCCTTCTGCAGCTGCGGGGGGAACACTGAGCCGTATTTACTCGGCAGGGCACGGCCCCACCAAAGGCAAGCTTTCTTTCCCTTTTGGCAACTTTCCTTTTCACGACTCTCCCTCAACATATTCAAAGGACCCCAACGACAGACCAAGATCTGTGTTTTGTTCCTCCTGCCGGCGCTCTGGGCATGCGTGTTTTCTCATTCAGCAGGTTTTAATACACTCCACGCGGGGGCTCCGTCCCGGCGTTGCAACTTTAGGAAGGCTCACACACACACACACCCGAAAATAAAAGTGGCGTCCAACCAGCAGTCTCCTAAGAACGCTGTTGCATGCATCTGTGCAACCCCACAGAGGGGGAAAAAGCCCCACCGCGCAGACAGTCTGGGTCTGATGCACGTCCCCACGTCCTCCTGCAAAGGAAACGCGTTAGAAAGCCCCGTGTCATGGCTCACCGCAAGGAACTCAGAAGAAAATCGTCCTGCGTCCGGGAGGAAACAGAGGTGAATGACTAATGTGTATATTTATATATATATATATATATATATACATACAGACCACAATGAAAACCACAATGTCGGTAAAAGCTCTTTCAAACGGAAAACACCAATAAAAGCTTTTTTTTGTTGGTTGGTTTGTTGTTGCTGTTTTTTTGTTTTGTTTTTGTTTTACCCTCTGTGTGCGTTTTTGTTTAAACTCACAGCTATATACAATTTTTTTTTCCTTTTTTTTTTTTACAAAGTTTCTTAAATATAGTTCAGGCTGGCAAAACAGGTTTGCACAGAACTATAGGTATGTTACTACAGAGTCTGCTCTTTTAATAGGAAAATTCTGCTTCTCCTTCTCTCTGGATCACAGCTCCATAGGCAGGGTAAAAGCCCACCGTCTTTCAATCCTTCCGTAGAGCCATCCGTCATATGGCACATAAAGAACTTTGTGTTTTGTTTTGTTTTTCCATTGTAATTAAAAAATTTTTTATTTTTCTTGTTTAAGTGTCCCTGGCTGAGTTCCCAAAGGGTCAGCTTCTCTCGTTGCATTGGAAACACCGAGGTCCTTGAGAGGGCGATGTCCTCGTCACGCTGATCGTTGGCTGGAGAGATGGGGATGTTGACGTGGTCCTGGAACGGTGATGAAATCGTTTTCACATTTCTCAGGGTCAGAAGTTGATCTCGTAATACTGGGAAATGCCAGCGGGATGGGTCCGCGGGGGACACGCACGATGGCGGCCCCACGGCGTTTCTGTTGTGGTGGTGGTGGTGGTTGTTTCTGTCCTAAGTCAGTGGGATGACAGACATTCCTCGCAGGGAGATGTTGCTTCTCTCTTTCTCCCTCTCTCGGTGGGGAGGAGCCGAGGGCGGGGCAGGGAACCGCAAAGCTATACCCGAGTGGTCGAGTGTCCGTGGGGGAGATTTGTACTGTTTTGTCCTCCGCTGAAGGTGTTGAACGTGTGCAACGGCTGCATGCCCGTCAGTGTGTTGGGAATCATGGTGATGGTGTTTGCTGTCATGAGTGGGATGTCGTCCGGAGACCGGCGCAGGGTCAGGGTGTAGTCCGGGGGACAGGTGAGCCTCAGCGTGTCGTGAGCCTGAAGGGACTCGCACTCGTGGTCGTGCTCCAACTGCTTCATCTGCAGCGACATGATCTCCTCGTTCTGGATGTGAGCGATGTCGTTGGTCGTGTTTCTCTGGGGACTGGGGCGCCTGTGCGTCTCGTGGCGCCTCTTGTCCTTCTTGTAGTACAGAGCCGCAAAGGCCAGGATGTTGAGGAAGAGCAGGGAGGCCCCCACGGCGATGGTGACACTGAGTTCGGTGGAGTAATCCCGTTTGGTTTCGATGAGGACGGTGGTGTCCTCGGGCCCTGTCTTGTGAGGGTCCTTGGAGTGTTTGGGGTTGTTGGCGGGAGTGATGGCCGGGCGTTTGGTGGTGGGCCAGATCTTGGCGGGAGACCGCCGGGTGCCATAGGGGAATGAAGTCATGTCGGGAGGAGGGACCTTGGTGGTTGTGGACACATACTGGAAGATCTCATTGAGGTTGTGCAGGTGGGGAACTAGTTCAAGCCAGAAAGCCACCTTGGTAGCCCGGTAGTGATCCCTCACTCGGGGCTTCAGGCCAATATGCAGATAGAGCTGGTCTTTGGGGTTATACTTGGACCACGCCACTTCCTCGAAGCGATTGGGTTTTGTGTGAATGAACTTGGTATCCTGAGGAACAGGCTGGTTTGGGTCACTGGGGACAGAAGAGAGAAGAAAAGAGAAAGGTCACACTCTTCGACACGGGACAAGTCAACCTCCTCATCAAATACCACAGCGAATGACAACCGGGAAACCACACCTGTTTACCGATGAGCGCCAGGGACCCGAGAAGCCACAGACTCATTCGACTGTAATCCACGCATGCTCACCATTTTATGTTCTCATTAACATCCTCTCCCTTCCCTTGATGTTAAACATCATTCCTGATGGCGGACGTACGGCATTTCCCTAACATCTGTACTATTTTTTGAGAAGATTAAATGCTCTTCAACCAGGAAAAGGTGAAAAAAAATGGGTGTAGGAAGTTTTATAGGATTTTAAGTGTACCTACTTTTGCGCCATAAATCTGAACCAATTTTTCCCCCCACACAGGGACATTTGGCAATGTCTGGAGACACTTGGTCATTGTAGGTGGAGGGAAGTGTCATGAATGCGTGGAGGGTTTGGGGGCACTGTTCAACATTCTCCCGTGCCCAAGAGCCCCCCCCCCACAAGGAAGTCTCTTGTCACAAATGTCAATAGTATTGAGGCTCAGAAATCCTGACTTGGAGGCCATTGTTCAAAAAGTAGGCATTCCCTTTCTTGCTCAAGAGTGGTGTCTGCAGTAGAGGAATACACGTTGGAGGCCGAATAAGTAAAATGTATGTTAAAAGTCAAATAAAAACAGGCTTTATGACTGCAAAATGTGAGTCAGTGTATAATAGACGTCATGTGTTTGCTCTCTGTCTGAAAGAGGGATACTCATATACTTGAGAACCTGTTGAAGACTGAGCCATGTCGAGATCAAACCATATTCCATTAGTTCTAAGCATCTTGATAAGATCACACTTTTAGATACGGCGAGGTTAACGTGTTTAAGAGAAGTAACACTCAGTGCCGGAAACTGAGGGGTTCTGCAGACGGTAAGTGCACCGGGCCAACTTTAGAACCTGAGATTTTTTTCCTATTGTTCACATAAGTGATCCCAGGCAGAGAGAGAATCATCAAAATTAAAGAATAATGCACAGCACGTGGTACTTGAAGCATCTTTGCCACCGATTTTCTCAATATAACAACCAACCTCCCCAACATATCATATTCTCGTTTCTTCCATTTATTTTTAGGGTTGGTCCAGCGAAGTATAAAAACGTACTTCATCTTAATGTTTACTTATTTCGAGAACGTTGAGGTTATACACAGCACCATGTCACGTGGTGGACAGCCCTGGGCATTCCGACATCACGGAGGGGCCAGGACAAGCTGGGACTGGCATGCCCATGTTGCTTGCCCTGGGTGTTCAAAGTTCTGCTTTGCAGGCAACAGTTTCTTGGCACCATTTATAAACCCACATCCAGCCACTGCCTCTCAGCTCACATCGCAGAAGACTGCGGGACCCAAAGATCCTCCCTGAAGACCCCAAGTCCACACACATGACCCTGCCTTGTGTGGGATGCAAACAATAGAGAGACCAACGGGGGCAGCGTCTGCTAAGGGAGGGACCTTTGCCCTCAGTATGAAGTTGTCAAAAACATTTCCATGCCTTAAGCTCTGCAGCTGTCCCCCTTTACAGGCGTGAAATCATGAGCAAACTCGTAAGCCTCTCTGGGGCTTGTCGTCTTCATCTATAGAATGGGTGAGAATACTGGGATTGGAAGTAAGTGATGGAGGTTAAGGAATCACTACAAAGTGTGGGGCAAATAGGGACAGCTTAATAAATATTGTCCCCTTCTGCCGATATGTAAAGTGGAATATCTAAAAATTGCTTAGGGACAGAGGACTATAAAGTATTATACTGTAATACCCACAGCACGCACCGTATACTATATCCTGTATATAGTGCTTGCCAGATGAAAGTGTACTTTATACCACAGTATAAACGGTATACTGTACACTGTTCATGGTATTTACTGTGTACCACAGTATATATGGTATACTATACACTGTGCATCTTTACTGGATACCATAGTATATACTTCAGATATTTACTGTATACTACAGTATATACGGTATACTATACACTGTGCATTTTTACTGTGTACACAGTATATACGGTACACTATACACTGTGGATACTGTATACCACAGTATATATGGTATACTATAAAATGTTCATGGCATTTACTGTATATTACAGTAAAAATGGTATACTATACACTGTGCATATTCACTATATACCACAGTATATACAGTACACTATACACTGTGCATATTTACTTTATACTGCAATATATATGGTATACTATAAATATGTGCACATTACTGTATACCACAGTATATGCGGTATACTATACACTGTGCATATTTACTCTATACCACAGTATATCCAGCATAGTATATACAGTGCGCATGATATATGATATTATATATGGTATACTATCTTTGTATATTGCATTTATTACAAATCGTAGCATATACAGTGTGTTAGGGACATGGTATACTGTGCATAGTATTTACTGCCTGTCACGGTATATATGGTATACTACACACTGCACGTATTTACTGTTTACCACAGTATATATGGCATACTATATTTGTATATTGCATATATTATAAATCATAGCATATACATAGTATATTAGGTACACAGTATACTGTGCATAGTACTTACTGTATACCAAGGTATATATAGTATATTGATTGTATTATATTGTATATATAATATATATGTATATATGTGTGTGTATATATGTGTGTATATATATAGATATATATGTATATATATCATATTATATTGTAAATCATAGCATATACAACCTAATATATATACTATCTATAGTATACATTGTATCAAACTATAGTGTATACCACAGTATATATGGAATACTATACACAGCACATGATACTGACTGTATACACAGTATATGTAGTATTCTGTATTTGTATATTGCATATATGATGAATCATAGCACATATAGTATGTTAGGTACATGATATACTGTACATAGTATTCACTTCATGCCACAGTATATACGGTATACTATGCACTGCATATATTTATTGTATACCAAAGTATATACAGTATACTGATTTGTATTGTATTCTAAATCATAGCATACACAATCTACTATATACCGTCTAGAGTATACATTGTATCAAACTACACTGTATACCACAATATATATGGTATACTATACACAGCACATGATACTGACTGTATACCACAGTATATACAGTATACTGTGTTTGTATATTGCATATATTACGAATCATAGCATTGGCAGTATATCATATACTATCTATAGAATACATTGTGTAAAAGCGTACTGTACACCACAATATATGAGGGTCACTGTATACTGTACATAGTACTTACTGTGTACCATAGTATATATGGTATACTGTATTTGTATATTGTATATTTATAAACCATATCATATGTAATACAGATATACTGTCTATAGTATACATTGATAAAAGTGTACTGTACACCACAGTATATGTGGCACACTCTACATAATATTTATTGAATGGTATACTGTATTTTTATATTGCATATGCTATAAACAATAGCATATGCAGTATATTATATACTGTCTATAGTATACATTGTATAAAAGTATACTGTATGCCACAGTATCTTATATACTGTGAATAGTATATACTGTCTACTATAGTTTATATGGCATACTATATACTGTACATAGTCTTGATTGTATATCGCAGCATATACACTATCTATAGTATACATTGTATACAATTATACATACACCATAGTATATTTTGTACTATAGATAGCATGTATTGTATACCACAGTATATACCACAGTATATACTGTATGTTATACAGCACATATAGTATATATTCTATCCCACAGTATATCTGGTATACCGTATATTACATATAGTATATACTGTATAAAAGTTTATGGTAGTTTTATAGTACAATATATACTGTATGAAAGTATATTGTATACCATAGTATACACTGCATAAAATATACTATATATATAGATATCTATATATGATATATAGATATAATTATAAATGTGGTATACAGGAAAAATTTTACCTTTTAACTGAAGACACACTCACTGCAGTGCTTTTATTTTACTAATGGGATTAAGAAAATAAAACAAAATTATAGGTCCCCATGTCATGAGTTTTCTTATTTATGTGTTCATTTATAAGCATTAATAGATTTAAAAATAAATTTTTTATCTCTTTAAAATTCTTACAATGTTTCATAAAAATGTTTGCTTCCATAGAGCACCTCATGTTTCCTTTTTCTGAGTCTTCTGGAATAAATTTTTGAAAAAATTACTGTTTAATTGGAATCTGCCATGGAAACATTTGTTATTGATTTTTATTGTTCTAAAAGCAAAGAAAGGTGGTAAGGATTCCTACTATTTTCCCATCGATCTGATTTCACTGAGTTGGGTCTATTAGCTGTGTGGACCTTTTATTAAGCAGGGGGCATCTAAGAAAGAGCGCGTTCTGTTCATGTTGGATATTGGACTATTTTTGATGAAATTCAGTGTGCATTTGAA
The DNA here is from genome assembly GCF_002288905.1 of Enhydra lutris kenyoni. Lineage (NCBI taxonomy): Eukaryota > Metazoa > Chordata > Mammalia > Carnivora > Mustelidae > Enhydra > Enhydra lutris. The sequence goes on along the minus strand of NW_019154136.1, from coordinate 10,457,121 downwards.
AGGTAAAGAAACACGTTTATTTTGTTCTCAAAGAATAGAGCAGAGGATTTTGAAAATCCAGATAAGTAAGCTTTAGCCTGATACAATCTATCTATTAAAGTTCTTGGAGATGCACAGTCAGACCCCTTAACCCAACATAAACTCACAGAGCTCAGGAAAGTCCATCATTTTCCTTGTCAAATTCTCCAAACACAGCAAGACCTCTAAGTGGGATATGAGTGTCTTGCTTTTTAGACCTGACTTCCACCAGCGGCATGTTTTAATTTCCATAAGTAAAATTAAAGATCATAATGATTAAGAATAGAATGAAACAGATGTATCTTCTCTCCCTAGTAAAATCCCCAATGCATATACCTGTATCTCCATTTCCCAGCACCTGAAACACATTTTCACCTGTCATCATTGGGGACATCCTTCTGGCAGGGAATAGTCAAGTGCATTTCTAAGCTCTTGTGATCCATTTTATTTGCTAGAGATAGGCAATATGATTTCTTTTAAAATAATGGTAAACTCTCTGAGAGGCTCTTCTTGATGGTGGAAGGTCTCCTTTCCACCTAACATAATGTAGTAGCTGACTCTCTGTTACTAGATCTCTCAGAAGAAGACCACCCATTACGTACCAAGAAAATGGGTCCGATGATACATGTCCCCCTACACACCAGGTGGAGATGTTCCTTCATTCAGCTTAAATTGTGTTTTGGCAGGAAAGGTCATTTCAAGACCAGATGTAGGCTGCAGCTCTCCCTAAGCCATCCACCCTAAGTGCCTCTCGCTTTAGGTTAAATACAAATTCATCCCAGGATAACCAACAAAATTGAAAGTCATGGCCTGTGAGGCAGATCGACACTGATGTCCTGAGAACAAATCCAAGAATTGAAATCTGTGTTAGTTGCTTTGGTCATGCCAGAACCATCTTTCCATTCTCTCAACTCTGATACCATTTCAGTAAGACCTTTGATGGACAAAGCTTCATCTGGTTGTCCCAAACGCTATTTGTTGCAATGTGTTCTATAGAGATCAAGTCTCCTTTGGTGTCCCCTTTATTGGCACGTCCCACACAGGACGCAAACCAAATCAGTGTTTGGTCCATGACTACCTGGATTCTACGGACCGGTTGGGTCTCGTGTTCCCAAAGAGACTGTAGATGACACAGAGGGCACTTCTTCCTCATGCTCTGTAAACCTTGGAATTCATTTTAGTTTTTTACTTCTCTTTGATCAGAACTTTCCACATCAGCTATATTTGTAGACTAGTACCTGTCTTGAAGTAGGCTGTTGTTTTCCCAGCCCTGTTTTGGGTGAGTCTTCTAACCCAGATCACGGAAACAGCCTCTTAGGTCTAAGGAACTCTCCTCTCTCCTTCCTCTCTCCCTCCTATGCTCTATTCCCAACACAACTCTTCTGTGCTTAATGACAAACAGACCATGGAATGTAGACATTAAAACCCAGACAGAAAGTCACAGCCATGAGTTTTGGGTTGTATGACAAGTGGCACCAGCATACACTTGCCTGGTCTGATGTGTGAGCACTAAGGAACATGCGTGGTATCTGGAAGGTGCAGAAGATTGGAAGAAACACCAAACGAGAATGGGGATGCGTGTCCTGACGCCATGTCCTCGTCTCCCCATAGCAACGTGTTGTGATGGACAGATGGCGAGATACTCCCACTCAGGACATTCTGTGGCAACTTGCCTACATGTCTCTATCTTTGGATGGCCATCTTATCAACGTGTCGGACAGATTGGCTTAGAGTCCTACCTGCCCCATGATGTCTTGACTGATTCCATCTGCAATGAATGACCCTAGTTCCCAATAAGGCGCTAGGCACAGAGACTTGAAATTTGGGGACCAGTATCCAGTAGAATCTTGGGCATGGAGGGCATTAAAAATAGCACGCAATCATGGAACATTGTGGTGTTTTTTAATCCTGGCTCCGTCTTTGATAGGTCTTGGTGAAAAAGGTCCATTGGGTGGTAGGAGCTCTTTCCCATCTCATGACATTAATTAATTTCCTTTATCTTTTTTTCTTTCTTTTTTATACAGCACAAGAGCATTGGCCTCAGAGCCTTTGGCAAGGCGAGAGGCTCTAATGAGAATTTAATGGCTTTGTTTGGATTTTACCAGTTTTTTAATGGTTCAGTTACACGGGTGATGAATGGATCCCCGCTTCCCATTTAAGAAAGTCACAGGAAGTTCAACTCCAAACATGTAAGGAAAAAAAGTATGTGGTTTTAACCAAGGTAGGCAACGGTAGTGTGTTTAGGTATGTCGTAAAGAGTGCTATGTGTGGACGCCAGTGTCCGTGAACGGGCTGGCCACCATTTGGGAAGTGGCCCTGTGAGGCTTTCTGGTTCAAGAATGTGACACTTAGCTAGGAAAGGCATCCCATACCTGAGTTCAGTGACACAACCGGGCAACATACTGCCTTTCACAGGGCTGATGTTTGACGTGTTCCCCCTTGACATCAACACAGGCTGAAATGCTCACCCCCAGTCCCTCAGAATGTGGCCTTATTTGGAAATAGGGCCATTGCAGATGGCATCAGTGAAGATGGGACGAAGAAAGTGGGACTTCTAAGAGCCAATCTGACCGACGCCTTGTTAAAAAGAGGGGCAGGTAAAGACAGAGAGACACAGGGGGCCTGGCCTGGGAGGCAGATGCAGGAATTGGAAGGACGTCGCAGGACAGCAACGCCAAAGACACCTGCCAAGCAGCAGCAGCTAGGAAGTAGCGTGAAACCTTCCTGTAGAGGTTTCAGAGGAAGCCTGGCTCTGCCAACACCTGCATTTCAGACTTCCAGCACCCAAACTCTGAGGCAAGATATTTCTGTGGTTTTAATCGACACCGTCTGTAGTACCCAGTTTTAGGAGCCGCAGGAATGGCACAATAATGCAAAACAAGGATGGTATAAAAATGTTTGTGGACGTGACCTCAGTCATGTCCTTGTCCAAGAGAGAATTTTCAGGTGACAGGACAGCAACTTTCCCAAAGGTCCACACGTCCTCTGTTCCCCCCCGCCCCCAAACGAGCCTTTCTTAGACCAAACTCGTCACATCTGACAGTTCCAAGTGTGCATCCGTGCCACACACTTGCCACTCTATAAGCACGCCGTACTTTTGCTAAGACGACAAAATATTCTGGAACTGCTTGTAGCTCGGGAATATTGGGGGGGTCTCCGTAAAGAATGACACCCACTGGAACCCTAAGTAAGCATGGACGCCTATGGTGTCCCCACAGCTTGTGTCTCCAGCTGCATAAGGCTCGGGCACTGTGGGGCTGCCGCTGGCTGGGAGCCCCAGTGCGACGCCTGGCACACCACGGGGACCTCCTCCAACCCTCGGAGCTGTGGGCATCTCTGAGGTGAATTCCATGCATGAGGCTCAAAGTTAATGAGGGAAGCAGAGACGGCCGGAGAGGAGAATGACAGCCCATTAGTTTCCACAATCGTGTTATTAGACAAGAGAAAAATGAAAAGATGATATGAGGTTTGCTGCTATTTGAAATGTCGGGGAGTCTTTCTGTCTCCTTGTTTACAGAGACACTGCTCAAGGGGACGTTGGTGGGAACTGTTGTATGCGTGGGTCGTGTATGATTTCCACTAACTTGAACCAAAGAGCTTCCCTCTGAGGTTATGTATATGTATATATATACACATACACACATATTTATATACTATGTATATATTTTATATCTAAATGACATATATTTCTATACTTCCCTATATATGTACAAATAGATACATATATATACACATATACAAATAGATACATATATATACATATACATGTAGATACATATATGTATCTATTTGTATCACTTTGTGAATATTTTAGGTGTATTCTATATATTTATATAGATTTATTTCCTATATGTACATATATATACACCCACACACATATATATGAAATGTGTCTTTTTATGAAATAAATGTGTAGGACATATTTAAGTGAATAAATATATTTGTAAATATATGTATATGTATAGGCAACAAGTCTCATAACTGTAGAGAATCACTCTACATGTATATACGTATATGTCTGATTAAATATAGAGTATATACAAGCACATAGTATTTTCTAGATGTATTAAGAGATTGGCTTTATCTCGTGGGTACACTAGAAGCAGAGTTTGCCATGCGGCACATGGGTTTTGATAAGGCTGCCCAGGGAGATCAGGTCCTTATCTCCTTGTCGAAGGAGAGAGGTCCTACTGAGACTGGAAATTGTGGGATCAGAGAGCAACAGAATTGCCAGGTATGTCTCCACCTTGAAGCGGCAGGTGGGAAAAAGGCTTTTATTTTTAGTGATGCAGGGAGCACGCTAGTAAAATTCCCCCACCATTATCGGGTGTGTGCGCGTGAGCATGTCTGCATTCAGTCGTGGGAGCCGCACTCGTATGGGGGACCCAGACAAACTAGGAGAGAAGAAAGAAGCTGACGTGGGAAGCACATACCCGGTTTTGGCGAAGTTGGTCCAGTAGGTCATGACCACCGCGCTGAGCATGACATCGTTCTTGGAGAAGTTACAGCTGAAGAGTTCAGTAGGGCCGATCATGGGGATCCCAAAGACATAGGGCACTTCATCGCCGTGGGCCGAGTCTGCCCAGCTGGGTTTCATTTCGCTTTGGCAGTGGTGGTAGAAGGCATAGAAGTAGGTCGGAGAGCCGTACTGGGCGTGGAGATCGGCCGTGGCCACGGCAGGGGCCACCCACTGGTGGTCCGTGAAGAGAGCCACCAGGGTTTTCCGCCGCGTCTCCGGGTTCTCCTTGTCGGCCCAGTCTGTGTACATGAATTTGATGGTCTCCCGCAACGTGTCTTTCCCCTCCGGGTAGCCGTACAGGTTGTCCACAAAGTTGGACACAGAGAAGTCAAAGTCATTGGGCGTCACGCCGTCCTCGTTGTCCACGATGCCGTCCACAAACTTCAAGCCTTCCCCCTGGTTGACGCCCAGCATGATGTCATAGTTCAGGAACTCCCCCTGCTCCATCAAAATCTGAGGGTCGTCCGGGATGACGTCGCCGTCGATGACGGGGCCGAAGGAAATGTGGTACGTGGCGGGGGTGATCGTCTGCTGAATGAGTTCTTTGTAGTTCTTATTCCGAAGACATTCTACCATGTCGGTGGTGTCCAGCATGTTGCAACCAACCTTATCTGCCAATATCCGCGTGTACTTGGCAGGCTGGTAGTTCACCGCCCAGCTGGACAGGGCCGTGCCACTCTGGATGATAGCCTTCTGGAACAGACCTGCAGGTGCAAAGTTGTAGACATGCAAATGAAAACCCCAGAGACAGAAAAGCAGCTTTTACTTCGCAAAGAAAGCTCTGATTGTCTCCCGGGCATGTGAATTTCTGGATACAGTAGCATTCAGCTCTTTCAGGATTTTTTTCCTCATTTCCATCTCTTTCTCTCCCCCTTCCCCTCCCCCCCAGCCTCTGCCTGCTGGACGTTGGTTTTCTGGGATGGTCTTCACGCACGCAGCACACATACGCACAGCATTTACGGAACTGAAACTGAATTTACAATGTACAATGTTGCTGCCATGGTTTAAAAAAAAAAAAAAGTGCATCGCATGTATCTGTCCCTGGTTTTGTTTCATGTTGGCATTCCCATCCCCAGATGCTGTAAATAAAGCCTCACAGACTTATCATCTCGTCCGTTCCTTAAAAACATGGTCTGTGCCAAGAAGACATCAAAGTGCATTTTGCTTCCCTGACTAAACCAGGTACCACTTCATTATGGGGAAAAAAAAAAACAAAACCAAAACAAACAAACAAAAACACCCAAAATATCCACTGAAATCCATTTCAGAGTATAAATTCAGACACGTATTTCGAATTCCAGCATCAATACAGTACCGGCGCGAAACTTTTACAACTAAAATAGTAATTAAATTAGCGATTCCTAAAAGAATGCTCGGTGGGATTGCCCAGCCAAAATGTATTTTTCTACAAATCACTGATCTCGGAATCATGTTAACTCAAAGCCCAGACCTTTCTGTCTTGTATTGTGCCACAAGTTAAAAAATGTCTGGTGAAAAGTGAAAAAAAAAATTGGATGGTTTGATGAGTAAACTTCTGTGTAGCTTACAAATTTCTATCAGATCCATCTAGTATATGAATGTAAGTAAAAAAAAAATTTTTTTTTGTAAACCCTCTATTTTTCACTACTGCAGGACAAGAAATGATGGGCTATGAAATGATAGCATTCTCTTTCTTGTCTCTTCCTGACATTTTCTAGAATTCCAGCATGATGGAGCTCTGATGTCTCGGGAGTTTCTGGAGGAGTAATTCAGCTGGGCACCCAGAAGGTCATGCCTGTAGAGTTTTAAGGTCATGCAAGCAATCAAGGGGGGAAAACATAATTGCAATCAGGAAGATAGGATTCTGGAGATTGGAGCATTGCCCAAGAGATCTTAAATGGATCTGGCTTTGCTCAATGCAACATCAAAGTCGTTTGGGGGCCAGTCTCCCAGAGCTGGTGATGTTCCCAGAGACGTACAGCTCTGGACGTGTGTGTTTAGCCGTCAAGATTCACGTGTGGGCACACAGGAAAGAAGCAATGTCAACGCTGGATCTATCGAAGACTTTCACAAGTTAAAATCATCAGGATGAGGAAAAATATTCCTGCCAAGTTACCTTTTTTTTTTTCTTCCTATGACACTGATTGGCTTTGACAGATAGAGGTGTGTGTGTGTGTGTGTGTGTGTGCACATGTGTGTGACATATAGAATACAATCCCAGATAACCCTTAAAAAATTGGATAAAGGACAATGCTACCCGTCATTCAGACCAGAAAATACAAGTTAGGTCTGCATTTTAGGGTCATTCTGGCTCACTTGGCTGTTCCCCCGCGTCAACGTTCTGTTTTATACGACTGAGCCCAACAAATGTACAGCTTTGATTGTGTTTCTCAGGGAACTGGACACCTGCTCCACGGTTCTTGGTGCTCATTACTGTTCCTTGGAACACATGCACCTGTTCCTCATCACCTTCTTGTCTTTTCAACCTTGGGGCTCTTCCTTTGAGTCTTTGCTCTAATGCCATGGTGAGGGGCGCCTGGGTGGCTCATAGGGTTAAAGCCTCGACCTTCGGCTCAGGTCATGATCCCAGGGTCCTGGGATCGAGCCCCACATCGGGGTCTCTGCTCAGCAGGGAGCCTGCTTCCCCCCACCCCCGCCGCCTACTTGTGATCTCTGCCTGTCAAATAAATAATTAAAATCTTTAAAAAAATTATAATGCGATGGTGAACATCTTCACGAAAACATCCCTTTTCATGCACATGGTGACTGTTTTTTAGACGACATGGCTAGAAGTACAATTCTAAGGCTGACAGACTGGGTATTTCTATCTTGCTGGGTTGTTCTGAAAACCTGCTTTGCAGAACCCTGACCCAGGCCTAGCCTTGCCACAGAGCTCGCTCATTTCTGATTGCTCGATTTAAGTAATTATGCTCTTCTCCAGTTACATTTGGTTTCTTGTGTTTATTATGGAAGCCGGTCCTGACTACTTGTTCACTCGAGATCTGGGATTCTATCCCTTGACAAATGGGAAAAATGCCAATATTTTCTGGAATGCTGTAAGAATGGATATTATCAATGTCCTCTCTCATTATGCATTTTTTTCATTTTTGTAAAAAAAAGGGATGATACAAGTCCGAGCCCCGGATTCGAGCTCTCCTTAGACGCTATGAAGTCACCTACAAGTCCGTCTGCTTTGATTTGATTGATGATTGCTTATGGTCCGTCCACTGAGCATTTTATTGGCAAGTGAGTTCTGAATGTCCGTACTATGCTGAAAATCCACTTGTCACATTGGTGCCCGTGACCAGTGAAAATTTCTACTCAAGCTGAACGCTTATTTCCTAAGGAAAATTAAAGTGGTCCATAAAATACCAGCTAGGGGAGGCAATGGGGAATTTGCACAGATGTTCCTGAATCCGTAAGGCAAGTCTATTCTGTACAGAAGACCAGGACTATCCTTTAGTCGTCCCCGATGTTTGTTAGCCTTGGGGGAACGATGGGAATTCAAGCGATGGTTTGAATTGGGGTCTGGGAAGCTTTGTTTCTTGCCAGGCTCTCTCATTGCTGTGTGATCCTAGGTGGGTTAACCAACCTCTCTGGGCTTCTGTTTCCTTTTTCTAAATGGTGGCTTTGGAGTAGATGAGCTTCAAGGTTCCCCTTCAGTGCTACAGTTTACCAACGGACATGAGGGATCCACCTTGAGTTAGGGTGGTTAGGTTTATTATTATTATTATTATTATTATTAAATTATTTTTTTAAAAATTGTTTTAAGTGGAGGGAGTAGCAGAGCAAGACGGAGGGGGAGACATGTAAGTAGGCTTCACGCCCAGCATGGAGCCTGATGCAGGGCTGGATTACAGGACCCTGAGATCATGACCTGAGCTGAGACCAGGAGTCGGGCACTTAATGGACTGTGCCATATGGTTGTCCCAGACCAGTGATTTAAAAAAAAAAAAAAAATCCCATGGCCACGAGCCCCATTGCATACTAAATGAACAAATCTGCAATCCTTACCCATATCCCTGTTTCTCTTCTGTATTACCTTTCCCAAGTTGAGAGGAGAAGTTGACTGAATTTAACGTTGACCGAAATGATAAAATTTAAAGTTGACTGAGTCAAGTCAGAAAGGCAAAGGCAAAGGCGTTGGTCTTTCGGAAGGACCCATTTTGTCCCAAGTGTTGCAACTGGCATCTAATTGTTAATGTAAATGAGATGACAAAATATGGTTCCCAAGGAAAGAAAGCTGAGTTAGAAGAATGGGGGTGCCTGGGTGGCTTAGTTGTTAAGCCTCTGCCTCTGGCTCAGGTCATGATCCCGGGGTCCTGGGATCGAGTCCCGCATCGGGCTCTCTGCTCATGGGGAAGTCTGTTTCTCTCTCTGTCTCTCACTATCTCTCAGATAAATAAATAAAATCTATAAAATAAGAGGAAGGAGAAGGAGAAGAAGAAGGAGGAGGAGGAGGAGAGGGAGAAGGAGGATGAGAGCTCTCGAACGTGAGCTTCTAAACCTAAAACAAGTTGGGGATTTTTAGCTGCATGAGACACAAAGGGTCCCTGAGATATGCACTCCGTGTGTGCTCCTGGCTCAGCCCTGGGGGTCGTGCACCAGCTCGGGGATGTCCTTATTACCTTCTGAATAGTGTGACAAAGTCAACAGACTGACGCAAGAGGCTCCCGCCCCAGAGCCGAAGATGGTCACTCGCTTGGGGTCGCCGCCGAAAGCCCCGACGTTCTCCTCAATCCACCGTAGCGCCTGGATCTGATCCAGGAGCCCGTAGTTGCCTTTGGCCGCCTGGTCGCCAGTACTTAAAAACCCTGCAACAGAAAACAGGATCTTTTAGGTGGTCAACTATAAAAAGCACGTGCACATCGCTGGTCCTTGAAAACATATCTCATTCCTTGTGGGTCTCCCTCTAAGTGAGAAGCAACAGTTGCAAGGCAGGAAGGATGAGGCTATGTGAATCATTGTTGCAATGTTGACCCTATGACACAATGTATCATCTGTGAGTTAGCACAGGGCTCCTCTATCAGGCACCATCAGTCTAAAATGTCTGTAATACCTGACCATACTAGAGACTATGGATTGGACCAGATTCAACTTATCACTCCTGTGCACATGCAGGTTGCAAAAGTGAGAAAGTCTCCTAAAAGGAGTTTTATTGAAAGACTGGATCTTTGCGATTCTGAATTCCTTCCAAAAGTCCTGAGGGAAACAGCCCTCCATGCATCTCTAAACTTCAGGGAAAAGGAGTTTTTCAGGGAAAGTCCTAAAAGAAGTTTTCCAGGCTAAAAGAGGTTTTTTAGGAAAAATCAGCATATGTGTTGGGCTGCTGGAATTTCTGTGTTGATGTTTAAGAGACTGAGCTTGTCAATAAAAGCAACATAGGTCAGCTTTTTCCCATTTAATTTCTTATTAATGTTTTCATTTCATTCCTTTTAATGCTTCAGTTTCGAGTGAACGACAGGTATCATGAGGTCCCAGTCTTAGTTAACGTGCTCCTGTATCTTCCCCGTACAGAAAAAAATTTAGCCTCACAAGCAGAAACACACAAGTCTTTAATCTTACCTAAATGACAACACATATATTCAAATCCCCCCGACTGTCCCTAAAACGGGACGAGCTGGTACGTTTTATTTCAAGAAGAAGGAAGATTCTGCAACTTGAGGGGCTAGATTCACTCAAGGCATCAAATTCTTAATTCCCCCTTAAAATCTGCAAAAAAAGGCATTGACGGGAATAAAGGACCACATGGGTGTCGGACTCCTTGCCTGTTCCACGTGGCACCAAGATCGTGACCTGGAAAAAAGGCTTCCCTCCGATGTTTGAAGTCGTTTTGTCCACAGACGCTCTCCTGCTGAAATTCAGAACGACGACTGTGAACACCTGCCAATGTTATTTATTGTACGGACATTAACCCAACTTATATCCCTTTCTTTCTTGCATAAGCCTTCTGACCCCCCCCAAAAGTGCAAGTCATAAAAATTATGTTTTAAGCATTCTAATGTGTTATGTGCCCCTGCCCCCAAGCCCTCAATGATGCGCGTTCCCTCTTCCCCTGCATTTCCAAGGGCCAAGCCATTCCCCTCATTCCAATTAGTGCTGATTAAGTTCCTGTGACCACCTGCTGCAGTGCTGATGGGAGCCTGGACAGATTCGGGCCCTAAAAGAACAGGTGTCAGAACCGAGGTCATCAAACCGCCCCCCCACCCCCCACCCGAAGCTGACAGCAAATTGAGGAACTCTCAAGAGTGGGCCTGTAGAACCTAAAACAGAATAAGGAGAGGACGAAGGCTTTGACCCGCTGAGGAAGCGAGGCTTCTTGGTTCCCTGGGCACCTGAGAAAAATGCACAGTGTGAGCTGGGCGAGTAACAGAAATGAAAGGGTCCGGTTTCAAATAAAGCAATGGGAAGGCTTTTTTTTGGGGAGGGGGTGAGGGGAGACCTTCTAAAATTGCCACGATCGGCCTTGCCATCTCCTTTATGGGCAGACAGACGCAAGATGGAACCTGCAAGGTTGTGCATTTAGGGCACGTCCCGCGGATCCAGGCTTCTGCGGCGTTCACAGGGACGGAGCTGAGATTAGTGGAGATGAGTGGGAACGTTCCGACGTTACCAGCCCCTCCCTCATTTAATTAGCAATTACTAATTAGCGTTTCACGCCAGCGAATGTTCCCTGGCTCTGGCATTCATCGCGCCACCTTTTACACAGTTTCTCATAAAATGCATTGCCCTCTGCTTGGGAGAAAAGCCCCTTTTCATGCAGCTTTATGTAGGAGACTGGCTCCTAATGGCAGTTTGGGTGCTGTATAATAACCATAAGACAAGCCTCTCTTTCCCCATTAAGGAAAGAGGTGATGAATTCCTAAAGGCTCTAGTAATTTTTTGGCAGAACTGCTCTGTCTTTAACACATCCTTCCTCCGCTGCCTCTCTCCGCACACCCCCTCCCCGCCGTACCCCCTTGTCAACTCTCCCAGAATGACTTATTTGCGTATTTTGTTCCCGTGGAGCACGGCAAGGATTTGCAACATACGGTAAATCACCTGCCTTTATTAACTTGGAGCCCCTCCCGAGCAAAAACGTGTCTGTTGTAACCTCTCAAATGCCAGGCTAATTAATATTCTATACCCTGGTGAATCTGAGCTCTCCTAACAGTCTCCTATTGAAAGACTGGATCTTTGCGATTCTGAATTCCTTCCAAAAGTCCTGAGGGAAACAGCCCTCCATGCGTCTCTAAACTTCAGCAAATGAACGTGGTTCTTTTTTTTTTTTTTTTTGAAGTTGGTGTTTCCATAGTTTCTTGCTTACAGAATCTTCATTTACTGCAACACCCAGGGACTTTTGTCCCCCCCCCCCTTCTCTTGTAATTTAAACAACCCACAAGGCAGAGTTTCCATTGCAGGTACGCAGTGAATGGGAACAATTTTATATTGTCTGCAAGAGGGTATTCCTTCGCTGCTCCGACGGTGGAAATGCGGTGTTTGATATAATGCAGATAGGAGATGTATATGCATTTATTCCTGGGGAATTCTATGAACGTGAGAGCAGATAATCAATTTGGAAACGGCCAGGCACATCACCAAAGCGGAGCGCAGGTAGAAGCATCCTTAAAAGTCTGTCCCACCGCGGAGGACTTAATTCCCCATATATGCAGCAGATGAATGAACAGAAGCAGCCCCTTGGCTGGCTAAAAGCAGAGATTTTAAACAAATGGCTTCTTTCACTGATAAGCACTCTTGGCTACACCTCCTTGGAGCATTTCAGCTGACGAAACACTTGGCTTTGGAGATTTAAGGTCTCTGCAATGAAGGTTGTAAATCAGGCAGCTCCCCCGATCCCACCCCAACAATGCAACAATGGGAGAAAGATACAAAACAGACCCTCCAACTGAGACATGCTGATACTAGATTGATACCAAGTTTCATTCAAAGCCCTGGAAGGAGCAAGAAAATATACATTCACCCAAGAGACAGGCTCCCTTGTCCAGTGGTTGCTTTGAAATATGGTCCACGAGAAATGCCTGAACACCAGAAATCCCATTATCCCCCTGCCTGTTGAATGGAATTCTACATCATGTAGAAACGAGGCACTGTATTTGGTATGCATGTTTGCATAAAAATTCTCCAATGAGAAGAGATGGAATTTATTTTAGGTCACATAAATGAGCCCAGAAAGAAATGTGTCATAAGAATTCAGGCAGAGGAATGAAGACAAAAATCAGCGAAATGCATGCAAATCTATCTTCTCTGATGTTTACAGGAATTCCTTCAGTGGGTGCCTCTGTTACAATGTGAAACTTAAGTTTTCTTGGTGGAATCATGCATGATTTGACGAAAGGGTCTAGACCTATGGATGGGAGGGACGGAAAGGAACATACTCCAATTCTGTAAGCCCAATGGGGGGAAGCTCTTAAAATTTAGTGTCTCTATTTGTAGTTTTTAGTTTACTTACAAATGACAGGAGTCATTTGATTACCACATCAATGTCATACAGGGTCAAAACCCATTTCCAACATCAAGAGAATAAATGGAAGATAATTATGAGGACAGATGATTTCTATGGCACAGGTTTCCAAACACGGGGCCCGTTAAGTCGTTAACTGAATTCCTTATGTTAGTTCCAGAAAGTATATTCTATGTCCCGCACTGCAGTTGAGAACAAGGCTGCACAGGTGTTTTTAAAGTGCTTTAGTTGTATTAACGGAGAGCCTAAAACCATAATCATACTCTGGAAACAAAATACAAGATGATCCACACAGTTGTGTGTATTGCGCAGTAGAGATCAAAACGTGAAGGTTCTTGTTTAAGAAGTTTCACGGTGATGAAATTCTGGCCATGGCCATTATGTCTGGGGCATGATCCCCTCCGAGCCAACCTCGTTTCTCTGCTGGGTCTGCATCCCAGTGCCCGAGACAAGACATCCTGTGCACTTCTCCATCCTGACTGCTTCCAACTCATGCCCATACCATGAAGATAACCCTAAGACCCTTTGACCCTGAAGGTCTATTTCTATTAAAATAAACACATCTTGATTTGATTGTCCAGAGGTAGCCATGCACCAAAAGATCAATACTTATTGATCGTAATTTTGAAAATAAGGGATGACAGCAATCTGGGCTTTCATGAATAAAAGATATGCTGCGTGAATTCTGTTGGCTGGACCATATACTGCCTATGCAAAGAAGGTCTTCATTCGTGGAGACACAGAAACACGGGTAAGATCTCTCAAGGGAAATCCATGAACTGCTGAATCCTGGGTCCTAAGATCCCATGTGTATTAACATAATAAAGCGAGGTATAAAATACAAACTCTGGAGGAAATCCAACAATTATTTGTGCCTAATTCTGGGAATGTGGTTATAGGTGAATTTCGTACTTAATTCTAAATTAAGTTTACATATTTCCCCCCAATTTGTAGCTGGCTCTTTAGCAATCACACAAACACTAGGTTACTTTTTTGACTGACCCCAGGATAAGGCTTGTATTTCTGTATCTCTTTGATTTTCTTGTTTTAAGATTTTATTTACTTATTACAGAGAGAGAGAGATAGTAAGAGAGGGAACACAAGCAGGGAGAGCTGGAGACGGAGAAGCGGGCTTTCTGCTGAACAGGGAGCCCAACACGGGGCTCGAACCCAGGATACTTGGATCATGACCTGAGCCGAAGGCAGATGTTTAACGACTGAGCCCCCAAGGAACCCCCTGTATCTCTTGGATTTTATACAAAGTTGGCTGCTTCCAGAATGTTCTGTAAAGGGCTGCTGTGAGCCTTGAAGCTGCCTGGTCCACACGGCCCAAACCTGCCTTCCTCCTGTAGACCTGGCCTCACAATTTCTATTTGCTCATGGGGTGTAGACCAACCCCATCCCCTCCCTGCTCCAACCCCTTAAGAAGGAATTCAGTGGCCTTGCTTTCTTTCCGTCTACCCATGCATGTCCCTTCTCCAACGTTTCCTGATTGTCTCCACTCTCTCAGCTCTGTAAATTACTTTGAGCGGATTTCCACTATAGAACTTCCCACTCTTCTAGGACAGATACATGTGTGTCATTTAATAGCGGGTTACCACATGTGCTGGGGTCAGAGTCAGCTACCTTGGGGCTGGAATCTGCAGGAATGCCTTGGGCATGTAGTTGAAGATGTCCAAGTCCCCGCTTTCTCACTGAATTGAAAGGAGGAGAGGAACTACCCCAGAGCATTGCCTGGGGAATGGAGTGGGGAAGGAGCCCTGTGCCTGGTGGACTCAGGGTGTGCTCTCCCATGCTCAGCGGCTCTTCTGACTTCCGTGATGACGGACACGTGGCTACTAACCTGTTTCACTGACGCACAGCAAGTACGGAGAGATGCCCTTTCAGTAAACAAAGTTGAGTCCAGAGGGAAAATGGATTACCAGTCTACCTAGACTCTGACTTAGAGATGCAGATGATGAAGGACACTTCAATGCTGTGTGATTGCCTGTGCTGTGTAGGGAATGATTTGGTCTCAAGGTGAGGCATATCCATTTGTTGATTCTGTTTATTAAGTGTTCGGTATATGCTTAAAGGAAAATTAAACAAAATTTGCTTAAAGCAAATCAAACAAAAAAAAAAAAAAGGAAAGAAAGAAAAAAGAAAAAAAAAGAAAGAAAAAGAAAACCCCAAACCACTCCATATTATAGCTTTCATCCATGCTGTGCATTACACAGATGTCATAGCCCCCACATTTATATGTACCCACGATGACCCAAGCAATCAACTAAAAGTTGGGGAGAAATACAGTATTCAAGTAGATTTCCAATGATGTCTTGAAAGCTTACTCCTCCTCCTCCTCCTCTTCTTCTCCTCCTTCTTCTTCTTCTTCTTCTTTTTTGCATTTGCGTGTTTCTATTTGGTTTTAATAAGAATATGTTAGGACCACAGGTGACAGTTGCCACTCTAGTACTGAGCACAGCATTACGTACCACCTTATGGAATCCCTATGTTGTACTCAGGACATTAATGCAACATTGTCAAAGATATGTTGATTTAAAAAAAGAATATTTTAAAGCTGATTAGAATTGAAAGTCCTAGTTTTTCCATGAAAGTATATTTACGAAGCACAGAAGACACACATTTTGTCCCTATATGGTATTCAGAGCCCTAGAGAGTGCATATAGGAAAAAAGACAATTTACACAATCCTATTTTTAACCTAATTGTCATAATCTGTTCTAAAGTACATTAATTCAAAATATGCTCCTCTGTTTAGATATGGTTTTCTACCCTCAACTACAAACAAGGACGGTGTTGGACATGCTAGTGTTCATTGTGAGTTTTTACTGCTAGGTATTATCCAGGGGCACACCAGAACTAATCTGTCCTGTTCTTATGATTCCATAAGACAATTAGAATAACTGAGTGTATAAGGACAAGGCATTCTTTTCCAACTCGATCAAAATCCAACATTGTCTCCTAGCTCACATCATCTGTTTTGTGCTCAGAAGTAACCCTAAGATTTCCAACACTGGTTTTCTCTGGCAAACCTAGAGCACAGATATGGAAATTGTTCTGATTAAGAAAAAACAGTAAGATCTTAGATGCAACAGCACACGCATGAGTAACGATAAACAAAAGAACATAGGAAAGAGCTAAAATCCCGATGGAAAAGTTTAGTTTCGGGAACAGAGAGGTTTTTGAAGATGATATTTTCTAGAATTGAGAGCGGGAACTCATGCCTTTGGTTTAAGATTTGAAGTGCTCTGCTTTGTTACGTTCTCACTTATTATATATTACATTCGTAACTTCTGTAATGTCAGTGTGTTTGCAGTTTTTGCTACTTTTCTTCCCAAAGCTGACTAGCTCATATGCACACAGCTCCCAAAATCTTGTTACCCACAACCACAACGCAGACGTGGGATGACTTTCCGGACTCTTTAAATTTGCATATAGGACCTGCAGTCATGGCTAACTTTCAGAGGTAGGAACGTAATCTAATCTCATGTAGAAACTAAAGGCCATTTCACGGAGGGCTGGGGATGAGATCTTTGCAATTCTGTGTTCACTGACCAGGAGACACTCCTGATTTGTGAGCGGCGATGACATCCCACTCTACCTCATACTGTACGAACATTTATTGTTATAATTGCCGTCATCGTTTTTGACAACTCTGTCCCAGTATGGCCCCTGAAGATGGAGGGGAGGCTTTCCTGAGAAATTTAAAAGGCAGAAATGAAGATTTCTCATTGAAACATAACAAAAATATTAAACAGATCATATAACAAAACAGGTATGAGTAAATTCAACTAAAAAAGAGGATAATTTTCTGTTCTTTTTTTTTTTTTAAGATGTTAAGTAATCTCTAAACCCAATGTAAGCCTTAAACTCACAACCCCTAGATGAAGATTGCCTGCTATACTCACTGAGCCAGCCAGGTGCCCCAGTAACTCTCTGTCCTTGGAGATTAGACCTAATTTCGTACTGATTCTCCACTTAAGGAATGTTATCGTACCAAGCTTTGCTTAAACAAGGTAATTTTCCAGAGTTAAGAACATATGAGGTATTCATAAGAGACAAAGTCACAAAACAAACTGAGGGTGGCCGGGGGGGGAGAGGATAGGGAGAGGGCGGTGGGTTTATGGACATTGGGGAGGGTATGTGCTATGGTGAGTGCTGTGAAGTTTGTAAACCTGGCAATTCACAGACCTATACCCCTGGGGCTAATAATACATTATGTCTTTATAATTTTTTTTTAAAAGGAGATATTAGGTGTTCCCTACACAGACGGCATGTGGAGACCACCTTGGGTTCCCTGAATTTTGACCATCACCCTCGGATTCAACCAAATATGATTAACCTTTCAATGGCCAAAAAACACAAGCAGAACTAGAGTTGGAGTCACCTGCAGGAAAAGAATGGATCTTAAAATAATGAAGATGCAATGGAGATAAAACATTTAATAGACATGCGGCATTAATTCATTTAACTCAGTGAAGTGCGGCTCCATTCACCAGATCGTCATGGGAGCCTACAAAATTCCCAGCACTCATTGTCCTTGTGGTGAAGATGTAACGAGCTAAACTGTACCTTCAACCACCTGAAACTCATGTCCTAACATCAGTAGATTGACAGCAAGCAAATACAAATTAAATGATGTAGTATATTTGTTCCCTATTATGGCTGTAAGAAATTACCACAAATCTGGGGCCTTAATACCATATTCACTCTTACCATACAGTTTTAGACATTGAAATCCAGAGGCATAGCTAGACCAAAGATTGAAGGAGGGAGGGAGGGATAGACAGATGATGGATAGAAGGATGGGGTGGATGTTTGAGTGGATGGATGGATGGGTGGCTGCGTGGGTGGGTGGATGGATACATGGATGGATGGATGGATGGATAGAAGGATAGAGAGAAAGATAGATAGATGACAAATAGGTACATAGATAATGGGTAGAAGAATGGATGGAGGGAGGGAGAGAGGGAAGGTGGGAGAGAGTGATGGTTGGATGGCTGGCTGGCTGGCTGGATGTTTGAATAGATGGATGTGTGGCTGGGTAGGTGGCTGAGTGGGTGGGTGGGTGGGTGGGTGGCTGGCTGGCTGGCTGGATGGATGGATGGATGGATGGATGGATGGATAGATGCATAGATGATAGATAGATAAAGAGATGGATAGATGAAGGGACGGAGAGGGGGAGGGAGGGAGAAATGAACCACAGATAGAAGGAAAGATACAATTATTACAAAGGCTAAAGCATAGCATAGACTCATTTCATTACCATCACAACAGTTTCAAGGTTGCAAACCTGACAGACAAGGGCACAGAGTGCTAAAAATAGGGACTCTGAGGAAAATGTGCTCAACCCTTCTCCCAGATGCTTCTGCCCCATGACCATACGCTGTCTCTTATTATGTGACTCAGCTATGTTGAGAATGAACCACAGAGAGAGAAAGAGATGTCCCTGAGCATCTCCAGGTACAGGTGTCCTTTTGTCTCCTGAGCGCACTTGTTATGGGCAACTCTGCCTCTGGCACTCTGTTCCCCAGGTGAGCTAGGACCATCCTCTCCCAGCCTCCATGGGACTTCGAGCCAGAACTGAGGGACAGATTCATTGGAACCACGCTGAATTCTCAGGAAGAATGGATATAATCCCAGACCATAGAAGTGGAATCTCTAGTGATACAACCCGGGGGTAGACCGTAAACATCAAACAGGATTCCTACTTGCATTTTGCAGATGTAGTCATCCAGGCTTGGCTTTTTAAGAGTAAACTGAGCAGAACCAAGGTAGTGATTTTCTAGGTTCAAGAGCGTAGGCGGTCATTACGTGCAACGGGCAGAGTCTCACGGAGCGAGGTCGTCTCAGGCTTTCACATACTTTTCTTAATGTCATCAGTGAATTTGCCAGCCACCCAAGAAAAAAGAGAACCAGCAACCTTCAGGCACAAACTCCTCTTTTGTCACCAAACCCATATTGCAAAAAAGCAGAAGGAAAAGGGAAAAGCTTTCTCTTGCCAGATAGAAAAATCTCAACATCAAATGTTTCTCTCTCAATCTCTCTCTCTTTTTTTTTTTTTTGTGCTTCATCTGCAGAAATTGTGACCAAATTTATGCTTACCTCGGGCACCTGAATGTCCCTGTTCATTTTGTGTCTTTGTGAGGGAATTTGGTTTGTTTTTGAGGAAAAATAATGTGTGGGTATTATATCCTCATGCTGCCTCACACTGTCCTTAAATTGAGCACAACTAAAATGAAAAATCCTCTAAAGATATGTGTGTGTGTGTGTGTATAGTATACATTTTTCTGTTTTCATCATTTCTAAGTGTGCAATTCAATAGGAATCATTGTATTCATAGTGACACGAAACCTTCACCATTGCCTATTTCCAAAATATTCCCATCACCCCAAACAGAAACTCTAGGAAGCTACAAGTTCCCATGGGGAAAATACTTTGAATTCTAGTCTCCATAAAATGGGCTACCTGCACATTGGGCTGAATCTACTTGATAAAGTATGATGCCTGTATGGGATCCCTTCAGTTCCCCTCACAATGGACCCAACATTCCTATGTTGAAATCCTAATCCCCAGGTTTTAGGTTTATTATTAAGAGGTGGCACCTTTGGAAGATGATTTTGTCATGAGGGTGGAGGGTAACCCATGAATGGGATTGGTGCCTTATTAGAAGAATCCACAGAGCTGGCCATGCAGGGACACAACGGGAAGTCAGCAGTCTGCAACCAACAAGACGGTCCTCCTAAGACCATGACCATGGTAGAACCCTCCTCTTCTAGACTCCACAAGCATGAGAAGTGAATGTCTGTTGTTTCCAAGGCACTCGGTCTATAGCAGTCTGCTTGTAATGCTACAAGCAAAGACACCAGTACTGCACGTGTTGGCTATGAGGTCTGGACAGACATGTCTCCCACTAAGAGTCAAGGTCCTTGAAAATGTCCACAATAGTACTCAACTTATTAGACCCCTTAACATCACTTCAACGTTTTGTTTGTTTGTTTTAAACTTATATTCACTCAAGTAAAGCACCTCCACAACATGTCTACCTTGAGTAAAGACCAAAGCAAATGATGGAAAATGGAATACTTTTGTTTTCATTATCGAAGGTTGATTTAAAAAGCCAACGAATACTCTTCATCCTAGGGAGAACTTGGATGTCGCTCTGTCCAATTTGCTCAATGTGAAATCATGGCTAGTGTTCAACAGGGGGACTCCAACACATGGAATTGTGTACAGTTTGCAAGAAGGATCCTATTACTGAACACATTTATTTTTTTATAGTAAAATTCTACTTTTAAATACTTCCAGGACAAAAAGAAAAAATCAAATGAAGAAAAACATTATTTGATTGACCATGGCCTTTAAACAGAACCTTCAAACAACAGCTAACCTCTTCATGCAAAACAGCTTTCATCATTTACAAAGTGCTTTTTGTACCTTCTCTCATCTGTCCCACTGAAATGGGAGATTTACCATTATTTCTAGATTCTTGGGTTATGTCTGTGGTTAAACACATATTAGTTTCAAAGTAGTGGGCAACACCAAAGACGTTATCACCCTCCCTGTCCACACTAAACATCTGGACATCTTTTAAGAAATACTCATGCCTAAGGCCTAGCGCTAGAAATTCTTAATTAGTTGTTTTGCATAGGACATAAGCACACACATTTCATTAAAAAAAATGTACAATTTCAGTGAATAGCAAATAATGTGGTCTAGGAGAGAAAGCAAACAGAAATAAAGGCAAGATCTTTTTTGTTGTAAAAATTCTTCTTTGCATCTTCTTATGTCACTGATGTCTTAGAAAAATCAGTAAACGGTGGGAAGACATGTTTGTACATGTTAGTAGGCGTCCAATCAACAGGAGGTCCTCCTGCCCTGTCTTATTTTTATTTATCTTTATAGTGATTGATAATTGGATTCAGGTGGGGACTAATTCCACCAATTATGAAAAGTTTCTACCAAGCTTTCCAACTGATGCTTTACAAACCATTGCTGATGACCTCCTACAGCTATGACTTCATTTGAGGTCCTACAAAATGCCGATTCTCTGTTGTTACTCCTTCTGTATTTGTTATCTGGAATTCCATAAAAATCCACCAACTTTTGAAGTTATTCTGAAATTCAGTACATAGAGGGAAAGTTGGGGGGGCATGACTCTTTCATTTATCGGTATTCAGAGAAATGTGATGGCGCCCTAGCGATGGGACCAATGAGTTGCACTTTTTAAATATACTTCATTTATTAGAGGAGTTTGAGGTTCACAGAAAAATAGAGAGGAAGGTGCAGAGATTTCACATGTACCTGCTCATTGTACATCTGCGTATGTTCCTGAATTTTCAAGTCCCCTGCAAGACTGATACTTTTGTGATGATGGACCTCCATGGTCCCATCATAGCCACTCAGAGTCCAGAGTTTACATGAGTGATGAATCTTGGTGGTGCATATTCTATGGGTTAGGACAAATGGATAATGACCTAGATCTACCATGACAGTATGATACAGAAGAGTTTCGCTGCCCTAAAAATCCCTCTGTGTTCTACCTGCTCATCCCTCTCCCCTATCTCCTGGCCACCACTGAGCTGTTGGCTGTCTCCATGGTTTTGTCTTTCCCAAAATGTCAAAAAGTTGGAAGCACACAGTATGAAGCCTTTTCAGGTCAGGTTCTTTCATTTAATAATACGCACGTAAGGTTCCCGTGTCTTTTCAATCCTTGACAGTACATTTTTTCTAAGTACTGAATAACATCCCACGTCTGGATAGACCACAGTTTATTTATCCATTCACCTTCTGATGTGTATCTTGTTTACTTCCAAGTCCGGACAATTTTGAATACACCTGCTATAAACATCAATGGGATAGTTTTTTTGTGTGGATGTATGTTCAGCTTCTCTGAGTGAAGACCAAAGAACATGACTGCCAGATCTTATCGTAAGAGTGTCTTTAATTCTGTAAGAAACTACAGAACTATCTTCCAATGTGGCTGCACCGTTCTACATTCCCAACCTGCAATGAGTGAATGAGAATTCCAGTTGCTCCACATCTTCTCCAGCATTTGGTGGTATCAGTGTCCTCCATTTGAGCCCTTCTAATGGGTGTGGAATGGTACCTCACTGATCTCAATTTGCACTTCCCTGATCCCACATGACGAGGAACATCGTTTCATATAGTTATTTGCCGTCTGTATATCTTCTCCCCCGAGGTGTCTCTTAAGGTCTTTAGCTCATTATTTATTTCCTCACCACTGAGTTTTAAGAATTCTTCATAACCAATGAATTATTATATTGAGTATCTTGGTGAATACATGGGTTATTATAGATTTGTCATGTTTCAATTCAGCATACCTATTATTCTTAAGGATGCTGGAATTGTCCCATGGTGGCCAGTGAGGGGCCTTCCATAAATACATATATTTTTACTTTATCCTTGACCCTTGAACAACACCAAGGTCAGAAGCACTGACCTCAACCTCCCCTATGGTTAAAAATCCATGTATAACTCTTGATTTCCCAGAAAGTTAACTGCTAATAGCCTACTGTTGACTAGAATCATTACTAATGACATAAATAGTTGATTAACACATATTTGTATGTTAATGCGTTTTGTTGTTGTTTTTTGTGTTTTTTTTTGTTTTGTTTTGTTTTGTTTTGTTTTGTTTTTGTCAGAGAGAGTGAGCACAGGCAGACAGAGGCAGAGGGAGAAGCAGTCTTCCTACTGAACAAGGAGCCCGATGCGGGACTCGATCCCAGGACGCTGGGATCATGACCTGAGCCGAAGACAGACGCTTAACCAACTGAGCCACCCAGGCGTCCCTGTTAATGTGCATTATATATGGTATTCTTAGAACAAAGTAAGGTGGAGAGAAGAAAATGTCATTAAGAAAAGTTACCGGGAAGAGAAAATACATTTCTGGTGCGGTATGCTATTTGCCCCCAAAAATCTACCTACAAGAACAGTTCCATTTATGTTTTAGGGTCAACTGCACTTATACACATATATTTATTTTATCTTCTTTATGCCCTTCAACATTTTAAGTTTATAGCACTGAAGGTGTGTCATTTCAGCCCTGAGGCAATTAGAAAAATAGAAAAATATTATACTTAAAGAAGGATTTCATCTGAGATGGAACTCAGACCCTCTACAACAAAGGTGTTTTAAGATCTTAATATGGTTTCGGGAAGTCACAAAAAGGCTCCAAGAGGATTCCTGTGAAGTTCTGCAGCCAACTTCTGATCAGTTGTACTTTCTGTACCAAATCTAGGAATTACTGAAAGCAAACTGGATGTGGAGATGTAGTGTGTGTCAACAAACTTCAGGGAAAAAAAAATCATTACGTATTAAGTTTGGAACTCAGCCTAAAACAAGTATTTCTGCTTTATCTGTTTTCCTAACAGATGGAGAGTATCGGTGAATCACCATTATTTTTGCCCATCCCTTCATCAAAAGTACCAAGGAGAGCATAAAAGGAGGTAAGAGAGAATTTCCATTAATTTTTGCCACATGAAATGACATCTTTCAATAAGGGATTGCTCCCAATGTGAGTCTATGAGCCAATGTTGACCTGCCTCATCATCTGTCTGATGACCATTGCAGCCTGTGTGTTTAGGGAATCCCAAGGGCTCCAGGTTGTCCCCAAGCATCACAGAGCCATGACACTTGGATATCCTCCTGTCCTAGAGAGCTCAGTGTGCCTGATATGGAGCAAAGCATGTTTATTTCCCTCAACCTGGTCTTCCTTCCCGCTTCCCATATCCATGTCATGAACATGTCTCCAGCTTTGATGGTTGACACATTTTGAGTTCCTGTTTTTGGCATCGCTGCTCTTTGAGAAACCCCAGCATCTGGTTAGCAGTCGGGCTGTGCTGATTTTATCCTTATTGATTGTAGACACGCCTACTCATTCTCGCACCCATCCCCAAGTCCAGAGGGAAGACCTGTCTCCACTGTAAAGAAACAGCTTCCCAGTTATTCACCCCACCCCTATTCTAAACTCTACCGAAAGCCCACACTTCATAGACTGTCTCCATGCTCCATCTTGCTGAAAACTCATACTCCTCTGAATCTGTAGGCGTCGTGTGATACAAACACGATGATGTTCCTCATCTTATCTTTCAAAGCCATACACACAATCTTGGTGTTTTCCAATCTGGTATTTGTGACTCTCCCCTTTCTCTCCCATTGGGTTTGTCCTGGGAACTGTATGTTCTCAAACTCATAGGTTGTCCATTTTATGCTCTCAGTAAAGGGTTGTTGAATGAGTCCATAAAAGCTCTCTTCATGAGGGACACATGGCCCCCCATCTCCCTTCCCAAAATCAATTTTCCAGTGGCAGGGTGATTTGAGTGGGGAAGGGGACAGGGATTAATGGATAGGAAAGGAGACCTGGTTACATTTATCAGAGTGCATGGATATTCCCATGCTTGCTACTTTCATTTGTTGTTCAATAGACCATGAATAGCAAACATTTTGAAAAGTTACTTACCGGTTGTGCAATTCCATATTTCACAAGAATGTATAGTATTGACTTCCAGCTGCAAATGCTGTCTCTGAGCTTTGCGAAAGCCATGATCATGCACTTTGCCTTGTCAGGAATGACGTGACCTCGACAGAGCCTACTACCTGGAAATGCGAATTGCCTTTCAAAAACGTCACTGTAGCCTGTCATGAGGTGGACTCGTTTTTTGTTTTTTTTTTAAATTTTATTTTTTATAAACATATATTTTTATCCCCAGGGGTACAGGTCTGTGAATCGCCAGGTTTACACACTTCACAGCACTCACCATAGCACATACCCTCCCCAATGTCCATAACCCCACCCCCCCTCTCCCAACCCCCCTCCCCCCATCAACCCTCAGTTTGTTTTGTGAGATTAAGAGTCGAGGTGGACTCGTTTTTATCCTACTAGGGCTACTAATTAATCTGCTGAATGGAAAATTCAACGTGTGTTATTTGCCAAAGCCTCATCTTAGAGAGTCAAGCTTGTCCGTGTTGAAACAAGACGTGTACAAGATTTGTGAATAAGCCACTGTGTGTTAACTTTTGTTTAAGATGAACTTCTTTACACATCGTATTAAAAACGCGCCCATATGCGGCATTGGTATTCTATATAAGATCTGACCTAAGCTAGTGTGTACAATTAGGGAATTGTTTGAGAAAACTCATGAAGTAGGCTTCTCTCTGTCGTTATCGGCTGAAATAAATTCATTTTATCCTAATATAATAGAGGTACAGATTTTATAAACAGAGCGATTCGGAATTGGCCAGCAATGAGAAGCACAATGATAATTCACACAATTTTTATGACATCCAGAAGGCCATACACAGAGCTACTCGAAGTGTGTCCATGGACCCACAAAGACCACATCATGTAGAAACCAGTTAGCTATATGAAACCTCTGGCCCTCTCCCGTCCCCTGGAGTCATTGAATCTAAATTTTGGAGGGTGGGCTCTGGAGTCTGCATTTCAGCAAGCCTTTTAGGGGATTCTGATAAATGCTAAAGCACGAGAAACATTCTGCGAGACTAGAACAGAAATAACTATCACCCAAAATGACCAACTTGGATACACATATTAAGAAGACACTTGACAAATGAACCAACAAACTATGGTTCCATGAGCTAGATAAAATGTGCAAGGAAGTCTTCAGACTTGTGTATAAGTAGGACTCATATTCTGGGTCATTGGGGGAAGCCTGATGATCCCTCTTCCACGTAACATCTGAATCTGGTATCGTATGGGGTCAATGGGAATGAGCTGTGGGCTAACCACTTGGCACTCACACTTCTTAGTCTTAACCTTAACGAGAAAGTTCATTTATCAGTGAGCCACTCCAAGTCTTATACCGATGGTCTAACTATAGAAAACTTTCTTCTAAAGACAAGAAACGAAGGTACACAAGCTCGTTTCCGTTCAACAATGTATCCAGATGCCCTCACCAGCTCTGTAAGAAACACAACCAAAAATAACAACAAAAAAGTATAAGGGAGAAGGAGGCTGGGAACGAGCTGGTTTAGTACTAGTGAATCATATTCTCTAGGACCTATGAAACCCAACAGAGTTTTAAAAATTATTCAGACCAATGACAATGTGTAATAAGGTCCCTACAGTGAGTATCAACATACAAGAGCCAATATTATTTCAATGTATCAGCAACAGTTTCTGAAAAGTTTTTTTTTTTTTTTTGTTTTTTAAAGATGCCATTTCACAATGCGTGGAAATCTGCAAGAAAACTATACATCTATATGTAGAAATAGAAAACCACTTGTTAAAATCATTTGTCAAAAAATTCTACCACTCTATTGTGCCCAAATTTCAGACTCATAGGATCGTACACCTAAGAGATGTGTATTTTCTACATAGAGTTTATCTTTAGCAATAAATGTTTACCGTCGCCAGCTTAAAAAACCAACATAAAATGTACTTGATTGCTGGTCCAGCAGAGATAAAGACCAATGGAAACTCATAGACCATTCCTGGGAGGATAAAAGCCCAATCATTCAAAAGGTTTGTGACCTTCACAAGGGTATGTAATTATACACATAAAATATGGTACAGTGGATTGATCGATCAGTTAAGACATTTCTGCTTTTACAAGAGATCTGTGGAAGGCGTTCATGGCTGCACCATTTATGAAAGGTCAACCCAGAGTAAATTTTCAGTTTCCAGGAAAAAAAAAAAAAAGTACATACCAATCAATTTAAAAAAGATAAAAAACAGACCACACCTAGTTATTAGGGCCATGCTAGGAAACTAACATTTCCTAAAAGAAGAAAATGAAAAACG
This sequence comes from Enhydra lutris kenyoni, assembly GCF_002288905.1. NCBI lineage: Eukaryota > Metazoa > Chordata > Mammalia > Carnivora > Mustelidae > Enhydra > Enhydra lutris. Next base: position 10,430,362 of record NW_019154136.1, on the reverse strand, counting down.
AGATTGAGAAAGGTTAGTATCCTTAGGGTAGGACCAACGGGATATAGTCTAGGAGGGGAAAAAGGATTCAAAGCCTTCACTGCTTCTTAATCTCATGCCAGATGTATATAGAAATATGTTTGTTCATTATTCATGTTCATGTATGAAGCATTCCCTAATAATGGGAGGGAAAAGAAAGAATGCAATTGTCTTAAAAAGCTACACCATAATTGTAGAAAATAGCTAGAGATATACCCTATTAATAAATCCTTTTTTTGTGTGTTTCAGATCAAAGCCACCAGTTCGATATCCAGTATAAACACCAGCCTTGAACTTTCTAATCCAAAGAAACCAATGGGTTTATGTATATGGTGTAGTTGCCGGCAAACATGAAAAGAATTGTTTATCAGGAATGAAGAAAATGCTATGTCTTCTCATTCTTCCCTGTCTCATGCCAAATGCCATTTCTCAGTAACTAGGACAAAACAAACAAACAAACAAAAAACTCTGAATAATTAAGCCTCAATGAGTATGTAGAAAGGCTTTATTTAAATGCTTTTTAAAACTTATGTCCAACCATTCTCAGTTGCCAAGTCTGGAAAATTTATTACTTATTATACATTTTACAGGCGGTTTCCAGACATAGGCAAACACCTGGGATGCGTTTTGCAAGAAAGGTCCTGGGCAATACTGCCCGGGGATTCTGACCTGTTTGATGGCTACTAGAATTGGTGGAGAGGAATTACCCATATTGCAAGTATAGCTAGGAGAAATGATACAGCATCCAAGGGGGCTCCCCATTGTATGCAGACCTATCTTAACACAAGCACACATGTACTATGAGTTTTCCACAAAGAAGCAAAACTTATCATCTCAGGGAGAAAACAGACTTTCATAGCGTTCTTCCTTAAATCGTGGATGGCAGAGGGTAAACCCCAACAGAAGAAGAGACTGCAAATCTACTCTAGCAGATCACTGGGTTTGATGAGTTACGGTTGAGACATCTAGTAGTAGAAAATCCCCAATTTTCAGATGCCCAAGAAGTATCTATCACAACGGCTAGGGTATGTTTGATTTGGAAGGCTTATCTTTTAATTCTTTTGATAAAATGCTCCCAGTTTCTCCTCAGATTACAAGTTAAACTGAGTAAGAACCACACTATACTACACACACATGGGTACGCACACCACGACACACGTAGTGAGGTGGGTGTTTGTATGAATGGAGAAGTAGCTAAGTTTCCCGTGTTGGTGACCAAAGTGGAAACTGCATTATGCATAAATGAGAAGTAGAGGAAGTTGGCTCCAGAAATAGCCATGTTAACCAAAGTCTCCATGTGTGTCCCGTGGAAACCTTGCAGAAACAGGTGGGGAGGAGTTAGGACTTCCACACGGAGTGAATCTTGGATCTGAGTCTGAGGTACCTCCAAAGCACTACAAGAATGTCCATGCCATGTGGCCAGGCCTCTGGGTCTCTACGGTTCATGGATGTCTCTAGGTGGCTAGCTGGTCCCTGGTGTACCACAGGCACCCCATAAGTATTTGTTGAGTAAGCAGGTTTTTAGGGACTCAGAACCCCACTATGATCTTTGAATCTCACCATGATGTAATTGGCAATACCACAGATCAAGCCACGTGCATGTCCCCTTGTGGTCTATACAGACAGAAGTCAATAAGAACCTTCCACACCTGGTTCTCGAGGGGCTAAACCTTTCTCCAAAATGACCCGAGCGAGTTTGCCCACCTCTATGGGTGTACATAGGGCTGCAGGGCTGCAAATCCCACAACCGCCCTCCAGGACTGAGACCCTTATTTGCCCATGTTGGCCTTGGAGACAAGTGTGGGGTTTTTGTTTGGTGCTGGGCTGGGTTGGGTCAGAGTTCACATTCAAGGGTGGGTTTGGGTTATGATTCAGGTGAGGAACACGTTTTGAGTACAGATTTGGATTCCTGTCCAGGTTGAGGGTTCATGATTAGGAGTCAAGGGGTGAAAGGGTTTGAGTATGGGTTCAGGTTCTGGTAGATTTCTGATTGGATATTGAGTTAGGGCTGAAGGTCAATGTGAGGGTCAAGGGGTCGTATCCATGTTATTAGGGCAGAGGTCAAAGGTCAGGGCTAGGATCAAAGACCATGGGTCAGAGGCTATCATTAAGGTCTTGGTTTAGAGTTAACCCCAATCAGGGGTTAATAGGGGTTTTGGTCAAATGTCAAGAGTGAGGGGTAAAGATGGGTGTTTGGTTTTGGTTTTGGTTTGGGCTCAGCTTTCACTCATGCTCAGATTTGGTTCAGTTGGGTTTCAACCCTAGCTTCCCATTGGGGTTTTGGTTCGAGTTTGGGTTCAGGTCCACCTTGACTGTTTGAGATCACGGGTGGACTCAATGGTGAAGAATCAATGAGTCAGGGGTGCCTGGGGGGCTCAGATGGTGAATTATCTGCCTTCAGCTTGGGTTAGGATCTCAGGGGACTGGGATCGAGCTCCATGTCAGACTCCTTGCTCTGCGGGGAGCCTGCTTCTCCTTCTACCCCCACCTCTGCTTGTGCTCTCTGTGACAAATAAATAAATAAGTAAATAAATCTTAAAAAAAAAAAAAATCAAGGGCTCAAACACCAGAACTTTGTTCCAAGTTTTCATCTGCTGGTTACGGTTGGTGTTAGGTTCTGGCTTCAGATTTGGCTGCTGGTTCAGGTTTAGCATCAATGCTCTGATCAGAGGTCAAGAGTCCAAGGTCAAGTTTCCTATGGCAGAAGTTGGCATGGAAGGGTCAGAGATACATAGAGACATACGTAGACACACATGCATGTGTATATACTTGCCTAGTCATTCAGTCATATTTTTACAACACACAACAATAATAAATGGCCACGTCTTTACCCAAGGACATCACTCACGTGTTCCCAGGATTTCTACTAACAGAAATAGGTCAAACGTCAATGTAAAGAGAACATTTGTCAATGCATGTTCCATCTCCTGGCATCAGGATTGATGTGAAAATACATAGAAAGGTACTGATGAGTGCCTCTCAAATCCTTTGTGAAAGATTGTCTCTTATGCCCTTAATTATTTCCAACTGGTGGGATGCTTCCAAACGTCGGAACTCCTCAGAAAATTCTATTGCACAACCACAAGTTTTTCACGACATGAATGGTAAGGCTTGGTTTCATGTTGTTCAGCCCACGGATGCAGAGAGGAATGGATGAGGACAGAGGCATAGTGAAGGTTTGGCCACGGAGGCAAGTGGGAAATGCACAGACAGAAGACGGGTCCTTCAAGATTTACTGGAACACAGATATGGAAGGAGAGAGAAAGGCAAGAGTCATGCAGGTCCGGGATTTGCAGAATTGGGTAGAAATTTGGAAACCGCTGCACACAGAGAAAAGGAGAGTGCAGAAATAGTTCATGTAAATATGTAAATATTGAAATTGGGGTGTGCCAAAATACTTAAAAGAGGTATATTGTGCAAAAAATTCTGACCACTCAGATGGGGTGCACACACACAGACACACATTCTGTCGTTCCCAGTAGGCTAGTCCGAGATCGGGATCAGGGTGCTATCTGAGCTACAAGGAGGTCAGGAAATCCATATTCCATCCAGCAAGTTGGCAGAATTACTGTGTTTATAGACCATCCATTCCCTGATATCTTTTGTGCTCTACAATCAAAATAATTTACTTGTTTAATAACCTTTCCCCTCCTGTGCCTAATTATTGTATGGTTGATCTCTTTCCACATTCCTGTCTCATAATAAAAGCATGCAGGGATTATGAAGCTTTTCCCTTCTGCATTTTTCTAATTATGATCTTCAATCATAGTGATGTAAGAGGTAAAGATCCCCTGTGGTGCTCTCAGTTTTCAGTGATGTTCTGAAATTAAACTAACACGAGAAGAGAGAGGTGGCGGGGGGGGGGGGAAGGTCAGGGAGAAACACCTAAAATAATTTGGTTTACTTAGCAACACTAACCAAACGGGACATGAAGTACCAATGAGCTCTCTATTTTTAAGCACCTGGCGGGTCTTTCTGCTTCGATGTTGACTTTTCTAAGTCTTCTCTGGAAATCTGTATTTCCTGCCCCGGTAAGAGAGTCTTGAAACACTCACGGAAACCCAAGCTCACTTGAGAACAGGCAGCCACACGCAGAAAAATGCAAACTGTCATCTCATCACTTTTCCGACCTGAGCTCAGCCATCTGGAAGGCTGCTGAGATCAGACCGCTGCAGGGTCAGGAATCCACCCAAATATGTTCTTTCTCATACGTGTCTTCTACTAAGAGCTGTATTGCATTTAGAAAGAAACAACCCTCATTTCTAATAGTCATTTATGGAAATAAGGCCATATTTTTCATCATCATAACTTCATTTTCAATTTCTTCTACTCTCTTAGACCAGCCGTGGGTTTAAAAGTCACTTTTCTATCTTAGAAACACATTTTTATTAAAATATCTAATTTAGTCTAATTTTTCATTGAACTGCAATGGATAGAGAATTTTTGAGGGCTAACTAGATGCATAGAACCCTCCCTTAAATTTCATCTTCGATATGCTGTGTTAGAAGAAGAAGAACTTAATTACCTTTGGCAAAATGGTTTAATAAATGGAGGGAAATAGTAGAATCATATCCTTGTGAAGATAATGTGTGAAAAAGGGTCATATTAAATTTAATATATTAAAAGAAATATATAACACAGTGACACTGCTTGAAATTTAACTCTCATGGGTTGCAAAATCACTTTGAGTAAAATAGCTATGTATTGATATGTACAGAAGACGTATAGAAGACGAAGGGAGTATAGAAGATGTATAGATACATATAGAATACGTATAGAAGACAATGAGAGTGAAGACTCTGAATTTCAGTGAACAAACACGAAATATGAACAGTTTAGAATATCCAGAAGAGGGGCGCCTGGGTGGCTCGGTGGGTTAAAGCCTCTGCCTTCGGCTTGGGTCATGATCCCAGGGTCCTGGGATCGAGCCCCGCATTGGGCTCTCTGCTCAGCGGGGAGCCTGCTTCCCCCTCTCTCTCTGCCTGCCTCTCTGCCTACTTGTGATCTCTGTCTGTCAAATAAATAAAATCTTAAAAAAAAAAAAAAAGAATATCCAGAAGACAGCATTAGGACCAAAGTCTTTGTAACTTTCTTGCTAAGAACATTAAGACTTCCAAAGCACAGGACGATCTCCCAAGGTCTTCCCTTGTTCTTTGATGTGATTGAAAACTCATTGAAAATGCAAAGATTGCCAAGTGGCTGATGGATGAAAATGTATCTATATCTTTTGAGTCACTGCTGGAAAGCGATGAAGGGGAAAAGAAAATTAACCTGTGATGATTCACAGGAACAGAAGAAACAAGATGGGAATTCAAGGGGACTCGTACTAAGTCCCTTTTAAGAGGATACAAAAATCACACCTTAAGTAGAAATATTAGAATAGCAATTGCTATATCGCAAGAGTCCGTTGATTTCAGGGTGTGGAATTTTGAGAAAAAGGAAATGCTAAGTGGATGACAAAGTTAAGGGATGGAAGGATTTTGGCATTCTGAGTTGATTAAATAAAAAAGCACAAATAATTTATGTGGTGGCCAGCTCTACCGGCAAACTCGATTGTCCCCCAACTACACATGGTACCACCTTAAGATTATTACTTAGAATGGAGGCAAGGTAAGGAACTAATGACATCTGTTTCTCAATTTGGCTTTTTCCCTCCACTGTGGGAGCCTACTGGTTGAGTTTAATCTAGCCTATTTTAAGCCAGTTGTCAAAGAGACTTCAACTAATGTCAACATTTGATTAATTGGGGAAGGTAGTAAGCAGAATTCTAAAGATGTCCCTCCAAGACTCTTCTCGCCCTGGTTACTGAATCAACTGTGAATCTACGTTGTCTTGGGAAGGGAGTTCGTGAAGGTAATCAACGGTCCTAGCCAGCAGACCTGAAGATGAGCAGACCATCCTGGAATGAAGTCCCATGACCCTTAAAAGCAAACAATGGAGACAAGACAATCAGAGGGATGCCACAGAAAGTAGAAAAGGACCAACAACGCAGAAGAGAAGTGAGGATAACTGAAAGGAGTTGAAGCTGTCATTGTGCTTTTGAAGACAGAGGAAGGGGATAGGAGATGAGCGATGCTAAGGTCCTCAGGAAGCTGAGGACAACCCAGAGCCAAGAGCCACCAAGGAAATGGGAACCTTAACCACATGGCATGGAATTCAGCCAACAAAGCAAATGTTGCTGGGAGTGGATTCATCCCTAGTATCTCGAGGAAGGAAGAGAGTTTGCCCTGTACACTGATTTCAGCTGTGTAAGACTTGGGTGGAGAAACCATCCTAGAGATAGAGATTTCTGATCTATAGGAGAATGAGAAGATACATTTGTGTTGTTTTAAGCCATGGAGTGTGGGGTTCTTTGTTCCATCAGCCATTGGAGACAAATTCCGGGAAAAGCAGGCAATGCTGATCCCATACATGAAGCTGAAGACGCCAAGTCTGGGATTTGGAGAAATAATTACTGAAAAGGCTCCTGAACAGATCTCCCGGGAGTGTGAGAGTCTCTGAACCCACTGGCGGCTGAATTCTCCTCCCAAGTTAAAGAGAGCGTTTAAACGTATCGAGTGACCACTCCTTGCTAAGTCACTCTTCCTTCCCACCCTGAAGAAGTATGAAAAGCATGCATACTGGGAGATGGCATCATGGTTTAGGGGTTGAACTGTCTCATCACTGAATGCCTAACTAGTGATCTATCTATCTACTGGGACTGACAAAGGCCAGGAAGACTTGAGAGGAAAATGCAACTGGGGCACCATGTCTGACCTTCACAGTTACAAAGGGCTGATTGCATATCTTCTTTATGAGATGGAGGTGACCCAGAGGTTCAATGAGGAAGTCTCCTCTTTGGGGGCACCCCTCCCAACCATGCCAATCCCCATCTTGAGTGAACAAGGGTAACCCAGACAAAATTTCGGTTTTGTTATGATACAAAGAGTCGCCGTCAGTCCAACGCAGGCAACGTCTTCCCTAACGAGGGCAGAGTCGGGATCTGAAACCCTTGAGATGAGTGTATATTCACCAAGGAGCAGGGAAGCTGCTTTATATTCTCATTCTGCAGAGGTCTTCTTCTGGCGCCCTTGTCCCCACCAATCCCGAGAACCACCCACTGGGACCCTAAGCTGTCCTTCATAGTCAGTTCCCTTCGAGACAGAAGTGAATAAAGCCAAGGATTTCACACCAGTCAGGAAGATACCTCCTATATCAGGGGCTCACTCCAGCCTTGGAAACTCCTCTGGTCTGAAAGAAGAAACCAGGCAGAGGAGAAACACCATTAAAGATTTACTGGGCGTTCTCATAGAATAATAGTAAGTAGCATGGGAAGAACAATCAGTATGAACTCAGAGGATAGATTTCAGATCCCCAGTTTTGTTGATTATCTGCTTGGAAATCCTGGCAGGTTACAAAACCCTTCTTTCATCGCATAAAACACGGGGGTAATAATAATACCTTCATCATGAAGGTATTGTTCTCGTGGAGAACATGAGAAGAAAAGCAGACGGAACCCTTTGGGAAGCGTATTTGTGAAAAGGATACAAAAAAATAGCAGTAATAATAGTGGAAAAGGATGAAAGCATATTCCAAGAGCTACCAGGCATCTTGTCTCAACCATCCAAAATGCAATAGTCATATTACATAATGGCAAAAGCCAAGGAGAGGGAGAAAGATGAGCCGGTAGAAAGTGCAGCAATGCCAGGAGGAGACAAGTGTAGCCGTAAACAGTTTATAGAAACACTAGATGCAGTGACGGCAAGACGGATGGCGGAGGTCAGCAAGCATCCTTACAAGAAACCACTCCGAGGAAGCACCGATCGTGAAACTCACCGGGAACGACACTTAACCAGATGTACGGTGTGATTTCAACTCCCAGAATAAAATGAAATGGCATATGCTTCGAAAAGGAGAAGTGACATATGATTCATTTTGTGCAAGTTTCCAGCAGAAGAAAGTAGGCTGCCTGTCTTCCTGGTTGGTCAGCCCGGAGCCATCGTATCCGGAAGGGAATTTTGCAAAGGTGAAGTAGGTAATTGGCATTAAGATTCAAAACTTTGGGGGCACGGGACTTGGGTTGGGTTGGGAAACATCAGTTCCCAGGGAAGTTAGCGGGTGCCATGTTTTCGTTCACATGGACCATTCTGGGAGGTATCTCACCTGATACATCTCTTTCTGCTCCAGACAGAGGCTGCATAGAGCACACAGGCAAAATATCACTCATGAATTCCAAGCAATCAAGGCTTTATTTTCCCCCATGATCTTTTTTGTTAACAAATCACGCATCAGCTGTGCACAGAAAAGGCAGTGCCAAGATATACTTTGTGCTTACCAACCTAATCCTAGACCAACGATCATCAAGATTACCACTGGTAACACTTGGAGATGGATTAGTTCTTTGTCATTGGGGGATGTCCTGGGCATTATAGGTTGTTCAGCAGAGTCCTTGGCCTCTACCCTCTAGATGTCAGTACAATCCCTTCTTCCACACAGCCGTGGCAACCACAAATGTGTCCAGATGCTGAAAAACTCCCCTTGTTGAGAACCACTGTGTAGACAATGAGACATCTATGTATCTAGTTTACTTCTTTTCATTGACTGTTCGAAAATGGCCTTAGGCATTATGGCATGCCTTGGATGTATTAGACAACTCAAATATTTTTACAGCGTTTGTACATGCCCCCATGGAAAATATATAAGAGAGCAAGGCATTATTGTACATAGAGAATGAGATCAGTAAGCACTGCTTCTGCGGTTTATAAAAAGAGTTCGGTTGGGTAGGAATCATGGCAAAGCAGAAAACAAATGTTGGGAGACGGAGAATCTGACTTTTAAGCACAACTGATCAAGAAAATGTTTTTGAGCTTTAAGAGAGTGTCTCTAAGATGAAACTTAAAAAGTCAGTATTGAAATATATTGGATAAAGACGGAACCGTTAGGATTAGGCAAGGAATCACAGGGATAAGGGAAGGCTTCCAGAGGTCTGCATGCGGGTCTGAGGTACAAAATGCAGGCAAATTTAGGAAAAGTTTGCAAGAAGGAAATGTGAAATTCTTTAGAGGAACAAAAATAGCTTCAAGTGATTTTTAGACCCTGTAGATGGCTGGATACTGGGGGCAGAGGATCTGTGTTCCATGTAGGAAAAGAACATGTATTAATATATTAAGCAGGTATAATTTTGATGGAACTTTCATTTTTTTTAGGAGCTGATGCCATTGTGTGTATATATAATCACACATAAACATATACACACACATTGGGACATTAAAAGAGCAGACATGGGGCGCCTGGGTGGCTCAGTGGGTTAAAGCCTCTGCCTTCGACTCAGGTCATGGTCCCAGGGTCCTGGGATCGAGCCCCGCATCGGGTTCTCTGCTTAGCCTGGAGCCTGCTTCCCTTCTTCTCTCTCTGCCTGCCTCTCTGCCTACTTGTGATCTCTGTCTGTCAAATAAATAAATAAAATCTTAAAAAAAAACATATACACACACATATATTATATTACGTCTGTGTGTGTGTGTGTGTGTTTGAGACTGTCCAATAGGAAAGTAATACATTCACATAAAGAATAACCCTTTTGCAAGAAGGTATAAATGTCTTTTCTTTATGCATGTCTTATCCTCAGAAAGCAGACGTTTGCATTATAACTTGAACTGAGAATAGAAAAAATGTATCTCTAAGCAGAAAATGAAATAAACATGGAAAGTAAACACTTGTTAGGCAGATAGAGACTGAAAGGAATTCGAAAGGCATTTTCTGATTTTATAAAAACATTCGAGAATAGGTAGGAATAAATTGAAACAAAGAGTAAGGAGACAGTTGCATGGGAGTCGAAATGAAGGAAAGCTAGTTGAACATTCACTCGGAGAGGAAAGATAACTATAAACCGCGTGTTTTATAAATTGTTATTTTCTGGGGGAATATGTTTTGCAATATTCGTAATATAAAAATAGATCTTTATGTGACTCGAAACAATGGGAAAGTTATGGATTAGAAGACAAAATAAAAATGGTGCTCACAACTGACATTTAAGCATTAAAAAAAAGAAATAAAAAGGAATCTATTATTATAATTACATCCTTGACCTTTTGCTATGCAATGGAAATTATATTATACTAAGATTATAAATAACACACACCTCTGAAATTCTTGTTAACTATTATGTTCCTTGGGAACTACTTAGGACAAATATGTTCACTGGGGATGCCATCTTTCTGTTTAAAAAGTCCAATACAAATTTATGTGAAATGGTACAATGCCCAAAGCTATTTTTTTTTTTCCTGTAAGAGCCTGAATAAGCTGGTCTTTCATAGGGTTCTTTTTTCTATCCCAATTTGCCAGCCTCTCATTTTCCTCCCATCCCCTAAGCCCACTGCCCTCTACCCACGCCTTTCCAGCTCCCACTTGCCATCGAGTTCCAGAGGTCAACACCATCTATTTTAGGATTGAAGGTTTTGTTCCAATAAAAACATCTGGTTTCCATGGTGTCCTGGCTAGCTCATGCCATGTAACCAACCAGCCCAAAATGTGAGGCTTCCTAAAACACTTTGATTATCTCTCATGGGTGTGTGGGTTGACTGGGTTCAAGTGGAAGGTTCTTGCTTGAAGTGCTCTGGGTTCTAGTCTGTTAGAAGCTAGGTATCGAGTCATTTGAGGGCTTGAGGAGATGGAATGCCCGTGATGGTGCCCTCACATGGCAGGTAGTTGATGTTGACTTTCAACAGAGAGCACAAGCTAACATTATTGATGGGTGCAGGGCACACAGTGTCCCCATGTGGGAGACTCCCCATCTTGCCATGTGGTATGTGGGTTCCAAAAGAAAGCATCCCAAGGGCCAGCATTCCAAGTAGCCTAAGAAGAAATCACATGGCCTCTTATGATCCCGCTCCAGAAGGGCAAGCACATTACTTCCAGAACATTCTATCAGTGAAGAAAGCCATGGAGGCTCACCCAGGATGTAAAGCCTCCACTTCTAAGTTGGAAAAGCAGCTGAATATCTGAGTTGATTCCTGACTGTCGCATCCAGTGTATTAAGTCCATCTAATCACATGTGCTGATTCCAGAAGATAGATCATAAAGTCATGTCTTGACTCGGAAAAACAGAGTAAGGCGATCATTTAGCAATGCCGGCCAACTGCAATGGTGGCTTATGAGTTCAAGAGCTGAGTTATTCACAAAGTCATCCCTTTAAACACAGGGAACCTGAGAGTGCAGATGAGTAACATGCCCTTAAACTGCTCCAAATCACACATCCTTTGTCAAATCCTACATACGTGGTTGATCACAGATGGTACACCAAGTGTGTTCTGACATATTGTATGAACTACAAATGTCAGTGGCATCCCGGTTAGAATGTTATAGATTAATTTCTAGAGCAGTAATAAGGACATAGATGGAATTTGCATTAGGTCATGATTTTTAAAAAATGAAACAAACTGAGGGTTGTTGAAGGGGTTGGGGGTGGGAGTCATAGGGAGGATGGGGGATGGATATTGGGGAGGGTATCTGCTACGGTGAGGGCTGTGAATTGTGTAAGATTGATGAATCACAGTACCCCTGAAACAAATAATACATTTTATGTTGATTAAAAAAAAATAAATTAAAAAAAAAACACAGTCACAGTGTATACCGTATCGTACATTACACAAGTACACGAAATGTTTCATACATTCATTCCATTCATTGAGAGAGCTCTAGATTGGTTATGTTGTAGGCTCTCCTGAGATATGATAGATGGGTAGTGAAGAAGGGACACAATGGGCTCTCTTGGAGACCATAAGCCAAAACAGAATCCAGATAGACCCAAGAGACCAAAGACATGTCAAATGTAAAGTACAAATATGCAAGGTGCTTGGAGGCTTAGCCCACAAGACCTACAATATGAAGAATGAAGGAAAAATGATGTGGGAGGAGGCAAAATGGTTTAGCAAGTAACAGACAGTTTTGAGCCTGGAAAACCAGTACCCAACTCTAGAGGTGATTCAAAGACATAGATGAGTTTTGGTCATCTACTGTTTAAAAGATCATTTGGTCTTTGTAGAAGCCAATGAATTTGGTGGGGTTGGATTGGATGTCTAGAAGCCAGGAGATTGTCACTGAGGTATAAGTGAGGAGGGGTGGTTGATAATCATTGAACTGGTCACACCATAACTTTCCAATATGGTAGCTGTAACCACATATGGCTACCAAGCTCTTGAAATGTGACTTGCCCAAATTCAGTTGTGATTAAGTGTATCTGGATATCAAATATTTAGCAAAATATATGCAAAATATCCCCTTAATAGTTTGCATTACATGTTAAGTTTATAATCCTTTGGAAATATTGGGATAACCTAATGTACTATTAAAATTATTCCTCCTGGTTTCTTTTTAGTCTCTCTTATGTTGTTACTGGAAAATTTAAAGTTACACATGCAGCATATCAGACATGTTGATGGGATACTGGGACAAACTGGTGGTTCTTAGACGCCTTGGTTTTCTATGGTTTGGTTTCTATGTCTGGAAACCTAAATAACCGAATTTAACAGCTTAATGGGTGTCATACAATGTTGCCTATTTCCAGAAACATTGGTGCTAATAACTTTTTTTAAGAGATGAACGCATAAAACAGTGAGGCTTCAAAGTTACCTCCAGAACGTGTGAAGGAGAACCTTAAGTGGTGATGGACTAGTCTACAAATGAATGTAGTTCAGGAGGAAGAACTTCTGAAATTGTTCATATTCTTCAATCACTGTGACCTTGAAACTTCTGTATGAGCCTGAACTATGTGGGATGTTTTCCAATCTGCCTTCAGTACTGGCAAAATCCTTACACGATTCTCAGGTGGGAGAATGGAGAAGGAAGAGTCCCCACCCAAGGTGAGCATAAAAAGACTTGGAGGGGTGTCTTGGAGGCTCAGCTGGTTGGGAATCTGCTCGGCTCAGGTCATGATCCCAGCGTCCTAGGATTGAGCCCCATGTTGGGCTCCCTGCTCAGACAGAGTCTGTTTTTCTGTCTCCCTTTCCCTTCCCCTGCTCATGTTTTTTCTCTCTCTCCCACTCTCTCTGTCAAGTAAATAAATAAAATTAAAAAAAAAAAAAGAAGAAGAAGAAGAAGGCGGCTTAGGCTGGTGTCATGGTCCTTCAACTGTCTTCCTTTGTTTCTGTGACTGCAAGTCAGAATCAACCCAGAATTCCCATTAACCTTTAATAATTATTCACCCAAAGGCAAAGTAGTATGTTTTCTTCTTTCATTTTGTGAAGTTTCTGTTTAAATTTCAGTTCATTAACATACGGTGTTGTGTTAGTTTCACATATGTAATATAGTGACTCAACAATCCCACACATTACTCAGTGCTCATCACAAGTGTCCTCCTTCATCCCCATCACCCATTTCACCCATCCCCCATACTGCTTTCTGGATAGTGACATTTACAGTGATGCACAGTGTTTTCAACTCATCCTTCTGTTGCAGAAGATGCCTACTCACCTCATAGGATTGTGACCTGCTCTGAATTTGCAGGCACCAAGAATGTCCTATTTATTTATGGCTTAAAAAACGAGAACTTGCCTCCGGTTCAAGACTGCACCAGAGTCTGACCACCTGCCTTTTCAGACTCTACTCCAGAATCCCAGAGAAGTCATTTGACCCATTTTTGTGATGTTTGAACAATTGGACAATTGACCAGATGGACCAAGAAAATTAGAAATGTAAAGCAGCCTGTTTGCTCGACCTGGTGGACAGAAGGACACTGAAGTTAAACAAATTGTGCCCTATCCTCCCTGGTCTGCCTGCTGGGAGCATGAAGGTACAGAGCAGTGCAGGTCACAGGGAGTTTGAGGGCTCCCCCATCCCATCTCAGTATTTTCTACTGACAAACCCAATCTCATTCCTACCCCCCAAGTGTTTTGAGATGTGACTTCTGAAACCCCACCAGAGTAAGCAAGATAGCTGAGGAGTTAACTCCTGGATGGAACAGCTGAGGGCTGCGTGGTGACTTAGCAACAGGAGCTTGATGGGAGTGGCCAGAGGAGGACACTGAGGCAAGTAGATTCAAGAGAGGGCAGGTGGACAGTTAGAATGGCCAAAATCAACAAGACAGTAAACAAGTGTTGGAGAGGATGTGGAGAAAGGGGAACCCTATTACACTGTTGGTGGGAATGCAAGTTGATTCCAGCCACTTTGGAAAACAGTGTGGAGAAACTAAAGAACTTAAGAACTTAAGAAACTAAAAAATAGAGCTTCCCTATGACCCTGCAACTGCACTACTGGGTATTTACCCCAACAATACAGATGTAGTGAAAAGAAGGGCCATCTGTACCCCAATGTTTGTAACAGCAATGGCCACAGTTGCCAAACTGTGGAAAGAACCGAGATGCCCTTCAACGGAAGAATGGATAAGGAAGATGTGGTCCATATACACTATGGAGTATGATGCCTCCATCAGAAAGGATGAATCCCCAACTTTTGCATCAACATAGACGGGACTGGAAGAGATTATGCTGAGTGAAATAATTCAAGCAGAGAGAGTCAATTATCATATGATTTCACTTATTTGTGCAGCATAACAAATAACATGGAGGGCATAGGGAGATGGAGAGGAGAAGGGAGTTGGGGGAAATTGGAGGGGGACATGAACCATGAGCGACTGTGAACTCTGAGAAATAATCTGAGGGTTTTGGAGGGGAGGGGGGTGGGAGGTTGGGTGAGTCTGGTGGTGGGTATTAAGGAGTGCACGTATTGCATGGAGCACTGGGTGTGGGGCATAAACAATGAATTCTGGAACACTGAAAAAAAAATAAGACTTTTTTTTTAAAAAAGAGAGAGGGCAGGTGGAGAAAAACTGAGAGAGTGATTGGTCAGAACGTTCCATGAGGAGGGGACTGGAGTTTGAAAAACAAGAAAGTGGGTCCACAGGAGTAGTGAAAGTGAGGCTAAGGTAAGTCCTTGCAAATGGAACAAATGAGAGAACGTTGACACGGTGCCAGCTACGACCAGAGAATAGGAAGATACAAAAGATATAGGAGTTGGCGGAGGAGAGTGGTAACCATGTCCTTGAGTAGGTGCATGAAGGATGGGGTTTTCTCCATGGGATCGTCTACGGTTGAGTCTCTTTTCCTGTACACATTGCCTATTTTTATACAAGGTTGTTGATAGATCTCTTGGTGAGTGGGTGTGTGCCTGTGTGACGTAGATGCCAGACAGCGACTTATATTTTAGTCTATATTATTCCGATTTCTCTGAGAACAGCTAAGCGGGAGTGCTACCAAGCTGAATCAGTCACAGCTCTCCGTGACATGTGTTCACCTGTATAGGTTAAGTTGACTGAAGCAGTCTATTTTAAGGGATTGGCTTGTGGGATTGAGGGGGCCGACGAGGCAGACATCCGTTGGACAGGCTGGCAAACCAGAAACTCAGGCAGAAGAAGATGCTGTTGAGTTGGCTCAGAATTCCGTCTTCCTTCAGAGACGTCAGGTTTTGCCATTAAGGTCTTGGCTCATTGGACAGGGCTCACGGATGTAATGGGGGGTGACCTCACGTTGTCTTCGAGTCAAGTGATTGTAGATAATAACCACATCTACATGATGACCTACACAGTGACACCTGCATCGGTTTCACTAAGTAACTGGGCACCATGGTCTAATCAAGGTGTCGAACCCAATGGACCATCATACAGGGTTAAGAGGAAAATTCCATTATTAGAAGTGTGCTATACAACCTTGGATGTCTCTGGCAAATTACTAACCCATATGAAGAAATGAAGAAATGCTCGCTGGTTTTTACCCTGGAGTCTGCTGTGATACGTAACAGGTGTAGCACAAAAACCATAGCACACCATACCCCAAACCAAATTGGCATCTGCCCCATACTCTATACCTCCTTGGCATTGTTCCCCTATCAACCTGCAAATTTGGTAAAAAATCAACATGCCTCTACTCCTGCCTTGCGGTTAACAGAGCAACGGAAGGAATCTTGGTGTATTTGTGTGGATGGCACAAGGTCCTTCTGCTGGCCACTCACCCACTAACTCAGATCAGTGCTATTTTGAGCAATCTTCTGGTTATCTTTCAGGGCAGGTATCTCTGAAGGCCCAGTTGTTGAGGAGTCCCAGCAAAGACTCAACTTAAATAAGCCACGGGGAAGAAAAGTTCTGCACAGGGAATATCGTCAACGATACTGTGATAATGTACTGTGACCGACTGTACCTATGTTTACCGAGGTGAATACTGACTGTTGCATGGAATTGTCGAATCACTATGTTGTATGTCGAAATCTAATATAACATTGCATGTCAACTAACGTCCCACAAAATAAATAATTTTAAAAATGTCTTTAAATAAAAGCGCTTTACAAGGGGTGTCAGGCTGGCTCAGTCGGTAGACCACGGAACTCTTGATCTCAGGGCTGTGAGTTCAAAGCCCCATGTTGGGTGTGAAGATTACTTCAAACACATTTTCAAAAGACTTTCTTTTTTTTTTTTTTTAAAGCAAATTACGAAAAAATCAAGTCAAAGACATTGCTTCTTTGAAAAGCTTCTGCTAGAATTAAAAACCAAGAACTTTCTTTTTTTAATTTAAAGGTACCAAATTCTGATGAACAGAGTAGACTATGGCTCTTCTGTCTTCTCATTTGGAAATGCAACACGAAGGATTTTTTATGGTTCCAGGAGCAAACGTGGGTTGGGTCGTTTGGCCTGGGTTTCACTGTGCCTGTTTCCAGCCTGGATGGGAAGTGTCCTAAGGAGGCCTGAGCCATGCTGTAGTCCCAATGGGCTCATCCTTCCTCCCATGGCATGTGAACTGGAATGGAAAGAAAGACACCATCTTTGCCAAACAGGCCAGGCCGTGGAGAGTCTCTGGTGGGTACCGGGCATCCCTGCCCACGCTGATAAAGTCGTAATTTATGCCGTGACCACAAAGCCAGGAGAGGAAGACCACTGGTCTTTCGCCAGGGATTCCAGGCAATGTGGGCAGCTGTTTTGAAAATTTAGATCCTGAGCTCCATTTTCCTTCATTATGGGGAATTTAGAGAGAAAACCCATTTTTAGGAGATTGCGAGGCATTAAAGAACAGAGAGGACTGGAGAATCGCCAACCCATGGCATAACATGACAATTCTCAGCAAAATGTCCGTGGGCTGTTACACCTCATGTGTGCATGTCTCTCGCCCTCCAAATATATTCTAGATGCTCTCAAAGCTGATCAAAGCCTTCGTTGATTCAATCACGTTTACAACATAAAATGATTCTAAAACAAAAGTAACAAACTTGCAAAGGTGCCTTGGACTTAGAGCATCTACACCAGACCTTGCCATTATCAGCTTCTCTGTTTTTATAGTATTTTCTGAATCCAGATCCTGATCATTGCACAACAGAAAATGATTCTAAAACAAAACTGGTGGAGCTCAAAATAAGCAGATTGTGGCATAACAGTCCACTCAGCCCTAGAGGAGAGTCTTTCCATATCAGTAATAGTTCGGTCATGCTTGATGCGGCTGATGTGTCAGGTAAGAAACTAAATGTATTTTTCCCCAATGAGAATTCCCAACCCCACTCTCCTACAGATGGATATTTAAAGCCTTAAACCATCTAATCATAAAAAGAAATGTATTTAAGAAATATGCATTGAGCCAGTAGGGAAGAATGGTCATTTCCGTGGACATAGTGAAGAAAAAGAAAATTCAGGCTCAGGCTTACTACCTCAGAGGAGAAAAGTATGTCACAAACAAGTCCAGTCAAATAAAAACCAGTTCCCAGGGCTAGAGCTCAAGGAGGTCATGAGATAACAATATAACTTTGGATACTGTAAAATGGGCAAATGGTGATAGAAATGTATTTAACGGTAACATTAACAACAGTCGAAAGCTACTGTGTCTGTCACAGTTGTCGTTTTGTCATTACCGTGGAATCAAGGGTCATTCCCAGTTAAGAGGGGTCTGCAAAACCTGAGGTCTCCCAGTACCTGTTAAATTAAAGCAACAAGGAGGGATATGACGTACAACAACAGATAAGTCTTCTGCAAGTACAGATACCCATGCGACACCACTCCGAGATGCAAGAAATGCTGACTATAGTGCGTTTGTTCGGAAAATAAGGCAGGATATTGGTGCAGAGTCAAGGACATGAGAAGGTCAGCCGGGCAATAGGAAATGGATGAATTGTAACCACGTGCCTTCCGACACACAGGGTCAGCATGTAGCCTTTGGAGGCGATACAAAGATAAATTGATACAAAGATATAAATTACACGTGCGGTAGAAGTTGCAAGGACCCGCGAAAATTAGTAGGGCTACAGCAGAATGTAGCCGCCTAAGTCCCGTGATCGAATTCCCAAGACTGAATGGCCCTCACTCTTGCGCTCTCTCATCGTCCTTGGAAATAGTCACAGTTGAGGGAACGGAGACGGGTGTAGACAGCTTTGCCTACGATCACCTACGTCTCGGCTCAACACTTCTTGTCACACCGGGCAGTGGTCGCCAGCATTCACGGATTGATCAACCACGGAAAGCCACAGAAGTAAGGACTACATGTTTGCGGGGGAAAAAAGATGGGCATAAAGTTAGAAAACAATGCACTCTGCCCTCCTTTCGGATTGCTACAATGTTGAACGTGACAAAATGTATCCTGATGTGTTTTAGTCCTGCGGGTGTTCGTTCGTGTATCTAAGAGACAAGAAGATAGAAAACTATTTTGCGCCAAGAAGAACCGTCGCTTGGCAATCCTGTTACCGGCATGTCTTGCTGGTATTGTGTGTTAAGACGTAAGAAAAGCGAGTCTGTGTGTGTGTGCGTGTGTGTGTATGTGTGTACACACGTGCACAAAAGGAAAAGGAAGAAAGGTGCACAGGGACAGAGAAAGACAGAGAAATAGCAAAGAAGAACGAGATGTCAATCTTTCAGATGGGACCCCTCAAAACTCTTTTCCAACCATGCCCAAGCATCCCTCTCGAACCCTGTTTTTTGAGCAACTGCCAGTTGCTGGTAAAAATCCGATGCTGTGTAGAACCACCTGCATCTTTGTGTGTCAATAAATAAAATATTAATTTCATCCTTGTGACATCCCCTATTTGGAACGGGCCCTGCTTCCATGTGTCGCTTCTGTCTTGGCACCGTTAGCCTTGTAATTCTGGGCAGAAGGCTCAGGGAAGAGGAGCCCCAGATTGAGGGCTGATGAGGTTTTCGCACAAGGACTGGCGCTTCCATTTAACCCATGTGATGTGCAGTGACTGCCTTGGCACTGACACGGTCGGTGCACGTGAAAGCCTTGTTTCCTTGTGAGGATGATTTGTGGAGAATCTGAAATATGGATTCCAACAGCCGTAATGTCACATCCCCTCATGTCCCCTAGGACAGCCGCTGGTTAGAGCTGCCGGCCTTCTGGATCTCGTGAGTCGACCAAACACCGCAAGACATACGTGAAGGAAAACCACATGTCCTGAAAAGCTTACAGGAGTTTGTGAATTTAACTAGAGAGCTGGAATCATTACCTGAAATCCTAACAAAACTGAAATGTGCATGAGTCGCCCATTACGTCCAAAACCCAAACCCTGTCAACAACAATGACCAAGAGCCCTTGGCCGACCTGTGCTGTATATAGCTTTCCATATAGTCTCAGGTATGTCTTAGCTTTGCTTAAATAGGACACCAACTTAATTCTGCCCTTATAATGTTTCCAAAAGCAACAAAGACCAACATTTTCCCTATGATAGAGAGAAACAAAACGCTGGTTCTTTTTTTAAAAAATATGTTTAAGTGAGTTCCTTTTAAAATGGCATAGTCCTGGGTTTTTAGTACCATTGAACAATGAGAACCATTTTTATACATGTATGATAATACCCCTTTTTGCCTTTTCCCACACATGGAAAAGTCTCTGTCTACCCAAATTGGTAGACTACAGGGGATGGGCATGTGTAATGTTATTAAATGATGTTTGCTGAGAAATCCACTCAAACAGGGTCTGAGAGGGCAGGGAATACTGAAGGGAAAAAGCTAAACTTTTCTACAAAAAAAGGAGAATCCATGCATTTAACACAGGGAATAGTGATTCTTGGATCTCTTAGAGACTTCAGGACAAAACAGAAGAGTAGAATATTAAATTGTCAGAGTCAGATTAAATAGGCATTATTTTCCCCCAGATAGATAATGTCATTATCTATCATCTATCTATCTATCTATCTTCTATCTATCTAAACATCCATCCACCCATCATCCATTCATCCCTGTATTTATCTATTCTACCTATCATCTATTATCTATCTATCCATCCATCCATCTACCCATCCATCTATGCATCTGTCTACACAGCTGTCCATCCACCTATCCCTCTGTACATTCATCTATCTAAACATCCATCCATAGCACATACCCTCCCCAATGTCCATAACCCCACCCCCCCTCTCCCAACCCCCCTCCCCCCATCAACCCTCAGTTTGTTTTGTGAGATTAAGAGTCGAGGTGGACTCGTTTTTATCCTACTAGGGCTACTAATTAATCTGCTGAATGGAAAATTCAACGTGTGTTATTTGCCAAAGCCTCATCTTAGAGAGTCAAGCTTGTCCGTGTTGAAACAAGACGTGTACAAGATTTGTGAATAAGCCACTGTGTGTTAACTTTTGTTTAAGATGAACTTCTTTACACATCGTATTAAAAACGCGCCCATATGCGGCATTGGTATTCTATATAAGATCTGACCTAAGCTAGTGTGTACAATTAGGGAATTGTTTGAGAAAACTCATGAAGTAGGCTTCTCTCTGTCGTTATCGGCTGAAATAAATTCATTTTATCCTAATATAATAGAGGTACAGATTTTATAAACAGAGCGATTCGGAATTGGCCAGCAATGAGAAGCACAATGATAATTCACACAATTTTTATGACATCCAGAAGGCCATACACAGAGCTACTCGAAGTGTGTCCATGGACCCACAAAGACCACATCATGTAGAAACCAGTTAGCTATATGAAACCTCTGGCCCTCTCCCGTCCCCTGGAGTCATTGAATCTAAATTTTGGAGGGTGGGCTCTGGAGTCTGCATTTCAGCAAGCCTTTTAGGGGATTCTGATAAATGCTAAAGCACGAGAAACATTCTGCGAGACTAGAACAGAAATAACTATCACCCAAAATGACCAACTTGGATACACATATTAAGAAGACACTTGACAAATGAACCAACAAACTATGGTTCCATGAGCTAGATAAAATGTGCAAGGAAGTCTTCAGACTTGTGTATAAGTAGGACTCATATTCTGGGTCATTGGGGGAAGCCTGATGATCCCTCTTCCACGTAACATCTGAATCTGGTATCGTATGGGGTCAATGGGAATGAGCTGTGGGCTAACCACTTGGCACTCACACTTCTTAGTCTTAACCTTAACGAGAAAGTTCATTTATCAGTGAGCCACTCCAAGTCTTATACCGATGGTCTAACTATAGAAAACTTTCTTCTAAAGACAAGAAACGAAGGTACACAAGCTCGTTTCCGTTCAACAATGTATCCAGATGCCCTCACCAGCTCTGTAAGAAACACAACCAAAAATAACAACAAAAAAGTATAAGGGAGAAGGAGGCTGGGAACGAGCTGGTTTAGTACTAGTGAATCATATTCTCTAGGACCTATGAAACCCAACAGAGTTTTAAAAATTATTCAGACCAATGACAATGTGTAATAAGGTCCCTACAGTGAGTATCAACATACAAGAGCCAATATTATTTCAATGTATCAGCAACAGTTTCTGAAAAGTTTTTTTTTTTTTTTTGTTTTTTAAAGATGCCATTTCACAATGCGTGGAAATCTGCAAGAAAACTATACATCTATATGTAGAAATAGAAAACCACTTGTTAAAATCATTTGTCAAAAAATTCTACCACTCTATTGTGCCCAAATTTCAGACTCATAGGATCGTACACCTAAGAGATGTGTATTTTCTACATAGAGTTTATCTTTAGCAATAAATGTTTACCGTCGCCAGCTTAAAAAACCAACATAAAATGTACTTGATTGCTGGTCCAGCAGAGATAAAGACCAATGGAAACTCATAGACCATTCCTGGGAGGATAAAAGCCCAATCATTCAAAAGGTTTGTGACCTTCACAAGGGTATGTAATTATACACATAAAATATGGTACAGTGGATTGATCGATCAGTTAAGACATTTCTGCTTTTACAAGAGATCTGTGGAAGGCGTTCATGGCTGCACCATTTATGAAAGGTCAACCCAGAGTAAATTTTCAGTTTCCAGGAAAAAAAAAAAAAAGTACATACCAATCAATTTAAAAAAGATAAAAAACAGACCACACCTAGTTATTAGGGCCATGCTAGGAAACTAACATTTCCTAAAAGAAGAAAATGAAAAACGAGATTGAGAAAGGTTAGTATCCTTAGGGTAGGACCAACGGGATATAGTCTAGGAGGGGAAAAAGGATTCAAAGCCTTCACTGCTTCTTAATCTCATGCCAGATGTATATAGAAATATGTTTGTTCATTATTCATGTTCATGTATGAAGCATTCCCTAATAATGGGAGGGAAAAGAAAGAATGCAATTGTCTTAAAAAGCTACACCATAATTGTAGAAAATAGCTAGAGATATACCCTATTAATAAATCCTTTTTTTGTGTGTTTCAGATCAAAGCCACCAGTTCGATATCCAGTATAAACACCAGCCTTGAACTTTCTAATCCAAAGAAACCAATGGGTTTATGTATATGGTGTAGTTGCCGGCAAACATGAAAAGAATTGTTTATCAGGAATGAAGAAAATGCTATGTCTTCTCATTCTTCCCTGTCTCATGCCAAATGCCATTTCTCAGTAACTAGGACAAAACAAACAAACAAACAAAAAACTCTGAATAATTAAGCCTCAATGAGTATGTAGAAAGGCTTTATTTAAATGCTTTTTAAAACTTATGTCCAACCATTCTCAGTTGCCAAGTCTGGAAAATTTATTACTTATTATACATTTTACAGGCGGTTTCCAGACATAGGCAAACACCTGGGATGCGTTTTGCAAGAAAGGTCCTGGGCAATACTGCCCGGGGATTCTGACCTGTTTGATGGCTACTAGAATTGGTGGAGAGGAATTACCCATATTGCAAGTATAGCTAGGAGAAATGATACAGCATCCAAGGGGGCTCCCCATTGTATGCAGACCTATCTTAACACAAGCACACATGTACTATGAGTTTTCCACAAAGAAGCAAAACTTATCATCTCAGGGAGAAAACAGACTTTCATAGCGTTCTTCCTTAAATCGTGGATGGCAGAGGGTAAACCCCAACAGAAGAAGAGACTGCAAATCTACTCTAGCAGATCACTGGGTTTGATGAGTTACGGTTGAGACATCTAGTAGTAGAAAATCCCCAATTTTCAGATGCCCAAGAAGTATCTATCACAACGGCTAGGGTATGTTTGATTTGGAAGGCTTATCTTTTAATTCTTTTGATAAAATGCTCCCAGTTTCTCCTCAGATTACAAGTTAAACTGAGTAAGAACCACACTATACTACACACACATGGGTACGCACACCACGACACACGTAGTGAGGTGGGTGTTTGTATGAATGGAGAAGTAGCTAAGTTTCCCGTGTTGGTGACCAAAGTGGAAACTGCATTATGCATAAATGAGAAGTAGAGGAAGTTGGCTCCAGAAATAGCCATGTTAACCAAAGTCTCCATGTGTGTCCCGTGGAAACCTTGCAGAAACAGGTGGGGAGGAGTTAGGACTTCCACACGGAGTGAATCTTGGATCTGAGTCTGAGGTACCTCCAAAGCACTACAAGAATGTCCATGCCATGTGGCCAGGCCTCTGGGTCTCTACGGTTCATGGATGTCTCTAGGTGGCTAGCTGGTCCCTGGTGTACCACAGGCACCCCATAAGTATTTGTTGAGTAAGCAGGTTTTTAGGGACTCAGAACCCCACTATGATCTTTGAATCTCACCATGATGTAATTGGCAATACCACAGATCAAGCCACGTGCATGTCCCCTTGTGGTCTATACAGACAGAAGTCAATAAGAACCTTCCACACCTGGTTCTCGAGGGGCTAAACCTTTCTCCAAAATGACCCGAGCGAGTTTGCCCACCTCTATGGGTGTACATAGGGCTGCAGGGCTGCAAATCCCACAACCGCCCTCCAGGACTGAGACCCTTATTTGCCCATGTTGGCCTTGGAGACAAGTGTGGGGTTTTTGTTTGGTGCTGGGCTGGGTTGGGTCAGAGTTCACATTCAAGGGTGGGTTTGGGTTATGATTCAGGTGAGGAACACGTTTTGAGTACAGATTTGGATTCCTGTCCAGGTTGAGGGTTCATGATTAGGAGTCAAGGGGTGAAAGGGTTTGAGTATGGGTTCAGGTTCTGGTAGATTTCTGATTGGATATTGAGTTAGGGCTGAAGGTCAATGTGAGGGTCAAGGGGTCGTATCCATGTTATTAGGGCAGAGGTCAAAGGTCAGGGCTAGGATCAAAGACCATGGGTCAGAGGCTATCATTAAGGTCTTGGTTTAGAGTTAACCCCAATCAGGGGTTAATAGGGGTTTTGGTCAAATGTCAAGAGTGAGGGGTAAAGATGGGTGTTTGGTTTTGGTTTTGGTTTGGGCTCAGCTTTCACTCATGCTCAGATTTGGTTCAGTTGGGTTTCAACCCTAGCTTCCCATTGGGGTTTTGGTTCGAGTTTGGGTTCAGGTCCACCTTGACTGTTTGAGATCACGGGTGGACTCAATGGTGAAGAATCAATGAGTCAGGGGTGCCTGGGGGGCTCAGATGGTGAATTATCTGCCTTCAGCTTGGGTTAGGATCTCAGGGGACTGGGATCGAGCTCCATGTCAGACTCCTTGCTCTGCGGGGAGCCTGCTTCTCCTTCTACCCCCACCTCTGCTTGTGCTCTCTGTGACAAATAAATAAATAAGTAAATAAATCTTAAAAAAAAAAAAAATCAAGGGCTCAAACACCAGAACTTTGTTCCAAGTTTTCATCTGCTGGTTACGGTTGGTGTTAGGTTCTGGCTTCAGATTTGGCTGCTGGTTCAGGTTTAGCATCAATGCTCTGATCAGAGGTCAAGAGTCCAAGGTCAAGTTTCCTATGGCAGAAGTTGGCATGGAAGGGTCAGAGATACATAGAGACATACGTAGACACACATGCATGTGTATATACTTGCCTAGTCATTCAGTCATATTTTTACAACACACAACAATAATAAATGGCCACGTCTTTACCCAAGGACATCACTCACGTGTTCCCAGGATTTCTACTAACAGAAATAGGTCAAACGTCAATGTAAAGAGAACATTTGTCAATGCATGTTCCATCTCCTGGCATCAGGATTGATGTGAAAATACATAGAAAGGTACTGATGAGTGCCTCTCAAATCCTTTGTGAAAGATTGTCTCTTATGCCCTTAATTATTTCCAACTGGTGGGATGCTTCCAAACGTCGGAACTCCTCAGAAAATTCTATTGCACAACCACAAGTTTTTCACGACATGAATGGTAAGGCTTGGTTTCATGTTGTTCAGCCCACGGATGCAGAGAGGAATGGATGAGGACAGAGGCATAGTGAAGGTTTGGCCACGGAGGCAAGTGGGAAATGCACAGACAGAAGACGGGTCCTTCAAGATTTACTGGAACACAGATATGGAAGGAGAGAGAAAGGCAAGAGTCATGCAGGTCCGGGATTTGCAGAATTGGGTAGAAATTTGGAAACCGCTGCACACAGAGAAAAGGAGAGTGCAGAAATAGTTCATGTAAATATGTAAATATTGAAATTGGGGTGTGCCAAAATACTTAAAAGAGGTATATTGTGCAAAAAATTCTGACCACTCAGATGGGGTGCACACACACAGACACACATTCTGTCGTTCCCAGTAGGCTAGTCCGAGATCGGGATCAGGGTGCTATCTGAGCTACAAGGAGGTCAGGAAATCCATATTCCATCCAGCAAGTTGGCAGAATTACTGTGTTTATAGACCATCCATTCCCTGATATCTTTTGTGCTCTACAATCAAAATAATTTACTTGTTTAATAACCTTTCCCCTCCTGTGCCTAATTATTGTATGGTTGATCTCTTTCCACATTCCTGTCTCATAATAAAAGCATGCAGGGATTATGAAGCTTTTCCCTTCTGCATTTTTCTAATTATGATCTTCAATCATAGTGATGTAAGAGGTAAAGATCCCCTGTGGTGCTCTCAGTTTTCAGTGATGTTCTGAAATTAAACTAACACGAGAAGAGAGAGGTGGCGGGGGGGGGGGAAGGTCAGGGAGAAACACCTAAAATAATTTGGTTTACTTAGCAACACTAACCAAACGGGACATGAAGTACCAATGAGCTCTCTATTTTTAAGCACCTGGCGGGTCTTTCTGCTTCGATGTTGACTTTTCTAAGTCTTCTCTGGAAATCTGTATTTCCTGCCCCGGTAAGAGAGTCTTGAAACACTCACGGAAACCCAAGCTCACTTGAGAACAGGCAGCCACACGCAGAAAAATGCAAACTGTCATCTCATCACTTTTCCGACCTGAGCTCAGCCATCTGGAAGGCTGCTGAGATCAGACCGCTGCAGGGTCAGGAATCCACCCAAATATGTTCTTTCTCATACGTGTCTTCTACTAAGAGCTGTATTGCATTTAGAAAGAAACAACCCTCATTTCTAATAGTCATTTATGGAAATAAGGCCATATTTTTCATCATCATAACTTCATTTTCAATTTCTTCTACTCTCTTAGACCAGCCGTGGGTTTAAAAGTCACTTTTCTATCTTAGAAACACATTTTTATTAAAATATCTAATTTAGTCTAATTTTTCATTGAACTGCAATGGATAGAGAATTTTTGAGGGCTAACTAGATGCATAGAACCCTCCCTTAAATTTCATCTTCGATATGCTGTGTTAGAAGAAGAAGAACTTAATTACCTTTGGCAAAATGGTTTAATAAATGGAGGGAAATAGTAGAATCATATCCTTGTGAAGATAATGTGTGAAAAAGGGTCATATTAAATTTAATATATTAAAAGAAATATATAACACAGTGACACTGCTTGAAATTTAACTCTCATGGGTTGCAAAATCACTTTGAGTAAAATAGCTATGTATTGATATGTACAGAAGACGTATAGAAGACGAAGGGAGTATAGAAGATGTATAGATACATATAGAATACGTATAGAAGACAATGAGAGTGAAGACTCTGAATTTCAGTGAACAAACACGAAATATGAACAGTTTAGAATATCCAGAAGAGGGGCGCCTGGGTGGCTCGGTGGGTTAAAGCCTCTGCCTTCGGCTTGGGTCATGATCCCAGGGTCCTGGGATCGAGCCCCGCATTGGGCTCTCTGCTCAGCGGGGAGCCTGCTTCCCCCTCTCTCTCTGCCTGCCTCTCTGCCTACTTGTGATCTCTGTCTGTCAAATAAATAAAATCTTAAAAAAAAAAAAAAAAGAATATCCAGAAGACAGCATTAGGACCAAAGTCTTTGTAACTTTCTTGCTAAGAACATTAAGACTTCCAAAGCACAGGACGATCTCCCAAGGTCTTCCCTTGTTCTTTGATGTGATTGAAAACTCATTGAAAATGCAAAGATTGCCAAGTGGCTGATGGATGAAAATGTATCTATATCTTTTGAGTCACTGCTGGAAAGCGATGAAGGGGAAAAGAAAATTAACCTGTGATGATTCACAGGAACAGAAGAAACAAGATGGGAATTCAAGGGGACTCGTACTAAGTCCCTTTTAAGAGGATACAAAAATCACACCTTAAGTAGAAATATTAGAATAGCAATTGCTATATCGCAAGAGTCCGTTGATTTCAGGGTGTGGAATTTTGAGAAAAAGGAAATGCTAAGTGGATGACAAAGTTAAGGGATGGAAGGATTTTGGCATTCTGAGTTGATTAAATAAAAAAGCACAAATAATTTATGTGGTGGCCAGCTCTACCGGCAAACTCGATTGTCCCCCAACTACACATGGTACCACCTTAAGATTATTACTTAGAATGGAGGCAAGGTAAGGAACTAATGACATCTGTTTCTCAATTTGGCTTTTTCCCTCCACTGTGGGAGCCTACTGGTTGAGTTTAATCTAGCCTATTTTAAGCCAGTTGTCAAAGAGACTTCAACTAATGTCAACATTTGATTAATTGGGGAAGGTAGTAAGCAGAATTCTAAAGATGTCCCTCCAAGACTCTTCTCGCCCTGGTTACTGAATCAACTGTGAATCTACGTTGTCTTGGGAAGGGAGTTCGTGAAGGTAATCAACGGTCCTAGCCAGCAGACCTGAAGATGAGCAGACCATCCTGGAATGAAGTCCCATGACCCTTAAAAGCAAACAATGGAGACAAGACAATCAGAGGGATGCCACAGAAAGTAGAAAAGGACCAACAACGCAGAAGAGAAGTGAGGATAACTGAAAGGAGTTGAAGCTGTCATTGTGCTTTTGAAGACAGAGGAAGGGGATAGGAGATGAGCGATGCTAAGGTCCTCAGGAAGCTGAGGACAACCCAGAGCCAAGAGCCACCAAGGAAATGGGAACCTTAACCACATGGCATGGAATTCAGCCAACAAAGCAAATGTTGCTGGGAGTGGATTCATCCCTAGTATCTCGAGGAAGGAAGAGAGTTTGCCCTGTACACTGATTTCAGCTGTGTAAGACTTGGGTGGAGAAACCATCCTAGAGATAGAGATTTCTGATCTATAGGAGAATGAGAAGATACATTTGTGTTGTTTTAAGCCATGGAGTGTGGGGTTCTTTGTTCCATCAGCCATTGGAGACAAATTCCGGGAAAAGCAGGCAATGCTGATCCCATACATGAAGCTGAAGACGCCAAGTCTGGGATTTGGAGAAATAATTACTGAAAAGGCTCCTGAACAGATCTCCCGGGAGTGTGAGAGTCTCTGAACCCACTGGCGGCTGAATTCTCCTCCCAAGTTAAAGAGAGCGTTTAAACGTATCGAGTGACCACTCCTTGCTAAGTCACTCTTCCTTCCCACCCTGAAGAAGTATGAAAAGCATGCATACTGGGAGATGGCATCATGGTTTAGGGGTTGAACTGTCTCATCACTGAATGCCTAACTAGTGATCTATCTATCTACTGGGACTGACAAAGGCCAGGAAGACTTGAGAGGAAAATGCAACTGGGGCACCATGTCTGACCTTCACAGTTACAAAGGGCTGATTGCATATCTTCTTTATGAGATGGAGGTGACCCAGAGGTTCAATGAGGAAGTCTCCTCTTTGGGGGCACCCCTCCCAACCATGCCAATCCCCATCTTGAGTGAACAAGGGTAACCCAGACAAAATTTCGGTTTTGTTATGATACAAAGAGTCGCCGTCAGTCCAACGCAGGCAACGTCTTCCCTAACGAGGGCAGAGTCGGGATCTGAAACCCTTGAGATGAGTGTATATTCACCAAGGAGCAGGGAAGCTGCTTTATATTCTCATTCTGCAGAGGTCTTCTTCTGGCGCCCTTGTCCCCACCAATCCCGAGAACCACCCACTGGGACCCTAAGCTGTCCTTCATAGTCAGTTCCCTTCGAGACAGAAGTGAATAAAGCCAAGGATTTCACACCAGTCAGGAAGATACCTCCTATATCAGGGGCTCACTCCAGCCTTGGAAACTCCTCTGGTCTGAAAGAAGAAACCAGGCAGAGGAGAAACACCATTAAAGATTTACTGGGCGTTCTCATAGAATAATAGTAAGTAGCATGGGAAGAACAATCAGTATGAACTCAGAGGATAGATTTCAGATCCCCAGTTTTGTTGATTATCTGCTTGGAAATCCTGGCAGGTTACAAAACCCTTCTTTCATCGCATAAAACACGGGGGTAATAATAATACCTTCATCATGAAGGTATTGTTCTCGTGGAGAACATGAGAAGAAAAGCAGACGGAACCCTTTGGGAAGCGTATTTGTGAAAAGGATACAAAAAAATAGCAGTAATAATAGTGGAAAAGGATGAAAGCATATTCCAAGAGCTACCAGGCATCTTGTCTCAACCATCCAAAATGCAATAGTCATATTACATAATGGCAAAAGCCAAGGAGAGGGAGAAAGATGAGCCGGTAGAAAGTGCAGCAATGCCAGGAGGAGACAAGTGTAGCCGTAAACAGTTTATAGAAACACTAGATGCAGTGACGGCAAGACGGATGGCGGAGGTCAGCAAGCATCCTTACAAGAAACCACTCCGAGGAAGCACCGATCGTGAAACTCACCGGGAACGACACTTAACCAGATGTACGGTGTGATTTCAACTCCCAGAATAAAATGAAATGGCATATGCTTCGAAAAGGAGAAGTGACATATGATTCATTTTGTGCAAGTTTCCAGCAGAAGAAAGTAGGCTGCCTGTCTTCCTGGTTGGTCAGCCCGGAGCCATCGTATCCGGAAGGGAATTTTGCAAAGGTGAAGTAGGTAATTGGCATTAAGATTCAAAACTTTGGGGGCACGGGACTTGGGTTGGGTTGGGAAACATCAGTTCCCAGGGAAGTTAGCGGGTGCCATGTTTTCGTTCACATGGACCATTCTGGGAGGTATCTCACCTGATACATCTCTTTCTGCTCCAGACAGAGGCTGCATAGAGCACACAGGCAAAATATCACTCATGAATTCCAAGCAATCAAGGCTTTATTTTCCCCCATGATCTTTTTTGTTAACAAATCACGCATCAGCTGTGCACAGAAAAGGCAGTGCCAAGATATACTTTGTGCTTACCAACCTAATCCTAGACCAACGATCATCAAGATTACCACTGGTAACACTTGGAGATGGATTAGTTCTTTGTCATTGGGGGATGTCCTGGGCATTATAGGTTGTTCAGCAGAGTCCTTGGCCTCTACCCTCTAGATGTCAGTACAATCCCTTCTTCCACACAGCCGTGGCAACCACAAATGTGTCCAGATGCTGAAAAACTCCCCTTGTTGAGAACCACTGTGTAGACAATGAGACATCTATGTATCTAGTTTACTTCTTTTCATTGACTGTTCGAAAATGGCCTTAGGCATTATGGCATGCCTTGGATGTATTAGACAACTCAAATATTTTTACAGCGTTTGTACATGCCCCCATGGAAAATATATAAGAGAGCAAGGCATTATTGTACATAGAGAATGAGATCAGTAAGCACTGCTTCTGCGGTTTATAAAAAGAGTTCGGTTGGGTAGGAATCATGGCAAAGCAGAAAACAAATGTTGGGAGACGGAGAATCTGACTTTTAAGCACAACTGATCAAGAAAATGTTTTTGAGCTTTAAGAGAGTGTCTCTAAGATGAAACTTAAAAAGTCAGTATTGAAATATATTGGATAAAGACGGAACCGTTAGGATTAGGCAAGGAATCACAGGGATAAGGGAAGGCTTCCAGAGGTCTGCATGCGGGTCTGAGGTACAAAATGCAGGCAAATTTAGGAAAAGTTTGCAAGAAGGAAATGTGAAATTCTTTAGAGGAACAAAAATAGCTTCAAGTGATTTTTAGACCCTGTAGATGGCTGGATACTGGGGGCAGAGGATCTGTGTTCCATGTAGGAAAAGAACATGTATTAATATATTAAGCAGGTATAATTTTGATGGAACTTTCATTTTTTTTAGGAGCTGATGCCATTGTGTGTATATATAATCACACATAAACATATACACACACATTGGGACATTAAAAGAGCAGACATGGGGCGCCTGGGTGGCTCAGTGGGTTAAAGCCTCTGCCTTCGACTCAGGTCATGGTCCCAGGGTCCTGGGATCGAGCCCCGCATCGGGTTCTCTGCTTAGCCTGGAGCCTGCTTCCCTTCTTCTCTCTCTGCCTGCCTCTCTGCCTACTTGTGATCTCTGTCTGTCAAATAAATAAATAAAATCTTAAAAAAAAACATATACACACACATATATTATATTACGTCTGTGTGTGTGTGTGTGTGTTTGAGACTGTCCAATAGGAAAGTAATACATTCACATAAAGAATAACCCTTTTGCAAGAAGGTATAAATGTCTTTTCTTTATGCATGTCTTATCCTCAGAAAGCAGACGTTTGCATTATAACTTGAACTGAGAATAGAAAAAATGTATCTCTAAGCAGAAAATGAAATAAACATGGAAAGTAAACACTTGTTAGGCAGATAGAGACTGAAAGGAATTCGAAAGGCATTTTCTGATTTTATAAAAACATTCGAGAATAGGTAGGAATAAATTGAAACAAAGAGTAAGGAGACAGTTGCATGGGAGTCGAAATGAAGGAAAGCTAGTTGAACATTCACTCGGAGAGGAAAGATAACTATAAACCGCGTGTTTTATAAATTGTTATTTTCTGGGGGAATATGTTTTGCAATATTCGTAATATAAAAATAGATCTTTATGTGACTCGAAACAATGGGAAAGTTATGGATTAGAAGACAAAATAAAAATGGTGCTCACAACTGACATTTAAGCATTAAAAAAAAGAAATAAAAAGGAATCTATTATTATAATTACATCCTTGACCTTTTGCTATGCAATGGAAATTATATTATACTAAGATTATAAATAACACACACCTCTGAAATTCTTGTTAACTATTATGTTCCTTGGGAACTACTTAGGACAAATATGTTCACTGGGGATGCCATCTTTCTGTTTAAAAAGTCCAATACAAATTTATGTGAAATGGTACAATGCCCAAAGCTATTTTTTTTTTTCCTGTAAGAGCCTGAATAAGCTGGTCTTTCATAGGGTTCTTTTTTCTATCCCAATTTGCCAGCCTCTCATTTTCCTCCCATCCCCTAAGCCCACTGCCCTCTACCCACGCCTTTCCAGCTCCCACTTGCCATCGAGTTCCAGAGGTCAACACCATCTATTTTAGGATTGAAGGTTTTGTTCCAATAAAAACATCTGGTTTCCATGGTGTCCTGGCTAGCTCATGCCATGTAACCAACCAGCCCAAAATGTGAGGCTTCCTAAAACACTTTGATTATCTCTCATGGGTGTGTGGGTTGACTGGGTTCAAGTGGAAGGTTCTTGCTTGAAGTGCTCTGGGTTCTAGTCTGTTAGAAGCTAGGTATCGAGTCATTTGAGGGCTTGAGGAGATGGAATGCCCGTGATGGTGCCCTCACATGGCAGGTAGTTGATGTTGACTTTCAACAGAGAGCACAAGCTAACATTATTGATGGGTGCAGGGCACACAGTGTCCCCATGTGGGAGACTCCCCATCTTGCCATGTGGTATGTGGGTTCCAAAAGAAAGCATCCCAAGGGCCAGCATTCCAAGTAGCCTAAGAAGAAATCACATGGCCTCTTATGATCCCGCTCCAGAAGGGCAAGCACATTACTTCCAGAACATTCTATCAGTGAAGAAAGCCATGGAGGCTCACCCAGGATGTAAAGCCTCCACTTCTAAGTTGGAAAAGCAGCTGAATATCTGAGTTGATTCCTGACTGTCGCATCCAGTGTATTAAGTCCATCTAATCACATGTGCTGATTCCAGAAGATAGATCATAAAGTCATGTCTTGACTCGGAAAAACAGAGTAAGGCGATCATTTAGCAATGCCGGCCAACTGCAATGGTGGCTTATGAGTTCAAGAGCTGAGTTATTCACAAAGTCATCCCTTTAAACACAGGGAACCTGAGAGTGCAGATGAGTAACATGCCCTTAAACTGCTCCAAATCACACATCCTTTGTCAAATCCTACATACGTGGTTGATCACAGATGGTACACCAAGTGTGTTCTGACATATTGTATGAACTACAAATGTCAGTGGCATCCCGGTTAGAATGTTATAGATTAATTTCTAGAGCAGTAATAAGGACATAGATGGAATTTGCATTAGGTCATGATTTTTAAAAAATGAAACAAACTGAGGGTTGTTGAAGGGGTTGGGGGTGGGAGTCATAGGGAGGATGGGGGATGGATATTGGGGAGGGTATCTGCTACGGTGAGGGCTGTGAATTGTGTAAGATTGATGAATCACAGTACCCCTGAAACAAATAATACATTTTATGTTGATTAAAAAAAAATAAATTAAAAAAAAAACACAGTCACAGTGTATACCGTATCGTACATTACACAAGTACACGAAATGTTTCATACATTCATTCCATTCATTGAGAGAGCTCTAGATTGGTTATGTTGTAGGCTCTCCTGAGATATGATAGATGGGTAGTGAAGAAGGGACACAATGGGCTCTCTTGGAGACCATAAGCCAAAACAGAATCCAGATAGACCCAAGAGACCAAAGACATGTCAAATGTAAAGTACAAATATGCAAGGTGCTTGGAGGCTTAGCCCACAAGACCTACAATATGAAGAATGAAGGAAAAATGATGTGGGAGGAGGCAAAATGGTTTAGCAAGTAACAGACAGTTTTGAGCCTGGAAAACCAGTACCCAACTCTAGAGGTGATTCAAAGACATAGATGAGTTTTGGTCATCTACTGTTTAAAAGATCATTTGGTCTTTGTAGAAGCCAATGAATTTGGTGGGGTTGGATTGGATGTCTAGAAGCCAGGAGATTGTCACTGAGGTATAAGTGAGGAGGGGTGGTTGATAATCATTGAACTGGTCACACCATAACTTTCCAATATGGTAGCTGTAACCACATATGGCTACCAAGCTCTTGAAATGTGACTTGCCCAAATTCAGTTGTGATTAAGTGTATCTGGATATCAAATATTTAGCAAAATATATGCAAAATATCCCCTTAATAGTTTGCATTACATGTTAAGTTTATAATCCTTTGGAAATATTGGGATAACCTAATGTACTATTAAAATTATTCCTCCTGGTTTCTTTTTAGTCTCTCTTATGTTGTTACTGGAAAATTTAAAGTTACACATGCAGCATATCAGACATGTTGATGGGATACTGGGACAAACTGGTGGTTCTTAGACGCCTTGGTTTTCTATGGTTTGGTTTCTATGTCTGGAAACCTAAATAACCGAATTTAACAGCTTAATGGGTGTCATACAATGTTGCCTATTTCCAGAAACATTGGTGCTAATAACTTTTTTTAAGAGATGAACGCATAAAACAGTGAGGCTTCAAAGTTACCTCCAGAACGTGTGAAGGAGAACCTTAAGTGGTGATGGACTAGTCTACAAATGAATGTAGTTCAGGAGGAAGAACTTCTGAAATTGTTCATATTCTTCAATCACTGTGACCTTGAAACTTCTGTATGAGCCTGAACTATGTGGGATGTTTTCCAATCTGCCTTCAGTACTGGCAAAATCCTTACACGATTCTCAGGTGGGAGAATGGAGAAGGAAGAGTCCCCACCCAAGGTGAGCATAAAAAGACTTGGAGGGGTGTCTTGGAGGCTCAGCTGGTTGGGAATCTGCTCGGCTCAGGTCATGATCCCAGCGTCCTAGGATTGAGCCCCATGTTGGGCTCCCTGCTCAGACAGAGTCTGTTTTTCTGTCTCCCTTTCCCTTCCCCTGCTCATGTTTTTTCTCTCTCTCCCACTCTCTCTGTCAAGTAAATAAATAAAATTAAAAAAAAAAAAAGAAGAAGAAGAAGAAGGCGGCTTAGGCTGGTGTCATGGTCCTTCAACTGTCTTCCTTTGTTTCTGTGACTGCAAGTCAGAATCAACCCAGAATTCCCATTAACCTTTAATAATTATTCACCCAAAGGCAAAGTAGTATGTTTTCTTCTTTCATTTTGTGAAGTTTCTGTTTAAATTTCAGTTCATTAACATACGGTGTTGTGTTAGTTTCACATATGTAATATAGTGACTCAACAATCCCACACATTACTCAGTGCTCATCACAAGTGTCCTCCTTCATCCCCATCACCCATTTCACCCATCCCCCATACTGCTTTCTGGATAGTGACATTTACAGTGATGCACAGTGTTTTCAACTCATCCTTCTGTTGCAGAAGATGCCTACTCACCTCATAGGATTGTGACCTGCTCTGAATTTGCAGGCACCAAGAATGTCCTATTTATTTATGGCTTAAAAAACGAGAACTTGCCTCCGGTTCAAGACTGCACCAGAGTCTGACCACCTGCCTTTTCAGACTCTACTCCAGAATCCCAGAGAAGTCATTTGACCCATTTTTGTGATGTTTGAACAATTGGACAATTGACCAGATGGACCAAGAAAATTAGAAATGTAAAGCAGCCTGTTTGCTCGACCTGGTGGACAGAAGGACACTGAAGTTAAACAAATTGTGCCCTATCCTCCCTGGTCTGCCTGCTGGGAGCATGAAGGTACAGAGCAGTGCAGGTCACAGGGAGTTTGAGGGCTCCCCCATCCCATCTCAGTATTTTCTACTGACAAACCCAATCTCATTCCTACCCCCCAAGTGTTTTGAGATGTGACTTCTGAAACCCCACCAGAGTAAGAAAGATAGCTGAGGAGTTAACTCCTGGATGGAACAGCTGAGGGCTGCGTGGTGACTTAGCAACAGGAGCTTGATGGGAGTGGCCAGAGGAGGACACTGAGGCAAGTAGATTCAAGAGAGGGCAGGTGGACAGTTAGAATGGCCAAAATCAACAAGACAGTAAACAAGTGTTGGAGAGGATGTGGAGAAAGGGGAACCCTATTACACTGTTGGTGGGAATGCAAGTTGATTCCAGCCACTTTGGAAAACAGTGTGGAGAAACTAAAGAACTTAAGAACTTAAGAAACTAAAAAATAGAGCTTCCCTATGACCCTGCAACTGCACTACTGGGTATTTACCCCAACAATACAGATGTAGTGAAAAGAAGGGCCATCTGTACCCCAATGTTTGTAACAGCAATGGCCACAGTTGCCAAACTGTGGAAAGAACCGAGATGCCCTTCAACGGAAGAATGGATAAGGAAGATGTGGTCCATATACACTATGGAGTATGATGCCTCCATCAGAAAGGATGAATCCCCAACTTTTGCATCAACATAGACGGGACTGGAAGAGATTATGCTGAGTGAAATAATTCAAGCAGAGAGAGTCAATTATCATATGATTTCACTTATTTGTGCAGCATAACAAATAACATGGAGGGCATAGGGAGATGGAGAGGAGAAGGGAGTTGGGGGAAATTGGAGGGGGACATGAACCATGAGCGACTGTGAACTCTGAGAAATAATCTGAGGGTTTTGGAGGGGAGGGGGGTGGGAGGTTGGGTGAGTCTGGTGGTGGGTATTAAGGAGTGCACGTATTGCATGGAGCACTGGGTGTGGGGCATAAACAATGAATTCTGGAACACTGAAAAAAAAATAAGACTTTTTTTTTAAAAAAGAGAGAGGGCAGGTGGAGAAAAACTGAGAGAGTGATTGGTCAGAACGTTCCATGAGGAGGGGACTGGAGTTTGAAAAACAAGAAAGTGGGTCCACAGGAGTAGTGAAAGTGAGGCTAAGGTAAGTCCTTGCAAATGGAACAAATGAGAGAACGTTGACACGGTGCCAGCTACGACCAGAGAATAGGAAGATACAAAAGATATAGGAGTTGGCGGAGGAGAGTGGTAACCATGTCCTTGAGTAGGTGCATGAAGGATGGGGTTTTCTCCATGGGATCGTCTACGGTTGAGTCTCTTTTCCTGTACACATTGCCTATTTTTATACAAGGTTGTTGATAGATCTCTTGGTGAGTGGGTGTGTGCCTGTGTGACGTAGATGCCAGACAGCGACTTATATTTTAGTCTATATTATTCCGATTTCTCTGAGAACAGCTAAGCGGGAGTGCTACCAAGCTGAATCAGTCACAGCTCTCCGTGACATGTGTTCACCTGTATAGGTTAAGTTGACTGAAGCAGTCTATTTTAAGGGATTGGCTTGTGGGATTGAGGGGGCCGACGAGGCAGACATCCGTTGGACAGGCTGGCAAACCAGAAACTCAGGCAGAAGAAGATGCTGTTGAGTTGGCTCAGAATTCCGTCTTCCTTCAGAGACGTCAGGTTTTGCCATTAAGGTCTTGGCTCATTGGACAGGGCTCACGGATGTAATGGGGGGTGACCTCACGTTGTCTTCGAGTCAAGTGATTGTAGATAATAACCACATCTACATGATGACCTACACAGTGACACCTGCATCGGTTTCACTAAGTAACTGGGCACCATGGTCTAATCAAGGTGTCGAACCCAATGGACCATCATACAGGGTTAAGAGGAAAATTCCATTATTAGAAGTGTGCTATACAACCTTGGATGTCTCTGGCAAATTACTAACCCATATGAAGAAATGAAGAAATGCTCGCTGGTTTTTACCCTGGAGTCTGCTGTGATACGTAACAGGTGTAGCACAAAAACCATAGCACACCATACCCCAAACCAAATTGGCATCTGCCCCATACTCTATACCTCCTTGGCATTGTTCCCCTATCAACCTGCAAATTTGGTAAAAAATCAACATGCCTCTACTCCTGCCTTGCGGTTAACAGAGCAACGGAAGGAATCTTGGTGTATTTGTGTGGATGGCACAAGGTCCTTCTGCTGGCCACTCACCCACTAACTCAGATCAGTGCTATTTTGAGCAATCTTCTGGTTATCTTTCAGGGCAGGTATCTCTGAAGGCCCAGTTGTTGAGGAGTCCCAGCAAAGACTCAACTTAAATAAGCCACGGGGAAGAAAAGTTCTGCACAGGGAATATCGTCAACGATACTGTGATAATGTACTGTGACCGACTGTACCTATGTTTACCGAGGTGAATACTGACTGTTGCATGGAATTGTCGAATCACTATGTTGTATGTCGAAATCTAATATAACATTGCATGTCAACTAACGTCCCACAAAATAAATAATTTTAAAAATGTCTTTAAATAAAAGCGCTTTACAAGGGGTGTCAGGCTGGCTCAGTCGGTAGACCACGGAACTCTTGATCTCAGGGCTGTGAGTTCAAAGCCCCATGTTGGGTGTGAAGATTACTTCAAACACATTTTCAAAAGACTTTCTTTTTTTTTTTTTTTAAAGCAAATTACGAAAAAATCAAGTCAAAGACATTGCTTCTTTGAAAAGCTTCTGCTAGAATTAAAAACCAAGAACTTTCTTTTTTTAATTTAAAGGTACCAAATTCTGATGAACAGAGTAGACTATGGCTCTTCTGTCTTCTCATTTGGAAATGCAACACGAAGGATTTTTTATGGTTCCAGGAGCAAACGTGGGTTGGGTCGTTTGGCCTGGGTTTCACTGTGCCTGTTTCCAGCCTGGATGGGAAGTGTCCTAAGGAGGCCTGAGCCATGCTGTAGTCCCAATGGGCTCATCCTTCCTCCCATGGCATGTGAACTGGAATGGAAAGAAAGACACCATCTTTGCCAAACAGGCCAGGCCGTGGAGAGTCTCTGGTGGGTACCGGGCATCCCTGCCCACGCTGATAAAGTCGTAATTTATGCCGTGACCACAAAGCCAGGAGAGGAAGACCACTGGTCTTTCGCCAGGGATTCCAGGCAATGTGGGCAGCTGTTTTGAAAATTTAGATCCTGAGCTCCATTTTCCTTCATTATGGGGAATTTAGAGAGAAAACCCATTTTTAGGAGATTGCGAGGCATTAAAGAACAGAGAGGACTGGAGAATCGCCAACCCATGGCATAACATGACAATTCTCAGCAAAATGTCCGTGGGCTGTTACACCTCATGTGTGCATGTCTCTCGCCCTCCAAATATATTCTAGATGCTCTCAAAGCTGATCAAAGCCTTCGTTGATTCAATCACGTTTACAACATAAAATGATTCTAAAACAAAAGTAACAAACTTGCAAAGGTGCCTTGGACTTAGAGCATCTACACCAGACCTTGCCATTATCAGCTTCTCTGTTTTTATAGTATTTTCTGAATCCAGATCCTGATCATTGCACAACAGAAAATGATTCTAAAACAAAACTGGTGGAGCTCAAAATAAGCAGATTGTGGCATAACAGTCCACTCAGCCCTAGAGGAGAGTCTTTCCATATCAGTAATAGTTCGGTCATGCTTGATGCGGCTGATGTGTCAGGTAAGAAACTAAATGTATTTTTCCCCAATGAGAATTCCCAACCCCACTCTCCTACAGATGGATATTTAAAGCCTTAAACCATCTAATCATAAAAAGAAATGTATTTAAGAAATATGCATTGAGCCAGTAGGGAAGAATGGTCATTTCCGTGGACATAGTGAAGAAAAAGAAAATTCAGGCTCAGGCTTACTACCTCAGAGGAGAAAAGTATGTCACAAACAAGTCCAGTCAAATAAAAACCAGTTCCCAGGGCTAGAGCTCAAGGAGGTCATGAGATAACAATATAACTTTGGATACTGTAAAATGGGCAAATGGTGATAGAAATGTATTTAACGGTAACATTAACAACAGTCGAAAGCTACTGTGTCTGTCACAGTTGTCGTTTTGTCATTACCGTGGAATCAAGGGTCATTCCCAGTTAAGAGGGGTCTGCAAAACCTGAGGTCTCCCAGTACCTGTTAAATTAAAGCAACAAGGAGGGATATGACGTACAACAACAGATAAGTCTTCTGCAAGTACAGATACCCATGCGACACCACTCCGAGATGCAAGAAATGCTGACTATAGTGCGTTTGTTCGGAAAATAAGGCAGGATATTGGTGCAGAGTCAAGGACATGAGAAGGTCAGCCGGGCAATAGGAAATGGATGAATTGTAACCACGTGCCTTCCGACACACAGGGTCAGCATGTAGCCTTTGGAGGCGATACAAAGATAAATTGATACAAAGATATAAATTACACGTGCGGTAGAAGTTGCAAGGACCCGCGAAAATTAGTAGGGCTACAGCAGAATGTAGCCGCCTAAGTCCCGTGATCGAATTCCCAAGACTGAATGGCCCTCACTCTTGCGCTCTCTCATCGTCCTTGGAAATAGTCACAGTTGAGGGAACGGAGACGGGTGTAGACAGCTTTGCCTACGATCACCTACGTCTCGGCTCAACACTTCTTGTCACACCGGGCAGTGGTCGCCAGCATTCACGGATTGATCAACCACGGAAAGCCACAGAAGTAAGGACTACATGTTTGCGGGGGAAAAAAGATGGGCATAAAGTTAGAAAACAATGCACTCTGCCCTCCTTTCGGATTGCTACAATGTTGAACGTGACAAAATGTATCCTGATGTGTTTTAGTCCTGCGGGTGTTCGTTCGTGTATCTAAGAGACAAGAAGATAGAAAACTATTTTGCGCCAAGAAGAACCGTCGCTTGGCAATCCTGTTACCGGCATGTCTTGCTGGTATTGTGTGTTAAGACGTAAGAAAAGCGAGTCTGTGTGTGTGTGCGTGTGTGTGTATGTGTGTACACACGTGCACAAAAGGAAAAGGAAGAAAGGTGCACAGGGACAGAGAAAGACAGAGAAATAGCAAAGAAGAACGAGATGTCAATCTTTCAGATGGGACCCCTCAAAACTCTTTTCCAACCATGCCCAAGCATCCCTCTCGAACCCTGTTTTTTGAGCAACTGCCAGTTGCTGGTAAAAATCCGATGCTGTGTAGAACCACCTGCATCTTTGTGTGTCAATAAATAAAATATTAATTTCATCCTTGTGACATCCCCTATTTGGAACGGGCCCTGCTTCCATGTGTCGCTTCTGTCTTGGCACCGTTAGCCTTGTAATTCTGGGCAGAAGGCTCAGGGAAGAGGAGCCCCAGATTGAGGGCTGATGAGGTTTTCGCACAAGGACTGGCGCTTCCATTTAACCCATGTGATGTGCAGTGACTGCCTTGGCACTGACACGGTCGGTGCACGTGAAAGCCTTGTTTCCTTGTGAGGATGATTTGTGGAGAATCTGAAATATGGATTCCAACAGCCGTAATGTCACATCCCCTCATGTCCCCTAGGACAGCCGCTGGTTAGAGCTGCCGGCCTTCTGGATCTCGTGAGTCGACCAAACACCGCAAGACATACGTGAAGGAAAACCACATGTCCTGAAAAGCTTACAGGAGTTTGTGAATTTAACTAGAGAGCTGGAATCATTACCTGAAATCCTAACAAAACTGAAATGTGCATGAGTCGCCCATTACGTCCAAAACCCAAACCCTGTCAACAACAATGACCAAGAGCCCTTGGCCGACCTGTGCTGTATATAGCTTTCCATATAGTCTCAGGTATGTCTTAGCTTTGCTTAAATAGGACACCAACTTAATTCTGCCCTTATAATGTTTCCAAAAGCAACAAAGACCAACATTTTCCCTATGATAGAGAGAAACAAAACGCTGGTTCTTTTTTTAAAAAATATGTTTAAGTGAGTTCCTTTTAAAATGGCATAGTCCTGGGTTTTTAGTACCATTGAACAATGAGAACCATTTTTATACATGTATGATAATACCCCTTTTTGCCTTTTCCCACACATGGAAAAGTCTCTGTCTACCCAAATTGGTAGACTACAGGGGATGGGCATGTGTAATGTTATTAAATGATGTTTGCTGAGAAATCCACTCAAACAGGGTCTGAGAGGGCAGGGAATACTGAAGGGAAAAAGCTAAACTTTTCTACAAAAAAAGGAGAATCCATGCATTTAACACAGGGAATAGTGATTCTTGGATCTCTTAGAGACTTCAGGACAAAACAGAAGAGTAGAATATTAAATTGTCAGAGTCAGATTAAATAGGCATTATTTTCCCCCAGATAGATAATGTCATTATCTATCATCTATCTATCTATCTATCTTCTATCTATCTAAACATCCATCCACCCATCATCCATTCATCCCTGTATTTATCTATTCTACCTATCATCTATTATCTATCTATCCATCCATCCATCTACCCATCCATCTATGCATCTGTCTACACAGCTGTCCATCCACCTATCCCTCTGTACATTCATCTATCTAAACATCCATCCAGCCATCATCCATCCCTCCCTGTATCTATCTATTCTACCTATCATCTATTATCTATCTATCCATCCACCCATCTACCCATCCATCTATGCATCTACACAGCTGTCCATCCATCTGTCCATCTGTATATCCATCTAGCCATCATCCATCCCTCCCTGTATCTATCTATTCTACCTATCATCTATTATCTATCTATCCATACATCCATCTACTCAACCATCTATGTATCTGTCTACACAGCTCCATCCATCTGTCCCTCTATACATCCATCCATTCATCCATCCATCCATCCATCCATCGACCCAACCATGCATTTTTCTTTCCATCTATTATTAAATGGCGGCCATGAGGACAGAGCAAGAAGTAGCAGAATGACTAAGGCTACACAATGATTAACATTACATTCTCCGAACCTCCTGCCTAAGTTCCAATAAGTGGATTAAAGTATATTTTTTCCTACCTTGGGCCTAAGGTGCTATGCTAAGACTCCAGCTGTTGCAGACAGCCTTCAATGCTTGACAAGGTCTCAGCGTCACCTTAAACACAGTTTTCCAAAATAATTAGGCCTCCTAAATTCATAATGGAACATGAGTTTTTACACCACCTGGGCTCACATTCAACACTGCTGTCTTATCCGTTCCCTAAACTACCCCTGCACCAAATCTTCCTCAACTTCTTGCTTGGTCATGACTTATTTAAGATTTGCCAACAGCAAACGCATGCAGCATTTCCCTGTACAGAAAGAAGGTTGTGGAGAGCCAAGCGAGTACAGTACGCTGCAATTTTATGTAATTTGGCTGAGTTTCATTAGGCTGAGCCCCTGGGACAGCCCTGGGTCAAACTGTAATGTCAATGTCACAAAGCTCCCTAAGCCAATTTGCTAATGTGCAGTTCTGAGGTTCATTCTAATAGGAAACAGTAACCTCTGAACACCAGGGGGACAGTGGTTAGCTATGCTTTCCCTCTACCTTTATGCCATCCTGTACATCTTGAACCCAAATGTCACATGTACCACCATTAATCAGATTCCCATAACAGGCACACAACGGTTCATGCAAATTGTCAAAGTCATGGACAGCTCTGGATCTGTGTACCTCGATCATGCA
This sequence comes from Enhydra lutris kenyoni, assembly GCF_002288905.1. Taxonomy (NCBI): domain Eukaryota; kingdom Metazoa; phylum Chordata; class Mammalia; order Carnivora; family Mustelidae; genus Enhydra; species Enhydra lutris. The sequence goes on along the minus strand of NW_019154136.1, from coordinate 10,386,606 downwards.
AAAATGTGAAAACGGTCTCTAAAATGTTTCAGGTATCTTGAGTATCTTTAACGTCACCCATAAAAGTCCAATCTCACATTCACTGTGACATAACAAATAATTCATTTCATGAGCAAAATGAGTTTCGGACATGGTAAGGACAAGCAGCTCAGTAGAGTGGGATGTGGATATTTGCGGAAGTAGGCTGTCTGATGGAGGGCTAGGTGACTGCTCTTGGAATGTGGACATGCCATTAAAATAATGGTATCCTCCTCAAAATAACTAGCACACACATAATATCATGCTGCCTATCCTTTTTGTCACCTCAACTTCCCTTCCAGCTGTATATAAAAATATATACACTGTGTTCCACATCACAGAAACTATAGGGCATAAGGCAAGGGTAGAGAAAGCCAACGTTCAGATCTTCCTTTAGAAGCTAAATATGAAGGATTTGGTGTGTTGGGGCACAAGACCCTCAAGGAACATTTTTGTTAGTTTCTTTGGTGGTAACATTTGCTTGTTTTGCTGTGATTTCCATTTTTACCGGAGGGCAGTTCCAACCTCGCATGAGAAAGATCAAGTCTGCATTTTATCAATAACAAAAAGTTACCTATGGAGATGGGAGCTAATTGGCATGGCGGGTCCAATTTATTTTAGCACCATTATAATGTGTCGTGGACACTGGGAACGGACTGAGCCCTAATCAGCTTCCGATTTCTTACAGAATTTCCACAAAGTACAAATGTAGAAAAAGACAGTTTTCATGGCAACAGTGTCCATAAATGACCCCAAAGGAAGATTAAAACAAAGTATTAAAAATAAGACAATAGGCCCCAAATGAAGTCACTGATGTTAACCTCCTGCCTGTAAAAGCCTTTCATTTTGTCCAGCTCCTGGAAGTTCCTTTCTACCCGCTAGATTGTATGCCTGATTTGAATGGATTTTCACCCAGATAAACTCCTAAAATTTTTAATATGCTTGTTTATCTTTTAATACAAGGAAGCAGCGAAATAGCGGTGCATGAAACTGAATATTGTGCAATCGTTTAAAAATGATGTGTTTCTATAAACTTGCATACGGATGTAGATTTTACTGAACAGAGCAAGTTGCAGAGTGGCAAGAATGACAGAATATCAATGTGGGGCAAAGGTGTCAAAAATAAACACGTGCATAAATGCATAAGTGTGTGTGGTGCGGCAGTATGGAAGAAGCATATGATTCAAGAAGGAATTATACAGAACATACTGAAGGAGAATCGACACCGTCCACACCATACATTCCTGTATTGCCTGAAGATGTAAAAAAACAATATATTTTCAAGTGTGAATATATTAAAGAGATATGTTAAAGGACTTACTCAAGTGTCATCTTTGAATTTAGGATCTAATAAAGTGCAAGAATGTGAAAGGATGCTTCTGTTCTGATGGAGAAGAGCAAGAATTGATTTTTTTTAAAGATTTTATTTATTTATTTGACAGACAGAGATCACAAGTAGGCGGAGAGGCAGGCAGAGAGAGGAGGAAGTAGGCTCCCTGCCAAGCAGAGAGCCCGATGTGGGGCTTGATCCCAGGACCCCGGGATCATGACCTGAGCCGAAGGCAGAGGCTTTAACCCACTGAGCCACCCAGGCACCCCCAGAATTGATCTTTATTACATGGTTGTGTCTTATACATCCCAGTCAAATCATACATACAATGTTTGAGAGACCTAACTTAGTGTTCTATGAGTACATGAATCAGAAGCCTTCCAAAGACACGATTCCTTAAGATAAACCATAAAATTGATCATCATAAAAAGATAATCATAACATTGAGGAGAATTTCAAGTAAAATGGCATCTCAGAAAGGGAGGTTTTTGGAAACCAAAAGTATATTCATTTAAAAAAAAAAAAAAAGCAACCAACCAGCTTGCCATCAGAGCCTGGCCATATGGCCCAACAATTAGTTTATAATTAGTGTAAGTGTTTGTCAAGTTAGTGAATTTTATACTTTACTGTGCTATGTCCCATAACTTACAATATTGTTTTAAGAAAGTTTTCTTCTAAAAATGTTTCTAATTTTCACATCAATAATAAATTTCAGACTTTAGGAGAGCAATTTTATCGTGCACGTATAGTGTGTAACACTCTAGGATCTTTTCTGTGAAAATAAGTTAAATTTTGAATAGTAATTTTTGCAACAAGAGGTAGATTTTCAGAATTGAATAGATATTTTGGTAGAGTCATGATAATAAAATGGAAACGCTTTTAATGCTCTCTGTAGAAACCTACTGACACTCCATTAAGAGAGTCTTTGACTTTCAAAGCAGTTCTTACTTCTGTAAATTATAATAATTCCTCCAGAATTTCAACCTGTTTTCAATAAAGATAGATATCCCTTCACAGACATGCTAAACTCTTGAATTTGAAAATCACATGCATAGAAAATGTAGCACAGCCTGGATGGATGTCAAAATCTATATTTTAACACCGTATCCCTTTAAGATCTAAAAATGAGAATGTTAACTTGTTTTATATTAGGTTCCATGACATTTTCTGGAATATTCAATTCCATAAAAGTCAGCACAGCCATTTACATAAGACACTGGAGTTTAAAAAGAAAAGCTAATTCTGATTTACTAAAATGTCAATGTCAATTTGAAATCCTATTAAGGTTGGAAGAGAAGTTCTTTGCCATGGATACTGAAACACATGAGTCATTTCAAACTTTAAACATGTTTTTACATTTTTGTGAACCTCTGAGGTATCTTGAGGAGGATTTATCACCTGAAAGTCTTAAGACATAAGAGAAATATATTACAGGCATACCTCAGATTTCCTGCAGGTTTCATTCCAGACGGCTACAATAAAGGGACTATCACAATAAAGGGAATACTGTAATAGAGAGAGTCATGTGAATTGATTGTTTCCCCGTGCATATTGATCAAAGTTTTGTTTACCTTATGCTGTAGTCTCTTAAGTGTGCAACAGCACTATGTCTTAAAAGAAAAGAGAAGGTCTATGCCTTAATTAAAAATATGTAATTAAAAATACTGAAAAAAAAAAAGGCTAGCCATCATCTGAACTTTCAGTAAGTCATAATCACTGATCACAGATCATCACATCATAGAAGAGTAATGAGAAAAGATAGGAAATAGTGGGAATAACCAAAATGGGACAAAGATGCACAAAGTGAGCAAATGCTGTTGAAAAAAAAAAATGGTGCCAGTAATCTTGATCAATGGCAGGGTTGACACAAATTTCATCTGCTAAAAAAAAATGCAGTATCTGCAAAGCCCAATCAAGCAAAGTGCAATAAAATAAGGTACACCTGTAAATTAACTTAAAGTTGTGTTCAAAGGTGGCCTCCTATTTCAACTATGATGCTCACATAAAGTCAGTTGTCTCCCCGAGACATGGGATAAGTCAGAGAAATCTGAAAGGTTCACCACCACTTCATAGAATGCCATCTTATACCTGCTTTCTCTTCTGCTGAACACCAGTTTACTCTGCCACCATGTTCATAAAATGAGAATCGAAAACTCATTTTGTCCTGAGTTCTAGGGAGAAGATTTCCCAAATAAGATGGAAGAACAGGGTCCTGACCTATACTAGCCAATAAAGTACTCCAAACTATTTGATACTAAGTGTTTATATATGTTTCCATAGATAAGGGAAGTAAAAAGTCAAATGGATTACAATAATGTCTAAGGCTACTGTATCAAAGCTCTTGTTGATCTCTTTTGTGACAAGGGCCCCAGGCAGGAATCTAGAAGGGTAGTAGAAAAAAATGTTATCTTCTCCCCCACACACTCATTTTAAGACACAAAAGACCAAGTTCTCAGGTAATGGCTAAATTTCCCAAGATCACATAAACTCACAGAGGAGACCTCCAGCAAACCCAAAGCCACATTCTCCTCATACCTGAGGACAGAATTAAATACAACCATTTACATTCATTTTCTGGTTAAATAATAGCATCCAGACAGTAAACATGGTACAACCAAAAACATACTTGAGTGTCTTTTAATCAAAACGGTGGAAGAGTTTCTGGATTCCCATACTTTTCCTTTACCATCTCCTTAGCTCTCTAACAAATACCTTAAAATCAAAACTAAGAGGGGAAGTAAAGGGGATTTTTATCTTGACACTAATACAAGTAACTGCCTTTACTAGATCATGCAGGGCATCCTGTCTGCAGCAGCAGTGATGGGCAACACATACAATCCTGTGTCACCTGCCAGGTATGCAGAAAGGAAAGCCTTTCCCTGGAGGAATCCTCAATTTCAAGGTTTGGTAGCACAGTTGGCTGATGGAAGTGTCCAACAGAAATCATTAAAATACAATGCAAAGTTACTAAAATAGCAGCCATTATACTGTATGCCTGGAATGGTACAATTTATTCTAGTCCTAGGTACTCTAAAAAGATTACAACTAAGATAAGAGCTGGCTGCCATCTAAAATGTGAGAGAAAAAGAAAAGAAGCTAGGTTGAATCGGCCAATTAATGCCTCCAAAAGAAGAATGCAGCCTGGCCCCTGTTTTTCCATTTTAGATAAGAGTCTTTTCTATTAAAAGGGAAGGAAGAGGACATGTGACACTTTGTGAATGCTTAGCAACTTCAAGAAGAAGAGAGAATATTTTCTATATATAAGGCCTTCAGTAATAACACATTGAATTTATACAAATATGAGAAGTTCACTGTCATTTATATTAAGATTTCAGATATATGTAGAAGACCAATGAAGTGTAGGCCAATTGTATAGAGGTGTGCTGTGTGGACCAACAGGGTAAGGAATATATATGCTAAATGGAAGGAAAAGCTGTGCACTGATTAGTTGGCATTCTGACTAAGCATGTCCCATGTAATTGTTAGAGACTGAATGTCTGTGTCCCCCTACAATTCAGAAATGGAAACCTCTTCCCCCAATGACATGGAATTAGGAAGTGTGGACCCCAGGAGGTAATCGGGTCATGATAGTGGAGCCCACACGAATGGGATCAGTGCCCTTAGGAGACCATGGGCCCTACAGAACTTCCTCATCCTTTCCACCAAGTGAGGACGTGGAAAGAAGATGGCCATCTGTGAACCAGGAAGAGGGCCAGGACACTGAATCTACATGTGCCTTGGTCTGGGAGTTCTAGCCTGTGGAATTGTGAGAAATTAGTGTCTGTTGTTGAGAAGCCCCTCAATCTAAGGTAGTCTGTTATAGCAGTGGCTACAGACCAAGACACTAATTGAATGGGTTACCAGCGTGAGTCCAAGAACTGTCCCACCACCTGTGATATGCATACGGTGAGTGCCTAGAACAGGGTTCAGGGCACCTGAGGATTATCACTCACCACATGGCCAGCCAAGGCAAGCATCACACATCAATCTACTAATCTCTACGACCCTTGCTTTTTTTTGGAGTGACCCTAAAAACCCCACCTGAGAGAAGGACTGGGCCACATGCAGCTTATTTGAATAGGGGAACAGTCAATACATAGAGCTTGCCAGACTGTGTTTCCAATGTGGGCAAGTGGAATTCATCTTCTGGGGAATTCTCTGAAGAACTCTGCAGAATGCATTTCAGACCTGTTCTACTGTCTGACAGAAAGGAGGCTGAATGAGGCATTTTTCCATGGCCATGTTCAGTTGAGAACCAAACCTGGACTGTGCTGGTGTTATTTCCACTGCTGTTTTGGGTTGTGCCTGCATACAGGGTATGGTCCTCAACAGCTTTGAAGTGAGCACAGCAAAGAGAGACCATCATGGAATATGATTTTTTACCCACGGGACAACACAACGCCACTGACCTGCACCATTTGGTACTTTCCACCGGGGAGGTGCTGAGATCAGACAGCAAAGTGATGAGCCCAACGACATGCTTGTGTGCTACAGCCCTTCCCTCCAAAGCATTAGGTCAATGATAAGGCAGAACTGGGAAAAGGTAAGTCATGGACCCACATTCAAACTTTTTGTAAGTAAGAAAACCTCATTTCCAGGTAAATGTTCTACGGCTCATGTAGGCAATGACTCCCTACCAGGCAGCTGTGTCTTAGGTATCTCAGAATTGTAAATAGTGTCATTCAGTTTGAATGACAGGGAAAATTATGTATGTGTTGTCCAAACCCCATTAAAAAATCCCAAAAAACGGCTCTTAGGGCCTTTTTGCTAGACTTTAGTTTTAACTTTTTTTTTTTTTTAAGTTAAGAAAATTTAATGCCTCATTATTTGCAAGGAGCCTTGGGTGGGAAGTTGTCACCATATAAAGAGAAACAAGCCATATGCCAAGATCTCTGCCAATGTTATTGATCATTGATCAACTTCTCAGAAACTGAAAAGGTACAGCTTTGAAATATTCTTAATGATGTTAAAAAAAAAAAAAAAAAGCACCCAGCAACATTTGTTCATCGGAGCTCTCCAAAGGGTAAAATATGGTATATTCTTTAATTCTATTGCTGTTTTTAATGTGCTGTCACAAAATAATACCGACAGTTGGTAAAGCAACAGACTTTGAGTGTGAGTAAGATGCTGAGTCATGCACAGCTTAATGTAAACATTAATAAACAGTAAATTAATCATTTTTATTTTGCTCATGCAGCTTAAATTTTCAGGGCTTACTTTGCTGCTTCTTTACAAAGCTGATCTGTTTCTATACCTCACAGAACATGAAAATTCATAGAGAAAGTACAACTTGTGTAACAGTATGTTATTATAGAGCAAAAGTGGAAAAGCCAACAAATATATTGTACTTTAAAACACTGAAGAGTGGTGACTCAGCGCATACCACATTGGTCTGTCATTAATAATTCAAGGTATTTAAAGCCAAATAAATACGGACAAATGTCGACATGCTTTAATGTCACATTTTAATACACTCTTCAGAGAAGCTTCCGTGTGATATCAGAGATAAAAGCGAGGCGACCATATATAAAATTTTAATTTTGAAATGACGCTTTCAAGACCGTTTCAATGGCAAAGGTAGAAGATACATCATTTAGGGAAATGTCAAGGTTCAGATGCATTGCCAGGATGCGAGCTGAAGTCATTTGAGAACCTGGCTAGGGTCCAACTAGTCCAACTGGATATTAGGATGGATTGTTGTGAAACTCGGTGACTTGAAATGGGGAGGGAAGAGGCAGACTCGTAGACATCTACACCTGACAGTGGAGGCAACATCTGTAGAATTATGTCCACTTTTACTATTTCCATGAAACACAGCATCCCTCCTCATACCCCTCAAAAGAGGGGACAGCAAGCAAGCTCCAAACTGGGGACAAGTTCAGTCTGTCCTCTGAGATGGAGAGAGAAGACTTCAGTTGACAGAATGAGGCCATCTTTATGATGGAGGAAGACATTCAACACTGGTGACATAGAGCTCACCGGATGCCACTGGGGTCTCATGTTGTTACTTTCGAGTGCCCTGATTAGGGCGAAATACCAATTTTTACAGCAAAATATATTGTGGACCCTGCTAAAATATTTTAAAAAGGGTACTTTTCACAGAATTATCTTTAAATCTTCACTGTCAGATTCGCTTTTTTTTTTTTTTTTCCAATCAACTATCTAAGAATGCTGACATGCTTTATAGTAGAAGCAATAGGTAGGGATTGGATAGGGAAAATGTGCTTCCTTCCCCTCTGCATCCTGATCCCTGTCTGTTTTTTTCTTTCTTTCTTTCTCTTTCTTTCTTTCTTTCTTTCTTTCCTTTCTTTCTTTCTTTCTTTCTTTCTTTCTTTCTTTCTTTCTTTCTTTCTTTCTTTTCTTTTCTTTTCTTTTCTTTTCTTTTTTCTTGTGGATGCTGCTGGAACAGCCCAGCACAGGAGAACTCCCCTCTAAAGCCCCAAAAGGTAAGGAAGGCAGAAGAAATTCAGGAAAAAACCTGAGCCATTCCAATCCCCTTCTTTTCATGGACATTAAGCTTCCCTGTCACTCAGTCTTGCTCAGGGGAATTGAATCTGGTTGGTTGCAGAGCGGTCCCCCAAAAGTTTATATGTTAGATTTGCATCAGCAGCACCACCATGCTTGGGTCTCTCCCATGCTTGGGTCCATGGGAGAAAAGCAGATACAGATTGGCTGCCTGTCCTTCAGACCACAGAAACACTCACATGCAAATGTTCTCAGAGAACAGGCAGGAAACATTATTGCCCGTAAGATGGGGAAATGTTAGCCATGAAGTACAGAACCTTGCTTACTTGCTGTCCTGATACTGACTGGGGGGATGTTTGCTAAGGAATCCACCCTGCTTCTATGACACATTATCCCCTGGTTAACTACGCTTATCTCAAACTCTGCCCTATCGTATTTCTCCACCAAATCCAGCATAAAATATCTGTCCCTCATTATCTATGTCACTCCCCAAAGTCCTCCAGTTTAGAGCTGTGGAATCTCATTTCCAATCTGGGTTGGGCGTCAAGGAGGATTTTATCCTGTACTTACCTCCAGATGGCAGAACCCCCCTCCCCAGCAGAGTGTGACCTCAGTCTTTGTGAGAAGAGAAGCTACAAGCTAAGCAGCTGATCGATACATTTTTTTTCAATGAAGGAATCAATGAGTCCTACTGAAAGGACCCTTCAAAACTCATCCCTTGAACTCTCCAGTTCCAAAGGTTCCATTCTTTTCTGAAAAGGACAGAAACTGTGCTTTATGGGACACTGATCTGTCTCTCCACTTCCTCCATCAAAAGAGCATCCTTATCTCTAAAGCCAAAGGGACCCCGAGAAGAATCCCTATAAACAGGCCAGTTCCCACTGCGTAACTATACTCACATCTAACTGCCCTATCATATTCTCCATGGCTGCCCACTGGTGATCAAACGCAGCATAAAAACTGAGGTCTATTTTATCCAATCTTTGCTTCTTTATAAGGTTTCCACCTCATGCAAAACTTATCCCAATAAATGTCTATGCTTTTCTTATGTTTGTGTGTCTTTGTTGGTTTAATCCTCAGACCTATCCAGGAGCCGCAGGAGTCAAGGGAAACTTTTTCCTCCCCCACAGCTGTGAGCTTTGGTATGTTTACGCAGTTTATGTAAAATCACAACACATTTGAAAAGAAAACTAACTCTTATGAATGAATTCATACATCTGAGTAATCACAGTATTCCCTGAGTTTATGAAATCTAGGTCCCAGAAACATTCAATAAACAGCAGTTTGTGGATTTTTTTTTTTTTAAAGGTGTGATTTTTATTGCTAAGTTGTTCTGGACCCTTTACGCCCCAGCTGCTGAGACATATTGGCATCTAAGAGTGTGTGACTCTCTTATCTGGCTAGCAGCCTCTGCTTTCAACTGTGATTTCTAAGTTGTAGAAGGCTGGGGGGGGAGGCAGACTTTAACTCAACTATCAATCAATACAGTTGGCAATGATTAGAACAATGACAACGGGGAAGGTTTTGATATTAAGGACCTGGACTTAGAGAATCTCTGAATGGCAAAGAACCCCAGTGCTGGTTCAACTCAAATTGTCCTTCCAAAATGGGAATGTTCTTCACACCATCATGATGACTGCTTTTCTAGTGGACGTTTAAACACCTTCCATGACGGGGCATTCACAGTATCCCAAGGAAGCCCATCACATGGCTGGAGAGCTCAATTATAATACTGATAGCTATTATAAATAATTAATAATTAATATAAATAAAATTTCTATTATTGGAAATTGTTATGGGAAACCCCATAGGCCAGGCAGAATCTGGCCTTAAGCGCTCTCAAATAATGGGAAAACCATCCCTAATTCTGCCTCTCTCACCTAGTTCCTAAAACCATGGATGCCTAGACATTTAGACTTGTCATTCATCAGATCAGAGCATATCAGCAGAGGAATGTCACCCCTTTTCAGGTGAATAATACCAGGGCTGGGCCATGACATCTTCTTCCTCGGAATCCTCCATGGGACCAGCTTTGGGACAAGTCTAACTCAGACCCCATCTGCACCTAGCTCCATACTTTGTGAATCAGCTTCTGAGCTCTGGCCCGTGTTTTTGGAGCCTGGGAAAATCACAACAAATCCTGTCCAGTGAGTCCTAATGAAAACTGTGAAACTTCCTAATGAAAACTGTGAAGTCACATTTGCCGTGATTTGCAATGATTTTCAACTATTCCTTTACACATCAGCTACAAGAACCCTGCAGTCCTGACATGAATCATTGCCTCCTCCCAGACTTTAAAACTGCCCCAAATAGAAGGAGCAAGTCCCAAGAGCCAAGGATAATGCACCCTGATTTTCACTTCTGAGAAAAGCTTTCAGCAGGTAGATGTTAATTTAACAAATAGGAAAAGGAACAAGAGTGATGTCAATGCGTGGGTCCCATCAGGCACAATTTCCTCCGTGACACTTTCCTTTTTGCAAGGAGATGACACATTTCTTTAATCAATTTCAGCTCAACTGCCCATATCCTCATTTGGGCATGATTTGCACAATAAATGACATAACAGGCTTTGTGGAAATTATATTAGACAGAATTGGGCTTCGAACACAGTCACCCTGCTGTGTTCCCACAGTATGTTCAGTTCTGGGTCAGAGGAATGAAAATATTAATTGAATCATAATGTGTGTCCTGAAACCAAAGACCACTCTTGGTAGGTGAAGAGAGCAAAGTTGGACATTACTTCAAGAACTTCTTTTTTTTTTTTTTTCCTTTTTTTAACATTTTGCCCTGCACCAGATGCAAAAGCATGCTTAATGGCAATTAATTGCTTTCTGCTCTGAGAGAAATGTGAAACATTTTTTAAGATAATGGTCATCTAGGGGTGCCTGGGTGGCTCAGTGGGTTGAGCCTCTGCCTTTGGCTCAGGTCGTGGTCTCAGGGTCCTGGGATCAAGCCCCACATCAGGCTCCCTAAAAATTATGATCACAGGAGCACCTGGGTAGCTCAGTGGGTTAAAGCCTCTGCCCCTTCAGCTCAGGTAATGATCCCAGGGTCCTGGGATCGAGTCCCACATCGGGCTCTCTGCTCAGTGGGGAGCCTGCTTCCTCTTCTCTCTCTGCCTGCCTCTCTGCCTCCTTGTGATCTCTCTGTCAAATACATAAATAAAATCTTTAAAAAAAAAAGATAATGGTCATCTAGAGCATTGCACTATCTCGATAAACATTCTATAAGGAATGATGGAAGTGTTTAACACACAGAAGGAATGTGAAAGGTAAACCCCAAACCCATACTGTGTGTCCATATAGTCTCATCCTCTTTACTTGACTAACTACTGGGTCTTTAGACTTAAGAGACGCAAATGCAAAGTACCAAACTAGGAATCAATAATTTGGAATGTGTGATTGTAATTTTTTAAAGATTTTATTTATTTATTTGACAGACAGAGATCACAAGTAGGCACAGAGGCAGGCAGAGAGAAAGGAGGGAAGCAGGCTTCCCACTGAGCAGAAACCCCAATGTGGGGCTCGATCCCAGGACCCTGGGGTCATGACCTGAGCCAAAGGCAGAGGCTTTAACCCACTGAGCCACCCAGGTGCCCCTGTGATCATAATTTTTAGTAACAATTTAACTAAAGAAAATAATCCCCCAGATCTTGTCTCTCAATGGCTTCTCAAATTCTTTTCATCTTGTGCATCTACTCATTGAACCTGGTATTTTGAGACTAATTCTATACTGTTATCTTTCCTATACTAAGAAACAAGTGATTGGTCACTAAAATCGCAAAGAAATCTATGTGCCACGTTTTTAACACTAACTCTCTACTAAGCACGTAACAGAAAAGAAAAAAAAAACTTGGCAAAGTATTAGAATTACTGCAAAATGAACATAGTTAATATAAAAGCTAGTCAACTATATCTACTGCGTACTCTGGGAAAACTTGAATACATGAGTCTTGTCTATTTAAAACTCTGCACATGCATGAGTGAGTGATGTACCAAAGAGAAATGGAAACACTAAAAGATACCTTCAGTGTGTGGGGGTGGCTAATATCCATGGCTGGCTGTCCTCGTTAATGGTGAGAATCCTAGGAAATCTCACTTCTCTATGAGAGACTACTCTATACCTATCTCTGATGAGGTAGCCATGTCAACAAGTGCAGTAAAATTGTTGTCACTGAGTATCCCATCCACAACACTTACCTGCCCCATTGTGACATCCCATGGTAGGAAAGGTAAGCAAAAGTCAACTTTGGCAGAAGGGTAAGACTTTGAGGAGAACGGGGTTGCTGGGGAACCAGCGTGGGAAGAAAACTCTGTTGGTGCATGGACAGGAGTTAAGCTGTAACACCAAGAACTTGGGATTGTAAGGGCCTGCCCCTCCCAGAGGAACTTACTTACAAAGGCCGGATAAAAGGGCAGGCCAAGCCGGATGGAGACATCCAATCAGTGGGGCGTGCATATATTTACTGTGGTGAGTTGATATCTCATTGGCCACCTGTGTGTGGGCCGGGCTCAACCACCTCTATAAAGCTTAATCTGTGAGGCTGTGGTGGGGGGAGTAGTAGGAGGAGATAGAATAGCCTTTAGAGTAGTAGGAGGATTTAGAATAACCATTGGAGTAGGACGAGGAGTTAGAATAGCCGTTAGAGTTGTAGGAGGAGTTAGAATAGCCCTTAGAGTAGTAGGAGGAGTTAGAAGAGCTGCTAGAGTAGGAGGAAAAGTTAGAATAGCTGTTGAAGTAGGAAGGGGATTTAGAATAGCCCTTAGAGTAGTAGGAGGAGTTAGAAGAGCCATTGGAGTAGTAGGAGGAGTTAGAATAGCCGTTGGAGTGGTAGGAGGAGTTAGAATGGCCGCTAGAGTGGTAAGAGGAGTTAGTATTGCCACTAGAGTAGTAGGAGGAGTTAGAATAACCGTTAGAGTAGTAGGAGGAGTTAGAAGAGCCATTAGAAGAGTAGGAGGAGTAAGAATAGCAGTTATTGGGCACCTGGGTGGCTCAGTGGATTAAGCCGCTGCCTTCGGCTCGGGTCATGATCTCAGGGTCCTGGGATCGAGTGCCACATCGGGCTCTCTGCTCAGCAGGGTGCCTGCTTCCCTCTCTCTCTCTCTGCCTGCCTCTCCATCTACTTGTGATCTCTCTCTGTCAAATAAATAAATAAAATCTTAAAAAAAAAAAAAAGAATAGCAGTTATAGTAGTAGGAAGAGTTAGAATAGCCATTGGAGTATTACCAGTAGTTAGAATAGCTGTTGGAGTAGTAGGAGGAGTTAGAACAGCCTTTAGAGTAGTAGGAGGAGTTAGAATAGCTGTTGCAATAGGAGGAGGAGTTAGAATAGCCGCTAGAGTAGTAGGAGGAGTTAGAATTGCCGTTAGAGTGGTAGGAGGAGTTAGAATAGCTACTCTAGTAGTATGAGGATTTAGAATAGCAGTTGGAGTAGTAGGAGGAGTTAGAATAGCTGTTAGAGTAGTAGGAGTTAGAATAGCCGTTAGAGTAGTAGGAGGAGTTAGAATAGCCTTAGAGTCTTAGGAGGAGTTTGAATAGCCATTAGAGTAGTAGGAGGAGTTAGAATAGCCGTTGCAATAGGAGGAGGAGTTAGCATAGCCATTAAAGTAGTAGGAGGAGGTAGAATAGCCATTAGAGTAGTGGCAGGAGTTAGAATAGCCGTTAGAATAGCTGTTGGGAGAGCCTTAGGGTAGTCGTCGGGAGCTTCGGAGAATCGTGGTCCTCCTGGTCATCGTAGTCGTTGGCAGCGGTGCGGTGGAAAACAGCCTAGACACCAGCACCCTCGCCGCTGTGAGCGACCTCTCCACCACTGAGCTGCAGCCCCACCATGAGCAGCCTAGACACCCTGGGCTGCGGCCCAGACGGCGTGCAGCCTCGTCTGGAGCGGCCTCATCCAGAGCACCTCGGGCGGCCCCATCTGCGAGCAGCCTCGCTGGAGTGGCCTCACCGGAGCAGCCTCATTCCAGGGAGCGGCCCTGTCCGGGGAGCGGACTCGTCCAGAGTGGCCTCGTCCAGAGCAGCCTCATCCGGAGCGGCCTTCTTGAGAGTGACCTTGTTGGGGTCATCGTCGTCGTCTCTTCGTAAGAGATGGCCCCTACCAGCCAGTTTGATTTTCGATGCTTGGTGCGAAATAAAGCTTTGTTTGATTTTCGCTTTGTGTCAGTCTCGTGCCTTTGATCACGGACCCTAACAGGGATGCCTGATTTTTGAGGTATTATTTTATTCCCTATGGCAAGTGGCAACCACAGCTGGGAGGAAAGAGACGACCCTAGGACTAAAGTCCAAAGTTGAGTTATAGTCTCACCTCCTTGCTTATAACCTATGATCTGACTCAGCCTTCACCTGAGACTCAGTTTCTTAATCTGTAAAATCAAAGGCATCTCAAAGTACGGTTGTAAAGATCACCACAATACTGTTGCTTGAAAATACTTAGAAAACTATGTAAGTGAACACCAATATAAAGCTTCAATTGTTTTTAAGTGCAAACATCACAAACCAGAGGGATATAAAATTATTTTTATTTAGTTCTATGTAAAAACAGGAATTCATAAGAAAATCAGCTGTTACAACAGCTGAGCAAGAGACCATTAAATTTTCAACATATATGAATATGATTAGGTTTCAAATATATAAAAAGCACTCACAAACCAATAAAAGAAAGGTCAATTGTATTATCACATATGAGCAAAGGATTTAAAGATTAACAGAGACTGATTCCTAAATGGATTTTAAGCACAGATTCCCAACCTAATTCATACAAAGAAACAAATTAAAAATTAGTATTGAGCTATTAGATCAGTTAGCAAACTATGGTTCATAAGCCAAATCCAACATGTTACCTGCCTTTGCAAATAGAGAACTGAAACAAAGCCACACCTATTCATTTACCATCATCTCTGGAGTGACCCAACTACAATGACAGATCAGAGCAGTAAGGACAGAAACCATATGATCCATAGGTCTAAAATATTTACTGTCTGCTCCTTTTTAGAACTTTACTGACTTCTGCTGGGATGTACAGTAATTACACATTTTATAACACATTGTGTTGTCAAGAATGTGGCCAAGATGTTCATAGGTTATGGTTAGATGCTAAATTGGTTAAACTTCCTAAACTCTGTAAGTAGTCCAATACCTATACACATTTAAAATAGATATGAAATACAACGCTCACTCCAAGACACTGTTTCTACTGCATCATGGTCCAAAGCAGCCAGTGTTTAGAAACAACCTAAGCTGGCCAAGAATTGTGATTATGTCCATTACCACCCAACTGTCATGGAACATTTCTGAAAGCAGGGTCAATTTGTATGTGTCAAAATAGAGCATCTCAATTTTATGTTATTAAGAGGAGAAAAGCAAACTGTTAGGGAGAACATATTGGAAACTGGCATTTAAAGGCTGATTAGTTACAAATACCTCTGGAAGAATTCTGTAGACAGAAGGAACGGGAGTGTTTTCTGGGAGACCTGAGTACACGGTGTATTAGAGTGCAAAAAGAAAATTCCCTATAGATCTTTCATTATAGTGAAGTTTCAACAACAGATACAATTAATTTTTCAGAAATAAGAATACCTGGCCTGCTTAAATGAAAAATGGCTCAGGTATAGATATTTGAAACACATTTGTGGATGCAGCAAAAGAGACAGGCTTGAGAGACAGTCTGTAAAAGAAAGACAAGTTCAATTTCAATCCAAAGTCATGAAATAAGTCAAGTGAGGAGAAATTGTAGTGGGAGAGGCTCAAGGGAAAGTAAGAAAAGGAAGAAAGAGAAACCATGAATTCAAAGAGAAAATGAACTCCTGAGTTTTTCCTTCCCTGAATTATATTGACTGACATCATAATAAATTTAAAATTCTTCTGCAGGATATAGTGGATCAAGAGCTAAAGCGACTAAGCTGAGGGGATAGCAATCCAAACTCACCAAAGGAGAAAAGATAAACAATGAATCTAAATCCCTGGAAATACTGCAAAAATATCATACAAAATGAATTTATTATTATTTAACAAAACGTGTAGACTAGATTATCCTTCTATAGAAGCCATTTTGGTTAGAAATAGTGTTACACAATTGTTTAATAAGACCATAAGTGGCTCAACAAAAGATAAAGGATATTGTGTGTTAAAGGAAAAAGCTATTTTCTGTATCTTAGCAGAGGCTTTATATTTTAAATGTTTTAATATTAAGACAAGACAACAGAAGCAACAAGGACCTCCAACTGCAGAGCCCCTCTCTCTTTTCCCCATGCCTCCTCCTTAATCCCACACCACCCAAGAGTAAAGCCAACTCAATCCACTCTTCATGGAGCCCACAACTCACATGTCCCTTTTGAGAAGGTCTGTTGGCAAAGGGAAAAGTGTAGGCAACTGAAAACTCCAGTAAACACAAAGCAATATCCATGGATTGTTGTGTAATTTCCAACCAAGAGCATCCTCTCATTCGTACCTTCCTTGATGTTAATAATTACAAAGTTTCCAACCAACACACAGTCTCTCTGTGTGGTGCTACATGCTAAATGGCAGACACAGGAAAGTATCCTTTGGGTAGACACAAACTGATCAGGTCTTGCCTAGTTACCAAAAACCACCCCCTGGAGACTGAACCATCAAAACCGTGAAGGCTGAGGTAGAGATCTTACACCAAAATGAGTAAACACCAGAGAAATACAAAGACTAATGTTTTCCATGTTTCTCATTCTACAAAAACATAGTACAGAGAAAACTCATTTGGTAACTAATGGAACTTCTTACAAATATGCTGCTCTCCTGCTGTGAAATCACTTAACTCATTTTTCGAGAGGGGATAATATACACTGAAGAGGCTTACCCTTTTGTTAATGTGTTTTTCTTTTATTGCTCTCAGAAAAGAATATAAATGGGCCCCTTTCATGGTGGGTATGCTTATATTATAGCTTTTGAAATTGAACAGAGTCTCTCCCATATCAACACCCTTTCCTTGAGACTACACAAGTAATTTTGTTGGTCAACGTCTTGGCATCAGTATGTTCTCCTAAGTCTCCATAGCCTTTTGAGAATGACAGAAAACAACAGTTAAATCTGTGCTGCTTCCTAGCCCTCTGCTTATATGGAAACATGCCTCATGATAGTGTGTTCCAATTGTGTGTTTTCCTCATGATGATAGAGAGAGATGAGCAATTTCATAAAACTATGATTTTTTTCCTACATTATGATATTGAAATATTTCATTAAAATGTGCTCAGTAATGTTGCCTCATATCTTGCTCAAGAATATAAATATTAATAAATACACTTTAAGATAGATTTACACTTTTTTTTCTCATTAATTGGTCTCACATAGGGGAGGATTACGTTCATATTAACAGAACTGAGCTAAAAAGAATGGTCCAGCATTTTTCTGTATATCCATTTCTGTTCCAATATCCAACATGAGTAGTGAAATAAAATTATCTTTTATAAGGTAAGTGATTATGGAACCTAATTTCTTTTCTGTTTAATTACATAGATCATAAAGAAGAGAATGTTAGGAAAATAGAATTGTTTCACTATTCATTAGTTTCTAGATATGCCAAACCTCATAGGGAGACTAAGGGTCAGGAAGACATGTAGCCGATTTTAGACCTTATTGAAGCTGAAAAAAGAAGAGAGAGAGAGGGAAAAAAAAGAAACACTAGTAGAAATACAAATACATATCCATTGCATACGGGGTAGAATTTATTTTTACTGAGAAATTTAACCAATATGCCTAGATAAACAATTATAAAATAAGTCAGATGCTTTTGAATTAAAAATGACACTCTACATCAAAATAAAAAGCTTTTGTACAGCAAAGGAAACCATCAAGAAAACAAAAAGATAACTTACCGAAGGGGAAAAGATATTTGCAAATGATAGATCTGATAAGGGATTAATATCCAAAATACATGAAGAACGTATACAACTCAACACCAAAAAACAAACAATGCGATTAACATGGGCAGAGAACCTAAACAGACATTTTCCCAAAGAAGATATCCAGATGGCCAACAGACACATGAAAGAACGCTCAACATCACTCATCATCAGGGAGATGAAAATCAGAACTACAATGAGCTAACACCTCATACCTGTCAGAATGGCTGACATGAAGAAGATAGGAAACGATCATTCAGGAGGATGTAAAGAGAAAGAAACACCCATGCACTGTTGGTGGGAATGCAAACTGGTGTAGTCACTGTGGACGACAGTATGGAGGTGTCTCCGAAAGTTAAAAACAGACATATCCTATGATCCAATAATTTCCCTCTTGGATATTTACTCAGGGAAAATGAAAACACCAGCTCAGAAAAATATATGCAGTCTTATGTTTGTTGCAGCATAATTTAGAATAGCTAAGACATGGAAATAACCAAGTGTCCATCGATAGATGAATGGAACAGGAAACTGTGGTGTCTATATAATGAAATACGACACGGCCATGAAAGGGATGACATCTTGCCATTTGAGACAACATGGATGGATCAAGAGGATATTATACTAAGTGAAATAAGTCAGATTGAGACAGACAAGCACCATATGATTTCACTCATAAATGGAATATAAAGAATGAATCAGTAAACAAACAAACAAAAAAAAAACCAGAATGAGAACTATAAATATGGAGAACAAAGTGATGGTTGCCAGAGGGGAGGGAGTTGGCAGGTGGGCAAAACGGGTGATGGGGAGAGGGAGATACAGGCTTCCAGTTATGGGAGGAGGAAGTCATAGGACTACAAAACACAGCATAAGGAACACAGTCAGATATTATAGTAGCTATAACGGGACAGATGGTAGCTATACTGTGGGGAGCATAATACAATGTATAAACTTGTGAAATCACTAAGTTGTATACCTGAAACTAAAGTAGCATTCAGTTTAATTTTTTTTTATTTTAAAATTAAGAAATCAATTAACTAAAAAAAGAAAGAAAATCACGTTGTATAAGAGATTCCTGATAATCATCCACTTTGTGCCCCATTTTTACCCTTCAAAGATTTTAAACTATTGAAACAAACTTCTGAATCCATGTCACTTAAATAGTCTTTGATGCATAATTATAACTAGATTTCACAACCAAACTCAATATACTAATCATATAATCAGGCATACTGTCAATAGTATGCTATATTCTAATTGTTTCTATTTTTTTGGGAGAATGCTAATACAATAAAAGATCTGATGGGGAAAATTAATCACATGTTTAGGATGGAAACCAAATTTGGTACTGAATAATATTTCTCTCTCTTTGTACAGATTCTGTTGCTTTAACAGTTTACTTTATATAGTTTTAGGCTAGAGACAACCAGTCATTCCATGTAATTCTTGTCCACATAAAATATAGTATAAATCATTTCACTGATGCTGTGTAGTTCCCTGTCTCCCAGAGGACATGTAACAGTGTCTGGAGAATTTGTTTTTGTTTGTTTTTTCAACTGAGGGAGGAAGTGGGGGTGATGGTGTTACGGACTCTAGTGGGTCAAGGGTGTTGCTCATTACCCTACAGTGCATAGGACAGCTCCCACAACAGACAATGGTCCAGCCTAAGGTAAAGAAAACCTACTTCAGATTTATGGTCATGTGGCTCAAAAACCTGGAACACAGGGCACCATCTTTTGATCGCTGCACAAAGTAATTTGTTTCAAAAATCAATTCATTATTTGACAGCTCATGGAAGGGCTATGTTGGACTCAATGAGGTACACTGGAGGTCCACCAGATGCTTAAAGTTAGTCTTGCTCCCTCCTTATGGGTCCCAAGTGCCTTCCCTTGAACCAGTCTGTAGGCACACACTTGGTGTGTCAGTCTGATTAACTCCTCTAATGGAGTACCAAGGACTGGGGGGTGGGAGGAGCTTATAAGCTTATAAATTGAGTTCTCACAATTCTGGAGGCTGGAAGTCCCAGATCAAGGTGCCAGTAGATTCAGAGTCTGGGGCAGTGTCTCTTCCAGTTCACAGACAGCCATATTCTTGCTGTGTCCTCACATGAAGGAGGCCATAAGGGAGCTACTTGAGGTCTCTTTCATAAGGGCATCAATCCTACTCATAAGGCTCTTCCCTCATGACCTAATGAGGTCCCCTCTGGGGAGGACCCACACCCCACTGCCTAATAGCATCCAACTGGGGGTCAAGATTTGAACACCTGAATTGGGGGTGTGGGCCACACATTCAGTCTATCATACCTGGCAAGTTGGTTTACATGAAGCAGATGTTCTCCAGATGTCTTAAGGATGTGTACAGAAACTAAGTGAACTTCAATAAATACATGTCAGATTGAAAAAGAATCATTTCCTGGCTTTTCACAAAATCCAATCAATTATTTTTATGTGAAGAAATGTTAGACCTTTATTACTGTTCGGGACAAGGGAACCTCTTGGAAATATGGAATCATCATATGAGTGTTCCTTTGAATAGGAAATGCATACATGTAGTATATAGAATAGGATACATATAATACATATATTTACATATATTTACCTGATGTAAATATGTAGATATGTATATTTATAAATATATAGATACGTGTAAATATATGTAAATACTTACATATATTTGTAAATATATGTAAATACTTACATATATTTACTTTATGTAAATATGTATATTTTCTTCATGTAAATATGTATATTTACTTTATGTAAATACGTATAGTTGTAAATATGTAAATATATGTGAATATTTACTTTATGTAAGTATGTAAATATGTATGTTTACATGTTTGTTTTATGTAAATATATGTATGTTATACACATTTAATACATATGTGACATATATACATATATATGTATATGCACATATTGCATATACATTAACTATGTAACATAACAACATGTATAGTGTGTATATATAATGGTATATATTTAATATATAATTCATGAAATGTATTTAATATGTAAACATATTTATTTAAAAATATATGTGATGGTGCCTTGTTGGCTTAGGCAGTGGAAAATGCAACTCGATCTCAGGGTTATGAGTTTGAACCCCATGCTGGATGTGGATATTACTTAAAAAATAAAATCTTGGGGCACTTAGGTGGCTCAGTTGGTTAAGTGACTGCCTTCGGCTCAGGTCATGATCCCGGATCCTGCCTCAGGCTCCCAGCTCCATGGGGAGTCTGCTTCTCCCTCTCACCTTCTCCCCTCTCATGTTCTCTCTCACTCTCTCTTTCTCAAATAAGTAAATAAATCTTTAAAAAAAATAAAATAAAATCTTAAATATATATATATATATATATACTTATACATATCTATACGTCTTTCTACCATTTGCTGGGGTCTTGTGTTAATGCCCCTTAGTGATAGCTTTCAATGCAGAGACTTTGTATTTTCTCAGATTTATTACTACATAATGTACATATTCATACACCAGACTACCATTCTGTGATGAACTGGAAATACAAGACAAGTTACCAAAAAACCTATTTATCCACGATGGATAGTTGAATATGACATATTCTTGAGAAATAAGGTCATTTTGACATGCTCCCATTTCTAGAGTATGAATACCTCGATAACATTTTAGTTTGTTCTTCTTTCTGCTTTTCGCTGGGCAATTGGTAAAAGTGTTGTCTAAATTCTACCAAGCCAGTTTACAAACATTATTTGCATGGGTGCCCTTGATGTGCACATGTCCCTTCCACTGAATTGAAATCCATGGCTTTTCAAGCACACTCAAGACTGCAGATTTGCAAAGTTGGTTTGCATGAAGAGTAAGGCAACTAAGCTTTGAAAGGAGTCCAAGCAGAGTCAAATATTCAAAATTATCAACATAAAAGCCTCATTTGCATTCCTAGAAAAATATATTACTGTGACTATCCTGGGAAATTTTAATTCTGGCGTAAAATATACCATCATTCTTTTATGTTATGCCTGGATTTGAAACATCAATTCACTGTGGCAGGGCTGATCAGCAGCTCTATAATCACAGGGCTGTTATTTATTGAGTAATTATTACATACAAAAAAGCTAGCCAGGTTCTTTACAGGCATTGTCTCACTTCTTTGTCATAGTAGCTCTGCAAAGTAGCTATCATTATTATCATATGATAGATTTAAATCAGATATACTCACAAACAGCTGGCAATAACTGTCATTCATCTCTAAGGTCAATGATCTCATGTCACATTATGCAGATATAAAGGAGACTATTCTGATTGGGAAAATTTAAATATCTGAATTTCCAATGAAACACTAGCTTTGGTAATTTCCTATTTAAAACACTTGTGAGGGGGTGCTTGGGTGGCTCAGTTGGTTAACAGTGCGGGTCATGATCCTGGATTCCCCAGACAGAGTCCCACATTGGGCTTCCTGCTCATTGTGTGTGGGGGGGTTCTTCTTCTCCCTCAGACCTCTCTCTTCTCATGCTCTCATTCTCTGTCATTCTCTCTCCTTCTCAAATAAATAAATAAAATCTTTAAAAATACAAAAAAAAAAAACACTCATGAATGTATTTCTAAAATGGCTTTTAATCATGTACTTTAAAAGATCAAACACTCTTGAATAAACCAAAATAACCAAGCTCCCATTTCCCAGGAAACACTCAAATACTGATTGAAAAGTGTAAAGAAATCTGTGAAAAACCAAGAGTATGACTCAGTGTTTCCCAGAGAAATGTTAATGAAAATATCTTCTCATCCATAACTCTAACATAAATCCTAATTAAAATCCAAGTTGCATTTGCTGTCTTGTTAAATGATGATTAAGTGTCTGAAATTTCTTTGAAGTTCGGGTTGTTAGGAACAAGATTGCCTATTTAATGCCTGGAAAATAAAGCAGGAATTCTCTGAATTCTGAACTGTTCTTAAGAGAATATAGCTCTAATAAAATATTTTGCATTATCTCTATAAACTGGTATCACCTACCTTCTCATTTGTGTTAAAATTAGAATAAATGAGACATCTACATCTTGTAGTAACAGGCTAGGTAATTCAAGCCAGCCCCCTTACTGAGAACAAGTTAAAATTTGCATGATTAAATAAAATGTCTTAAAAAAAACTTCAAGGCTAAAATCATACTTAGAGATTACAGTACCAAAACCAATGAGAAAGTGAAGATTCAGGTAGGTAGACCATCAGGTAGGGTACCCAACATACAAGGGAGCTTCTGCCCAGGACAGTTTCCAACATGGAGGGAACTGCTGTGGCTTGCCCAGCACCATGGTGTAAGGAGGCAAATGTCAAACCCCAGTGTCTGCCAAAGGTGTACAATTTGACAGATTGTCCCTAATATTTCCCTCCCTCCATGGGTTTCACTCTCAGGTGAGGCACCAAACAAAAGGAAATTCAGACTTGCAAGACCATGCAGCCCACCTCCACAACATCTAAACAATTCAGAGAACACCAGGTCTTGGTCAATGAAATAATACAAAATTCTAATGTCCTTAGGCATCTGCCCTAGAGAAGGAAGCCATTAACCCCAGCATCAATTTATTACTATAAGTAGTTTCTTTTCAACTACAATGACCAGTTCATAAAGATGACCAAATGCATAAAGGAAGAAATAAGAAGCCACTGGTAAGACCAAGCAGAAGTAACAGTCATGAGAAAGAGACCTTGCAAAGATTGAGATAGTGTCATGATGGGACATAGATGATAATCCAACCATTTTGGAAGAATGTACAAAGAACTACAAAAAAAGACATTGAAAATTTCTGCAGAGAGTAAGAAACTGTTAAAACGGGGGCAGAAAAGAGACATCATAAAAGACCAAATAGAAACTTTAGATCAGAGGATCACAGGAATGAAAAAAAAAAAAAAAAAAAGAACAGATGAGTCAAGTTAAAGGACAGAAAAAGCTGAAGGGAAAAGGAGAGCACATGAGCACAGGTGAGAAGAAACTGCACAGATTGTGTCATGGAAAGGTGTCAAAAGAGAATATAAAAACAGAGTCAGAAATAGGGAAAGCCAGATAAGAATTTTTTAAATGTACATCATCTCAATGCTTGGGACATGAAGCTACTGGACAATAAGATGAACAAACAAGGAAGAGAAACAGAACCATGGGCATTCAAGATAATGGAAATATAAAAGCTAGCACTTAGGGCCATGGCGAAAAATATATGCAAGAAAAGACAAAATTGAGAACCTCCAAAATCCGGAAATTATAAGGAGGGTCCAAAAATAATTCCCAAAGTGTGAAGAAACTCTGTAACAAAATAACAAATTGGGTGCACAGGCTTAACCACTCATTAGATACAGAAGAAAGGAGACTTCACGGAATAGAACGTAGGTCCGGGGGAAAACTATTCAGAAGGAAGCTTGAAAATGAAATGAGGTGAAAATACAAACAAAAAGTGTGAACAGGGGGTCACAAGGATCAAGTCTAAGTTACACGCAAGTTGACCGCCAATAGGAAAGAAGGCAGAAAATACAACAACAGTGTTGGAAGAGGTCATGATGAAGCTTTCTCAGAACTGAAGAAAGACAGCCTTGCAAAAGTCAAAGGTGATTAAGTTATTCCAATCAGATAAATGAAAAGAATGCACTACCTCACTGCATCAGAGTTAGCACTGCAAAAACTCTAAGGCAAACAATCTTGAAAAGCATCACGGGAATGAGATCTAGGGAATGCATTATTTTCAAAGAAGGAACTCTTAAAAAGACAGCTAAATTCTTGTTGGAAGAGAAAGATTTCTCTCTAATGGCTGGAAAGAAATAACAGAAAATTAAAATTCAGCAAGAATATTCTTCAAGAGGAAGGGACTGTAAAGACACTTTCATCAAGCTATCTGAGGGTTTCAAAAGCTCACATCCTCTGAAAACATATTTTAGATCATCATTTCGGGTTTGTTTTTTTTTTTTAAGAGAATGTTCACACATAAAGGTAGAGGCACAGGAGTAATGAGGAACAAGTTAATGAACTGGCTGAAGGGAAATCAAAATTAATGTAGACTAAATCAAATAAACAGTTTCCTATGAGATTCCTAAACACACACACACACACACACACACACACACACACACACACACGGTCAAATGGCAGTAACAGCAGGTAAGTTAGAGGGATGAAAATGGAGGTATAATATACTAATTAGGTAGTATTTCCAGAGAAATGTAAATTGTATTAATTAAAATTAGTATTATATTAAGGGCCCCTGTTGTAACTTCTGGCATTCTCTATTAAAAGATTACAGTCAAAATGTTTTAACTTCTAATATGGTGGGGGTGGAGGAAAGCAACAAGATGATTTTAAAATCAGCATTTTACAGGAAAGCAAGAAAGGAAGAACAGAGAGGAAAATACAGAAAAAGTGGGTTAATAAAAGCACAAATTTAGGATAGAAGATTTAAACCCAAATATACCAAATGGAAAGGTAAATAAAAGTGGATCTATAGTTACAAAAGCAAAGAGCATCAGACCCTGACATGTAAAACATACAATTTAAACCATGAGTCAGCAGAAAGGACAGAAGTAAAAACACGGAAATGGTGCATGACTGAATTACTAAAAATGTAGCAATATTAATATCAAGCTAGATAGACACTCAGGCATGAAACACCACCAGAAATAAAGGATCCCATCATAATAAGAATTTCAATTTGTCACAATGTATCAAAATCCTAGAAATTATCCCCTAAATTGATAAGCACATAAAACATGCAAAATGGAAGTATACAAACATATAAACAAAGAGGAGAAAACTCTATAACCATCATGGGAGAATTTAAGAGACTTACTTAAATGACAGAAGATGCAAACTGCCTCTGATGAAATTCAGAAGTCAAAGAAAAACTCATGATGGAAATCACATATTTCCTATGAACAGTAAAAGTATCACCCACTTTCTGGAATGCAGCTAATGCATCCCTTGAGCAAAATTTACAGGAACATATTAACATCTTAACAAAATGAGGGTATTAGAACATTAATAAAATAGGCTTCTATTTCAAGAAGATAATAAGAAAAACAACAGTAAAATTAATGAGAAGGAAGTAATAAAGATAAGAACAGTAATTAATGAGGGGCACCTGGGTGGCTTAGTCGTGTAAGCCAGTGACTCTCAGTTTTGGCTCAGGGCATGATCTCCAGGCTGTGGGATGGAGGCCTGCATCAGGCTCTGTGCTCAACACAGAATCAGCTTGAAACTGTCTCGTTCCCTTTGCCCCTTCCCCTACTCATGCTCTCTCTCTCTGTCTAAAATAAATTTAAAAATAAATAAAAAATAAATAAGAATCTTTAAAAAAAAAATAAAAGAACAGTAACTAATGAAAATTAAGTCAACTTAGAGTAAAGAAGAAAACCAAAAGTTGGTTCCTTGAAAAGTGTAATCAAAGATATAAACTCAGGAGTTTTATGGATAAAGTAAAAAAAAAAAAAAAGATATTTGGGCTTTCAAAATAGAACCCCACCATACACTTGCAGCATTAAAAAGATAAGAGATGTTCTGATACAGAACATCTATAAGAAATGGAAAGAGTTCTAGAAAGATAGAGCATAACAAACTCAAAAATAAAGAGGAAACCAGAGTGAGGACGCCTTGGTGGCTCAGTGGTTAAGCGTCTGCCTTCAGCTCAGGTCATGATCCCAGGATCTGGGGATCGAGTCCCACACCGGACTTCCTGCTCAGCAGGAAGCCTACTTCTCTCTCTACCTCTCCTATTGCTTGTGTTCCCTCTCTCACTGTGTTTCTCTCTGTCAAATAAATAAATAAAATCTTTAAAAAAAAAAGAAAGAAAAAGAAAACCAGAATGATTCCATAACCATTTAAGACACTAAACTAGGTGTCAGAATTTATGCCACAAAGAAAACCCAAAGCAAAAAATGGCGGCGCTTATCTTCTGGAAAACATTAGGAAGAGATATTCTCAAACTTGAACTCTTCATGTATGTGTAAGAAAAGGACATGTTCTTCCATATATTATATGATAGTATACCATGCCCACGAAACCGGCAAGAAAATAAGACAGCAAACCACCCATGAACAATGTTCAGCAACATCTGAAAAGTCCAAGAATATACCACCACCAAGTTGGGTTTGCTCAAACCACAAACTTGTATCCATATTAGAAGATACAAAGAGATATTGTTTAAATGTTGGCAACATTGTCTTTACAGCCAGAAGCAAAAAAAAAAAAAAAAAAAAAAAAAGAAAGAAAGAAAGAAAGAAAGAAATACTCAAATCTTTGTGTCTTTTTGGCAGTTACTGTGCCAAGGTGAGGAAAACAAACATGTATAAAGATGGAAAAGAAAGTATCAAAATTGTTTTTACTCATAGATAGTAGAGTGTATGTGGAAAATCTCAGGTAACATAATTTAATAAATCTGGTGGCTACTAAATTGATACTAAACAAAAAGTGCATTTTATATTCCAGCAATAACGAGCAATAGAGATCACCAGGTTTGCCAAAACCCAAAGGGGGATACATCATGAGTTCTGGTTCCCAGCTGTGATATGATGGATTTACTCTTCCCAACCTGATGCATGAGTAATTGGCTAATAACGTCCCAAGCCCCTAATAATTCACTGCTAATTATACCAGCTACAGCTGTTTCTGTGTGGAAAAAAAAAATTAAAAAAGAGAAACATTACAACAGTTCTGAATACTATCCCTACAAATCAGTGACACAGAATGTGTACAAGACATTGATTTGAAATATTAGAAAATATTACTGAGGAAAAAAAACACCTAAATAAGTTATAGGTATTTGACATTTTTGTCAAGGGATTTATTAAGTACTGAAAGATGACCAGTAAGCATGACTGGTCCACAAGATTAAATTCTTAATTAAAAATCAGATGTTTGTTGGGCGCCTGGGTGGCTCAGTGGGTTGAGCCGCTGCCTTCGGCTCAGGTCATGATCCCAGGGTCCTGGGATCGAGTCCCGCGTCGGGCTTGCTGCTCGGCGGGAAGCCTGCTTCCCTTCCTCTCTCTCTGCCTGCCTCTCTGCCTACTTGTGATCTCTCTCTGTCAAATAAATAAATAAAATCTTTAAAAAAAAAAAAAAAAAAAATCAGATGTTTGTTGTCCCAAGGGGAGACTCTAAGGTGTACATGAAAATGCAAAGTTTGAAAAACAGCTAAGATACTCTTAAAAAAGAACAAGAAAAAATAATTATACTATATATTGTAAATTATTATAAAATATAATGTGTGACAAAATATATTGGCATCCACATACACAAAGGAACCAGTAGAATTGTAGCAATATAGTATACTTTTTTTTTTTTCAGTAAATGATCTTGTGATGTTGAATTGTATATACGGAAAAATAAATTGTACCCATTATCCACACAACATAAAAATGTCGAGTCCATGTGAATTTTAATATAAAAACTTAAAAAGACAAGTATTTTGAAGATATTCAAGAAAGATATGCTCTTATCTCTGAGGAGGAAAAGAAAACAACTTTCTCTCTCTCTCTCTCTTTTCTTTCTTTCTCTTTCTCTCTTTTCTTTCTCTCTTTTTCTTTCTTCCTTTCTCTCTCTTTCTTTGTCTCTCTCCCTTTCTTAATTTCTTTCTTTTTCTTTCTCTCTATCTTTCTTTCTCTCTTTCTTTCTTTGTCTTTCTCCCTTTCTCTCTCTTTCTTTCTTTTTCTTTCTCTCTCTTTTTTCTTTCTCTTTTCTTTCTTTTTCTTTCTTCCTTTCCCTCTTTTTCTTTCTTTCTTTCTCTTTCTTTGTCTCTCTCCCTTTCTTAATTTCTTTCTCTCTTTTTCATTTTCTTTCTTTCGCTTTCTCTTTCTCTCTCCTTTTCTTTCTTTGTCTCTCTCCCTTTCTCTCTCTCTCTTTCTTTCTCTTTTTCTTTTTTTCTCTTTCTCTTTCTCTCTCTCTTTCTTTGTTCTTTCTTTCTTTCTCTCTCTCTCTTTTTTTCTCTCTCCCTTTCTTTCTCTCTCTTTCTTTCTTCCAAAAGACATCTTAAAGCTCCGAAAACTATTTTAAAATCAATAAACTAACTTTAGGAACAGTAGCTCATGAAAAGACACCCTTAAACACAGGGAAAGGCTCGCCAGAGGATAGAAGATTTTTCTGCAGCATGTTTAACTGTGGAAGCCCTCTAATCAAAATAAATCAATTAGAAAAAGATGAATGATTTAATACAAAAACTGATGACAGAAAGCCAGCTCATCAAACAGAAAATACAAAGAGCCAAGACATAAACAGACATGCATCCACCTCAGGAAATAACCATGATAAACGCGGCGAGTTTCCGTGTACACACACTAGACAGGAAAATAAAATTGAAATTCTCATGCCACCAAATATTGGTGCAAACTCAAACCTGCAGGTATAAGCAGTGACTTCTGTTATCGGAAAAATGGCTCAGTCTTAATTTAATGTAGATTTAAAGCAGCAATTCCAGAATAGGCATGTGCCTCAGAAGACCCATGCTCTTGAGAAACGAGGGTGCATTTCCAAGAATGGTTGCAACGTGGAAGTTTGTAACAGTCAGGGCTGGAAATAACACACAAGTCTATTAATGATAAAATAGGGAAATGCACAGTAATTTAGTCACACCGTGGAAGATGCAGGAATGGAAATGAGTGGAAAAGATCTACATCTAGAAACATAGACGGACTGGAAATGCCACATGCCTGAAAACAACACGTCAGAAGAAACTGTAGAGCTCCATGCATTTAAAGCCCCCAAATGTGTAAAATTTAAATGTGATTCGGCGATGCCTATACGACTGTGGGGAAAACATAAGGAAAAAGCAGGGAAGTGATTTGCATAAAAGTCAGAATACTGGTTATCACCTGGGTGGGGAAGAAAAGCTCAGAAAAGAACAGGTGCTTCTGTGAGGTTGGAAACATCCTATTTCTGGACATGATGGCGGGAATAGGAATATCTGTGTATGTTTTCACCTTGCACTGAGTATCGATGCCGTATGACCTTTAATTTCTGCATGTTATATGTCAAACACAGGTGTTTTCTTGTCCCATCAGCGTCAACCTAATTGCAGCACGAATGTTGACCAATTTGCCTTCTAGATCTATTGTACTCCTTGCCATGGTCCCTTTATCTGAAGCTTCCAAGGGAATCCCCTACAACGACACACATTCCTACAAAATCAGCAGTTGAGAGCCCCGAACCCACTCATTCCCAGATGTTAAGGTGCCATGGAGGTGTCCATGGATGCAAGCCATGTCTCTACTCTCGTCCATAGCATGGTCTGAGGCTTGCGTGCAAGTTGCTTGTTTCTGATGGCACATCTACACCCACAGTAACGTACCAGAACTCTCTACAGGTTTCCTGCAGTTGCTACTGTATCCTTACCAATGTATCCAGCCACATGAAATATTCAGAGTTATCGCTACACAGATGGTGTTATACAAATTTTAATTATTCAAGACATTTTGGGGAGAAAAAAAGGGCTCCATTCAACGGAAAGCAGATTAGCCAGATTTTAATACCGAGCAGGTACCAGCAATCAGCTACCGATGATGGAGTGACCGGCAAAATTATGTTGACGATGCATGAAATCATCAAGGACCACTTCATTCAATAGATTTTTAAAAGGTGGGGATGCAAAATGAGCGTTGTGACAATCAGCAGGGTGGAAATCGGAGTCCTCGATGAGTGCCGGCCCTTAGGATAGCCAATTTTGGACGCTGTGTGTGCGACCCGTGGGCTCCGCAAAGCATTTTGACTTTCTCTTTTCAATGTGCCTTCACGGTGATTTCAATCAAGCTTTCATTTATTGATAGCCGTACCTTGTTTTTGAACTAAAAGTGCGTTAGACAACGGGGCCACCGTCTTTACTCAACGGAACCTTGGCTGGGTTCGAATATAATTCCCTCTTTCAGGATTAAAAGTTGCCTCAGAGCAAGATCTTGAAAAATAAATTACTATGGGCTCCGAAGGGATCTGAATGAGCGAAGACACAAAAGGTTCATG
Organism: Enhydra lutris kenyoni; assembly: GCF_002288905.1. NCBI lineage: Eukaryota > Metazoa > Chordata > Mammalia > Carnivora > Mustelidae > Enhydra > Enhydra lutris. Next base: position 10,355,973 of record NW_019154136.1, on the reverse strand, counting down.
CAACCTTCTTTATTGTAATTGGTGCATTGCTGACACAGTGGGTGATTTGTATATAATCATGCTCATTTGAGTATATAATTTATATATATTAATAACATATTAATATATAATAATAAAACAATATAATTATATTATGATTATGATAATTATATAATTATAAGTAATATGTAATTATTTGTATTAAATATATATTACCTTTTCTTTTTGATAAATTTGGGTTTAAATCTTCTATTATATATACTCTATTTTATATACATGTATTATAATAATATATAAATTATATATAATTTGTATATTATATATCTTATATATAATTGTATATATATTTTATATACATATAAAATATTATATATGTATGTTTGATACATATAATTTTACATGTATTTATATGTAATTTTACATGTATAAAATATACATTTTAAATAATTATTATAGACATTAAATGTATATAATATAAAATATATAAATATATATTTATATATCAATATAAATATTTTATTTATATATAAATAAAATATATAATATATTGATATAATATAACATTGACATTAATTAATTATAATATAATAATATAATAGTGACATTAATATATTAATACATATAAATTATAATATATATTATATACTACATATACTATATAATATATAATAATACACCTGTTAGATTATTCAGCATACCCATGTAAGAGTCAGCACTCACACACCTTCCATATTTTTACTAGAACTTATTAAACCATTTGTCAACTAATCTCATCGTTCGTTCTGTATGTGAATGCATGTATAAACTGGGGCAGGGGGGCGGGAGTCCATCTAGACAATGGAGTATCATTCAGCACCCAAAAGAAATGAGCCATCAAGCCTTGAAAGACACAGAGGAATCCCAAATGCAATGTGGTAAGTGAAAGAGGCCAATGTGAAAAGACTTCCTACCTTTTGTATGACTGCACGTGTACGTGTGGGATGGGTCCAGCTCTACCACAGTCTGCAAAGGGGAAAACTATGGAGAGAGTGAGACAATCCATCGTTGCAAGAGATAAGGGGGAGAGAGACATGGGTGTGCAGATCACAGGGGATCTCTAGGGCAGGGAAACCATGTATGATATAATGATGGACCCATGTCATGACACACTGGTTGAAATTCATAGACCATCAACACCAAGAGGGAACGCTGAAGTCAGTGATAGGTTCTGGGTGATGATGTCACGTCAATGGAGGTTCATCCTTGGTAAGAAATGAGCTACTCTGAGGATGGTGTTGATGAGGGAGGCTGTGTGTGTCTGAAGGTGGAGGGCATATAAGAAATTGCTCTGTCTTCCTCTCAATTTTTTATAAAACTAACATTGCTTTACCTAAAAAAAGTAAATTCTCAGAAAAGACACAAAGAACTGAAAACCAGGTTTTGGAGGATAATGGCAACCTGAAGAAAACACAAGTAAATCTCATATAATCCCTGAAAATACATTGATTATTATGAGCTTTAAAAAAAAAAAATGGCACATTGGGGCACCTGGGTGGCTCAGTCAGTTGAGTGTCTGCCTTCAGGTCAGGTTATGATTCCAGGATGCTGGGATCCAGTCCCACATTGGGCTCCCTGCTCAGTGGGGAACCTGCTTCTCCCTCTGCTTTTGTATGCTCTCTGTCTCTGACAAATAAATAGTCTTTAGAAAAACTAAAAATTTAAAAATAAGAATTTAAAAATGCACACCTATTACATAAACAAGGTTGCTAGGAAAAAAGACCCTGGAAAAGCTCTCATATGTTTTTAAACATAAAAAATAAAATTTTATCTTTTTTTTTTTTAAAGATATTCATTTATTTATTTGACAGATCACAAGTAGGCAGAGAGGCTGGCGGCGGGGCGGGGGGACGCAGGGTTCCTGCTGAGCAGAGAGCCCAATGTGGGGCTCGATCCCAGGACCCTGAAACCATGACCTGAGCCGAAGGCAGAGGCTTTAACCCACTGAGCCACCCAGGCACCCCAAAAATAAAATTTTATCTTATCACTGTACAAGATTTTTAAAATTCCAAAAAAAATACTAGCTGGAATTAAAAATTAAACAGAAAATTAATTTCCTAAAAGGTGATAAAAAAAAAAACAAAGTAGGTAAAAAGTTTGCAAGAAAGTTTAAAAAAATGAACAGTTAAAACATATGACTTCTAGAATTTGGGAGCGTTTTCAAAGATAAGAGTATAAAGACCAGTTGGGAGGAAAATGCCAAGAAAAAAAGAAATAATAAATTGGAATATTTCCCAATACCATAGGAAATAAATCTTGAAAGGGAGAACTGTGTGTCATAAAAATAAGACTCATACCTACACACACTACGCTGAAATTTCTGAATACCAGAAGGTCAAGCCAACGATCTTAAGTGTTTCAGAAAAGAAAAAAACTGCACGGAAATTAAATGAACAATAAGACAAGTAAAATTAGAATTCTATATAAAAGCAAGAAAAGGCAATGGACATATTCATTCTGACTTTTGTGCATTTGCTATTTTTTTTAAAGATTTTATTTATTTATTTAACAAACAGAGATCACAAGTAGGCAGAGAGGCAGGCAGAGAGAGAAGGGGGGAAGCAGGCTCCCCGCCAAGCAGAGAGCCCAACTCGGGGCTCCATCCCAGGACTCTGGGATCATGACCTGAGCCGAAGGCAGAGGCTTTAACCCACTGAACCACCCAGGCACCCCAAGTTAGCTATTTTAAACATTTAGCTCAATTCAACACATTTTGAGGAAGGCCTTTCAGTTTCCAAGGAATGGTTTAGCCCCTGGGGGTAAGACAGCATGCAAACCAATCACGTTGGGTCAAACAGACAATAAATATATCAACAAGCAAATACATAGCACATGAGAGGAGTAGGGTGAGGGAGGGAGGGTTGGGGGAGCCTTTCTCCAAGAAGGCACCTGCTATCAGGTGAGGTGGAGAAAGGATCACCTCTGGACAGTTAATGCAGCCCCAAAAGTATAGGGCTGGCCAAACACACCCATGGCTGAACACCAGGGTTGACCAGTGCCCTTAGCCTCCTGCCTTTGCACAGTCCTTTTCTCCCTGAGAGATTGCCACCTGATTCAGGGTGACATGGAGTCTAGGGTGGAAAGTTAGAAGAAAATAGTCCTGTGCTTATTTGCTTGTTTTGCAAGGGAACGGAATCAGAGGAGATGAGATTTGTCTTGGAGACTGCCTCCTTGTTTGCTTCTCTCATGGCTTCCTCAAACATGGTGGAACCACCCATCTCCCTTGTCTTGGGTCAGACGAGTCATGGGCAAGTGGAAACCTTCCTCCCTACCTCTGATTTCCTCCTCCGCCCTCGAAGGCAAGGCAGACCTGCCTCCCCACGGTGCCTGCAGCTGATGGCCGTACTTGGAGCTTCCACAAGCTGGTGTGTCCTCTCACGGGCAAGATGGAAATTGTTGAGATGAAGTTTTGGAATTCCCAGGTGCAAAAACCCATGAGGAAATAAGGCCTCCCCTCGGGATGCAGTATTCCAAGGAAGACGTGACGATTATCTCCCCCTCCACGCTCATAACAGTAAACGAGCTTGAATGATGCCAGCCTGTGATTAAAACCCGGGAGAAGACACGTAGCATCCGCTGTGGCTGATAATGCCAATGAGTTGTAATTGAAAGGGATGATGAAGACATGTGTGATGTGCAGACCGCCTCCTCTCTGTTTGCTTCATTTTACCTGCGCTTTAATATCCGGAGAGTGGCACGATCTGATACCATTTAATGAATGAGGGAAGAGGCAGGAGAGAGAAATTTAATACATGCCAACCAGTAGGATTATCTGGAAAGGGAGGGTCTATCTCCCTAGAGATGGGGTTTTGTGTGTAAACAATGCTGATGCCCACCTTTGCTCCTGGGACCTCCCAAAGCTATTAACAGCCTAACACTTCCGAAATGCCCACTCTTGGCCAAGCCCTCCTATAAATCTCATAACATGTACAACCTAATTATCTTCATCACCGGACCTTATGAAATGCAGAGAAGCAAACAAACCGAGGTTTTAGAGAGGCAGAAAGATGAGGTAATATGTCTATGTGCTAAGATCACAGACAGAGTTAGAGGGGCCCATCCTGGGACTCATATCCAGGAGTTCATTCCTGTCTACAGAGTTCAGATTCTGGGCTCCTTGCTCGTCTTCAAAGTTGCCATCTGGTAGCAGCTTGATGGGCACCAGCGAGCATCCCCTATATTCTAACGTAAGGTCTCTAAGCTTCAACAGGAATGACATTATGGAACAGATGACACTACTGTTGGGGGCTCTTCTGTCAACCGAGGGATATGTATCTGCATCCTTGGTCTCTACTCTGTTGATGCCATCCCCAACCTCATGTTGGGGGATGACAACCAAACATATTTCCAAACAGATCCAAAGGTGCCCTTGGAAGCAAACTTGTCCCCAACTGACAATTATTTCATAATTGTCTCATAAATGAGTAAGACAACGCTTTGACTTAGAGCATGTTGACATTGTTGGCCTTTGGAATCAGACCGTCCTCTGGGGGGGGCTGTCGTGTGCATTGAAGTGGCTTAGCAGTATACCCGTCCTGCACCCAAGATGTTGTAGCATTCCCTGCCCTCATAGTGACCAACAGAAATGCCTCCTGTCCTGTGGGAACATGGTCACCCATGGGAGAGAGCCAAGGATCTCAATCAAGGGACTGCTTCACCCATGCGAGACCTGCTACAACACTTGGGGCCCACTCTGCCATCGATGGCCCACCAGGCTCATTCAGGTTTTGTCAGACAGAGAAAAGAACATGGTAGAGGTTGAAGATACTAGAGGACTTCTGAAGAAAGGATGCTGTGAACCATGATGGCGTGAAGCCAACAATGAACCTCCTAGAAAGAATCATTCTTTGGTCATTTGGAAAGAGTCCTTGCTTAAGAGCACCACCACTAGGATCAGGTGGGTGTTAAGAGACTAGATCTATCTGAAGATAGCCATGGGTGAGAACATTCAACAGAAAAGAGTTAACTCCAGCAAACCGGAGTTGGTGGGACTCACCACAGGACCCTGGAAATTATAGATGCCTCCAAAGTGAAATTTAGCCGTAGACACCCGTCACTCCCAGAAAGCAGTGGTGTCAGACTTTAACGCCGCCAGCCCCATGAAGGTTTTGTGGTTTCCTCAAATTCCCTCCCTCCTCTTGGTAAGGGATGAAGCCAACATCACACTCCTTTCTTACTGAATAGTCGTCTTGACTGTGGTCAGCCCACAGATTGACAAAGCCTTACACTGGAGGAGACATTGCCATAGACCAAACTGGATTGTTAGGATCTCAGAGTGGCTAGAACTGCTATGCCTCATGCCTCGCATTTCAGCCAAAGGTGAGGGAGAAGTCTACAGAGCTCACTGAAAATGCAAACCACAGAAAGAATCATTTCACGTCCCATGTATGTGATGCTGAATGATGTTGGTCTGCACCTTACTGGAACCTGTGTGTGTGGGTCTCTACCTCCAGGACACTGGGCCATTACGGGACTTCTAATATTTTACACCAGACACTCAACGAGAGTTGAGGTGGGACTAAGATGATGCATGAGGTCCCCAGAATCGCATTCTGTTTTTAACTCTCTTTTTAACATAAATAAAGACTACACGTCCTCAGCCAAAACCAAATTGGTGGATGCATTCTGTGTTTTGCCATGGAGAACCTTGTCACCAGGCCTACCCACTGGAGTTTGCAGTTATCCATAAGGATGGGTTCATGTTGGCCCTTCTCAGATATGCTTAGAAGATCCATAGGGATAAGGAGGGTGTCAGCTAGTGGGGAGAGTCTCTGAACTCCTGGTCACGCCCAGTAGAATGAGATGACCCCAGTGGGACTTGTAGATGATTCTCATTTTTTGGAACATGGAAATCACAATGAAGAAGCTTCACATGGCTGTATGGCAGACAGATGACACATTCACTGTATTGTGGGTTAAAAATACTCGTCACTGTCTTAATACCGATGATGTTCGAAGATGTATGTTCTGTCACCAATGAGAAGTGAGTACATCAATAATGCCAGAAATTATATGTTCTTGGACATTGGTCTTCCTCAATATTTTGATATTTCATAATACTTTTGATAATCCTGTTTGATACTATTTCTGCTTCTATAAGCTTTGTAATGGCTCCTCCAATGAATGACTATATACGTTTAATAATCCCTCTCAATTTAGCCCTTTTTAAAAAGATTTTGTTTATTTACTTATTTGAGAGTTAGCGAAAGAGAGAGAGTATGAGCAGAGGAAGTCGTAGAGGGAGAGGGAGAAACAGGCTCCCCAGTGAGCAAGGAGTCCAACTTGGGACTCAACCCCAGGACTCTGGAATCATGACCTGAGCCAAAGCCAGATGCTTCATGGACTGAGCCACCCAGGGACCCCAATTTGCCCATATTTTTACAAGACTTTCCACCCTCACCTAGCAAACTGAAGGAACTCTGTTGGTTAAGTAAATGAATCCTATTTAATAGAAAATAATGTCCCATGAAGGCCTTGGTATCTTCTTCCCTTAGGGAGCCTTATGTACCACCATAGTGCTTCCGGAAGCACTATGCAGAAGGCATATCCCATGCTATCGAAAGCTTCACCCGAAGCAGGGGAGGGCAAAGGAATGCAAAGATGAGTCAGGAAGAAACTGGGGAGGTAGAAGATACCAAAACTCCAGCTCAACTTCCGTCAGAGCCTGCTGGTTGCGTCTGACTTAGTCTTCACCAATATTGCAAAAGCAAACGCAAGATGTCGTGCGAAGGCTAATGCATTTTGCAAAGTGCAAAGCAAGTTCTGTAGTGAAGAGCTGAAGTTCTGACCTCATCCAGGCAGGATGTCGACCAACACCCGCCAAAGCTGGCCAGACTTGGAACTCGTTGCATCCTGGCCTTTACCTGATGATGAGATACAGCCCTGGGAACAGCCGGAAAAGGAACCAGTGCCAAAGCCAGAGCAGAGACACACATTGTAGCAGACAGGGCAGTAGACGTCTGTGGAGCTCTATCCAAAATGCCAAGGAGGCTCAATGTCAAAGAAGCCATTTTTTAAGTAATTCCATGCTTTATTGAACAGATCTACATATCGCCATTACTGAGATGTACACTGAAAATGGATGTAGACTTTGAAAGGTGATACCTGCCATACTCTTCCACATTTAGTATGTAGTAAACTAGGGAGAGGAAGGCAGTATACAACTTTGGGTTTGAACTGCAGGGCAAAACTTTGGGGAGGTCCTTGGTTTCTTACTACAAGCTCCTTGTTTCCAATAATCTCTTCCTACAAACATCTCCTTGACGAGGGACTATACAAATAGTTTACAAAAGCCACTGCATTGCACAACATGCCCATTAGGTGAGACAAATGGCCAGGATGGCAGGGATGTCTACAGCAGGGATGGTTGGGCTGGAGGTCAGAGAACGGACTACATGGAGGTTGTAGGTCAACCATAGGGCTTGTAGTAAAGGAGAAGGCTGAGAAGTCAGGACGCAGAGGTTAGTACATTCACTGAATGTCCTTCCTTTCCAATCAAGTTCCTACAATGTTTTCTTCTAACAGGGTCAAAAAGGTCATTTTTGAGGACCACCATGAACCCTGGGTGTTGGACCATTGTGAGCACTGGGTGTTATATGCAGGAAATGAATCATAATATTGTAGCTCTGAAACTAAGAGAAAAGATTTTAATAAAAATAAATTTAAAAAAGCTTAACTGTACTGGGGCTGGGATCAGGAAGGTCTAAAATATTAGGGGGTCTCTGGAAGGAAATTAACACATCATGTTTTTTGACCAGCAAGAGCCTCTCTTATTCCCTGACACTGGATATCAATGTCCATGCCATTCCTCTTTGGAGACCTTAAATCCTAGCTCATCTTTCAAGAGGAAGTCAGTGGACACCTGCCATATACACAGATCCACACCTGCCAAAATCCATCTGTAAGACTGGGTTTCCGTGAAAGAGCCCTCGCTCTTGTATTCAGACTTCTTAGAAGCCTGGAGTGCATGTTTCTTCCTCACGTCACCTGGACAGATACCCAAACACAGAGTGTCACAAGCAAAGACCATCACAGCACCCACGTGATACCAGACATACCTCTGGGAAGGGTCCAAAGTCAGACCCAATTTTGTCATTCTAGACAATGTCTCCATTGCTATAAAGAAAAGATCAAAACCCGATCAGGGAAGCTCATCAGATGTCTAAAGGTGATCTAGAATGGCAGTAAAATATGTACTGTGTTTCTGTAAAAGCCGCAAAGGAAATACTGTGTGATAGATAGTGTGGTTATGATCAGTATACTTTGTTGCTTCTGCATAAATCACGTGGGACTTGAAATTCTTTTTCTTTTAGTGCCTATTTCTTTCTGGGGAAGCGGGGGAGAGAACTGGTTGCACAGAGTCAGATTCTGTGAAACCATGAAGAGATGCATTATAATAAATATATACATTATATAGAATACATTATATATGATATATGGTATATAATATATAATATGTAATATATAATAACACATATATAAACATTATATGCAATATCAAATGTTATACCTATAAATTATATATATATATATATGCATCTATAACAAAGCTTGGGAAAGTTTTACATATTTATTATATTTTAATGTTTATATATTATATATATAACTTGGATATATATATACATATATGTACATATATAGAATATATGGTCATACATCTGTATATGTGCATGTATATTCAGTATATATAGAATGTATAAAAAGATAACACATATTTACATATATAAGATATGCACATATATACTTGTAAGTTCATACTGTATAATATATAGTATTAATTATGTATTATTCTATTATTATTGTATACACTATAGTATTATTATTATTGTATAGTATTGCATAGTAGTATTATTGTACAGTATTATTGTATAGCATTATTGTATAGTATTGTTATTAGTGTATAGCATTATTATTATTATGTAGTATTATTATTGTGTAGTATTATTGTATATTATTATTATTGTATAGTATTGTTGTATAGTATTATTATTGTACAGTATTGTTATTGTATAGTATTAATGTATACTACTATTGTTATTGTATAGTATTGTTGTATAGTATTATTACTGTATAGCATTATTGTATAGTGCTGTTATTATTGTATAGTATTATTGTATAGTACTCTTATTATTATATAGTATTGTTGTATAGTATTGTTATTATTGTATAGTATTGTTATTGTATAGTTTTTTGTACAGTACTATTATTATTGTATAACATTGTTGTATATTATTATTATTGTATAGTATTTTTGTACAGTACTGTTGTTATTGTATAGCATTGTTGTATAGTATTATTATAGAATTATTGTACAGTACTGTTGTTATTGTAGAGCATTGTTGTATAGTATTGTTACTGTATAGCATTGTTGTACAGTGCTGTTGTTATTGTAGAGCATTGTTGTATAGTATT